>NC_134797.1:43739407-43774407 GCF_046742065.1 Oratosquilla oratoria | reverse complement strand
TGGAACAAAAGTCAAAGTGCACGCCTCTGCGAACATATTTGACAAAACTTACTCCTGAAATATTTTGGACCTGATATTGTTATTCATTAATAGTGATGTGTCCAGTGCCGCGCACGCATGAAGTATTACAATAAATGTGCTTCACCATGGTGGCTTCCATGGATATTCACATTTCACTGTCATTTCGTTGTTTCAGCTTGCTGTCGCCTTCGCCCTCGTCGCCATCGCCATGGCGAGGCCCGACAACCTTCCCACATACTCATACTCTCCCCCGAGTCACCACGACTCACGCGAATCCTTGGAGTACTTCGAGACCCCCAAGTACGAGTTCACCCACGCCGTCAAGGACGAAGAGTCCTACAACGACTTCGGTCACCAGGAGGCCCGTGACGACGAGCACACCCAGGGGTCTTACTACGTGCAGCTCCCCGACGGACGCCTGCAGAAGGTGACCTACTACGTCGACGGAGACTCCGGTTTCATCGCTGAGGTCAGCTACGAGGGTGAGGCCCGCTACCCCGAGCCCGACTCGAGCGAGGAGCGCAACGTCTACGCCCCTCCTCCCCCAAGAAACCTCTACGGAGCACCCAACTAAGAAGACCCTTCACAACCAAATAAAGACAACACTGGCTACTATACATCACTCCTTATTTATTGTAAATAAAGTCATGGAATTTATCACTCCTTTATCTGTATCCTGAATAGAGACTTAAACATTGAGATTTCAACCTCAACATCCCTGGTATCTATCATTCATTTCTTGGCAAACAGGTTTTCAGATGCTGACAACTTTAAATGAAATTCAGCTTATCGAAGGTCTTGTTTGTATGTACGCATTTTAGTTATGTTATTCATATACAGTACATGTGTAGTATCATAAGAAAAATAAGAACAGAAGCAACTGAACTAGGCTTATACAAATCACAAAGACAGAACAATAATGGAACCAGGACAGCCTGAGCTAACGTGATAGTAGGAGAAAATTATCTGAAGTATACCATAGTAACATCGAGCTTCATTAAAAGTTCTAATGAATAGAAATATGTCCTAAAGAAAACAGTTCTACGCCTTGTGCAGGAGAAAATAAAAAAATACAAACAAGATAACGCAAACACTTAAGACTGTAATCAAGAAAGCAAATGAATATTATTCCCACTGCTATTCATTCAGTTTACTGTTTAATAGTAATTTAGATTACCCCCTGTTTGGGTTAGCAGGTACAGAAGATGATGGCAGAACAAAAGTAATATAGGGCAAGAGATAAATACTGGACGGGCCAAAAGACGAATTTTCACTAAATCGTGATAAACCGGAAACTAAGAAAATGACATGGAAAAGGAGGGAGTGAAAGTGGTTAATGTATATGTTTCAGTAATTTGCAAAATATAATGGAATACTTTTGTGAAGAAAAAAGTAATCAGATTTATCATTCTTTATAAAATATTAGTTAGATAAAGTTATATATAATTATAATTAGAGGATCAAAAATACAGTTTATAGTGAGGGAAGGGAACATAATGGTTGAGGAATCATGAAACAAATGAAGAAGACATGAATATGGATGACATTGACTTGGAAAAAGACAACGCTGAAGTAATAGATATGAAAACATCAGGAAATAGATTAGTAGAAAATACTTAGTAGTAGAATATGTCTCGAATATGACAAGAATATATGGTGAGGTCGAACACCAAGATAATCATTACAGCATCTTGCTTAGGTGATAAACACCTAAGCAAGATGCTGTAATGATTATAATTTATTTTATATTATTAGTTTTTGTTTTGTTATCATTTGTCTGTCTGATTTTCATTTATTATTAGTTATATGTTAATTCATTATTATTTACTATTTACCTGTTTGTTTATTATTCAACTATAACTATGCATTTATTTATGTATTTTATTTGTTATTTACATTATTATAGTTTTTATTTATTATTTTATTGTTATGATTTTTTTCGCATCCGACCTAGATATGGACCAAAAGGTCTCCTGTCGGCATGCTCCGCCTTTGTAATCCTTTGTAATCCTTTATTGTTAGACATGATTTATCAACAGAAAAGTGAAAAGGTTAATTCATAGTCAAGGTGGCTGATCTTTCATTGTGAATAGGTAAAATGGGGGGAATGAGAATCAAATAGAAGTGAATATTTATGGAGGAATACACCGTCACATAAAGCAGTAAAGAATGTAATGACCCAACGGAACAAAAGAATGACAAGGTTTAGAGAAGAGGACGCACCAGGAAGACTGGGTAACCTTTTAACTAGAGAATCCGATATCATTGAGTATGAAATACCTCATTTCAATAGGAAAGAATGGCGACGTGAGCTTAGAATTGAAAAAGAAATTAGGGAATGTACAAGTAATGGACGAGTCATATGGACACAAGAGATAATTTTGATAAGTAAACTTTATTGGAATGATCAGGTTTTTATACTAGGAGAAAGAGACTAGTCGCCTGTTGTCAGCTCTCATAATACAAAATGATGAATGGAAGTCTAAGCTAATGGAGAAAAAACCTCACCCGACTCAAACACCAAGTGGAGGTGGGAATGTTGGCGGGTTTTGAACATGATGGGCGGGGAGGTGATTCTTCGTGACTGTTATCTTGCAGGATCACAACGTGGAGGCACCCATCGTTGGTCACTGAAAGTTAGATTCATGAGAACAATTGTAAAAGTCAGGATTTCAGGATAAAGGGAAGTCGCTAGTGGGGTCCCACAGGGCTCATTATTGGCACCCGTACTCTTATTGGTATATGTTAACGATATAATGAATGGATTAGGTATCTGTACTAATATGTTTCTAGACGATACTAAGAGTATGGAAGGAGTAGGAGGTGGGGAAAATAGAAAATTGCTGTAGAAAGATATAGTCAGTATTTATCATTGGATCTATGGGTAGAAGCAAATGTTAATGCATAAAAATAAAGATGTTTTCGAAAATAGAAGTAGAAATTCACTTCACGAACAAAGAAATGAAAAAAAAATTATCCATCCTAGACTGAAGTATGCATCAGTGATGTGGTTTTCTATACAAGAAAAAGGAAACATAAGATAATCACAAGAATATAAAGAAAAGAAGATCAAGAGGTCACCAGCCTAGCTGACAAATCATGCGATGAAACACTAGATGAGCCCGCAATAGAGAAAAAGTGGGATGAAGGTGACATGATTGTTCGTAACAGAAGAGTAAAAGGGATGAACAACATTGAAGATTTCTCAGGATGGAACGTAAGAGCAAGAGACGATGGAGAGAAAATAAAACAAACATGTTGTTTGAGGAATATCAACAAAGACTGTTTTGCATTCAGGAGTATATATGTGATGAGTAGTCTGAATGATGATATTGTCCAGTCAGACAACATAGTTCACTCAAAAGAATGAGAGTTTTGAGGCACAGAGACGTGATCACTCATGAGTAAGCCGTACACTATATTTCACAATTAAGTCAAATAACACATGTGCACAAACGCTCGTCCATGTCTATAACCTAAATCAATTCGTGCACGTGATTGTATCCATGCTTCTGGTATTGCATCGACCTATGTCCTTCGTTTAAATTAGAACAGTTCCTCTAAGAGTGAACAGTGAGGTAGATGATTCTGGGCTTCCGGCGTTCTTACCGGAGGGTGGTGAGGGGAACTTTTTCCGCCTGCCCCGCCCTTGCCAGTGACGTCATGGGGGAAGTGGGAGTATATAAAGGCTCGTGGGAGGCCTCTCAATACCGCATACTCATCACAATGTCTCTCAAGGTAGGTCGTCACTGCCGTAGTGGGAGTCAAATGTGCGGATGTATGAGAGTAAGCTGGGCAAGAATTAATCCTGAAACTGTTTGCAAATTATATATACGTTTGTTTTGTTTTGTTTTTCGTTTATGGTGTTGTGTCTAGTGCTCTAGGATTAGTACAGCTTAGTCATTACAGATTTCAAAAACGTTAACACTGGACTTTTGTTTCAACGTTTCAGCTTGCAGTCGCCTTTGCTCTCCTGGCCATCGCCCTGGCGAGGCCAGACAACCTTCCCGCTTACTCGTACTCTCCCCCAAGTCACCACGGCTCCTCCCGCGAATCCGTGGAGTACTTCGAGACCCCCAAGTACGAGTTCACCCACGCCGTCAAGGACGAAGAGTCCTACAATGACTTCGGTCACCAGGAGGCCCGCGACGACGAGCACACACAGGGATCCTACTACGTCCAGCTCCCTGACGGACGCCTGCAGAAGGTGACCTACTACGTCGACGGAGACTCCGGTTTCATCGCTGAGGTCAGCTACGAGGGTGAGGCCCGCTACCCCGAGCCCGACTCGAGCGAGGAGCGCAACGTCTACGCCCCTCCTCCCCCAAGGAACCTCTACGGAGCACCCAACTAAGAAGACCCTTCACAACCAAATAAAGACAACACTGGCCACTACACATCACTCTCTATTTATTGTAAATAAAGTCATGGAATCTATCACTTCTTCATCTGTATCCTGAATAGAGACTTAAACACTGATATTTCAACCTCAACATTCCTGGTATTTGCCATTCATTTTTAGGCAAACAGGTTTTCAGATGCTGACAACTTTAATTGAAATTCAGCTTATCAAAGGTCTTGTTTGTATGTACGCATTTTAGTTATGTCATTCATATACATGTGTAATTCCATCACAGAAATAACAACAGAAGCAATTGAACTAGGGTTATACAAATCACAAAGAATAACAATGTCACCAGGACAGCCTGAGGTAACGTGATAGTAGGAGAAAATTATCTTAAGTATAACCTAGTAACATCGAGCTTCAGTAGAAGTTCTAATGAATAGAAATGTGTCCTAAAGAAACAGTTCTACGTTTTGTGCAGGAGAAAATAAAATGAATAAAAAATACTGACAAATATATATTGAACTCAGGAGGCAATACTTCAAGTTCAGACAAGATAACGCAAACACTTAAGACTGTGATCAAGAAAACAAAGGAAAAGGATTACCACTATCATTCATTCTGTCTACTATTTAATAGTAATTTAGATTACCACTTATTTGGGTTAGCAGACAAGGAGGTACAGAAGATGAGGAAAGAGCAAAAATGATATCGATAGCCAATGAAGCTCAGGTAAGAGATAACCACTGGACGGGGCAAAAGCCGGCAGTTTCACTAAATCGTGTTAAACCAGAAACTAACAAAATTATATGAAAAAGTATGGGAAAGTGGTTAGCGTATACATTTCAATAATGTGCAAAATATAATGTAATACTTTTGTGAATAAAAAAGTAATTAGCTTTATTATTAATAAATAAATAGATAAAAAATAATGTCTGTTTTTGGTAAAATGATATAGTTGGAGACGGTGATTTGGTAATAGTTTACGAGAACCTGATTAGCTGAGAGTGTGGTAACGTCACGGCAACGGGGACAACTGATTGGCCGAGTGGTGACGTCACGGCAACGGAGACGACTGATTGGCCAAGAACGCTGACGTCATGGCAACGGAGACAACTGGTTGGCCGCGAGCGAAGCTAGTTCGCGCTAAGGTCCTAGCCCCCCGCAGGGCAGGCAGCGAAGCGCCCGCTCGCTGGGCGAGCAGCGCCGCAGGCCAATCGCCCATGGCGAAGCCGGTGCTTGCGCTTTATATAATATTAGTTACATAAAGATATGTATAATTAGAATATTGAAAACACAGTTTATAGTGAGGGAAAGGAACAAAATGGTTGAGGAATCATGAAACAATTGAAGAAAACATGAATATGGATTACATGGACTTGGGAGAAGGCAAGGTTGAAGTAAGAGGTATGAAAACATCAGGAAATAAATTAGTAGAAAAGTCGTAGTGGTAGAATATGTCTCCAATATGTCAAGCATATATGGCGAGGTCGAATACCAAGATATGTTGTTAAACATGATTATTCAACAGAAAAGTGAAAAAGTTCATTCATAGTCAAGGTGGCCAAATATAATTGTAAATAGGTGAAATGGATGGAATGAGACACAAATAGAAGCGAATATTTATGAAGGAATACACCGTCACATATAGCAGTAAAGAATGTAATGACCTAACGGAACAAAAGAATGACAAGGTTTAGAGAAGAGGACGCACCAGGAAGACTAGATAACATTTTAAGGAGAGAACCCGATATTATTGAGTATGAAATACCTCTTTCCAATTAGAAGGAGTGACGACGTGAGCTTACAATTGAAAATTAAGATAGGGAATGTACAAGTAATAGACGAGTCATATAGACAAAACAGGTACAATTTTTGATCAGGTTGTTAGATTAGGAGAAAGAGACCAGTCTCCTGTTTTCAGCTCTGATAATGCAAAATGATGAATGGGATAGAGTCTAAGTTGATGGAGAAAAAATCGGGCCCGACTCAGACACCAAGTGGAGGTGGGAATGTTGGCGGGTTTTGAACATGATGGGCGGGTGGGTGATTCCTCGTGACTGTTATCTTGCAGGATTACCACGTGGAGGCACAAGTTGTTGGTCCCTGTAAGTTAGATTCATGAGAAGCGTTATAAAATTCAGGATTTCAGGATAAAGGGAAGTCACTAGTTGGGTCCCACAGGGCTCAATATTGACATCCGTACTCTTATTATGTTAATTGCACAGTAAATGGATTGAGTATCTATACTAATATGTTTCTAGACGATACTAAGAGTATGAAAGGAGTAAGAGATGGGGAAAATAGAAAATTGTTGTAGAAAGATATAGTCAGTATTTATCATTGGATCTATGGGTAGAAGCAAATGTTCATGCATAAAGATAAAGAATATTATTTTCAAACGTAGAAGTAAAGTTTCACTACACGAACAAAGAAATTAAAAAACTTTGATCCACCCTAGACTGAAGTATGCATCAGTGATGTGGTTTTCTATACAAGAAAAAAGGAAACATAAGATAATCACGAGAATATAAATAAAAGAAGATCAAGTGGTCACCAGACTAGTTGACAGATCATGCGAAGAAACACTATGTAAGCTAATCAATCCCACAATACAGAAAAAGTTGGATGAACGTGACATGATTGTTTCCAACAGAACAGAAAAAGGAATGAGCAACATTGGAGATCTCCCAGTATGAAACGCAAGAGCAAGAGAAAATAAAACAAACTTGTTCTTTGAGGAATATCAAGAAAGACAGTTTTGCATTCAGGAGCATTAATGTGATGAGTAGTCTGAATGATGATATTGTCCAGTCAGACAACATAGTTCAGTCAAAAGAATGAGAGTTTTGAGGCAAAGAGACGTGATCACTCATGAGTAAGCCGTACACTTTATGTCACAATTAAGTAAAAAAACACATGTGCACAAACGCTCGTCCATGTCTATAACCTAAATCAATTCGTGCACGTAATTGTATCCGTGCTTCTGGTATTGCATCGACCTATGTCCTTCGTTTAAATTAGAACAGTTCCACTAAGAGTGAACAGTGAGGTAGATGGTTCTGGGCTTCCGACGTTCTTGCCGGAGGGTGGTGAGGAGAACTTTTTCCGCCTGCCCCGCCCTTGCCACTGACGTCATTGTGGAAGTGGGAGTATATAAAGGCTCGTGGGAGGCCTCTCAATATCGCATACTCATCACAATGTCTCTCAAGGTAGGTCGTCACTACTGCATTGGAAGTCAAATGTGCGGATGTATGAGAATAAGCTTGGCAAGAATTAATCCTAAAAATGTTTGAAAATTATATATACGTTTTTTTTTTCGTTTATGGTGTTGTGTCTAGTACTGTAAACGTATAATGTCTTAGAACTGATAGATTGTTACAGCTTAGTCATTACGGATTTCAAAAACGTTAACACTAAACTTTTGTTTCAACGTTTCAGCTTGCAGTCGCCTTTGCTCTCGTGGCCATCGCCTTGGCGAGGCCCGACAACCTTCCCAATTACTCGTACTCTCCCCCGAGTCACCACGACTCCCGCGAATCCTTGGAGTACTTCGAGACCCCCAAGTACGAGTTCACCCACGCCGTCAAGGACGAAGAGTCCTACAACGACTTTGGTCACCAGGAGGCCCGCGACGACGAGCACACACAGGGATCCTACTACGTCCAGCTCCCTGACGGACGCCTGCAGAAGGTGACCTACTACGTCGACGGAGACTCCGGTTTCATCGCTGAGGTCAGCTACGAGGGTGAAGCCCGCTACCCCGAGCCCGACTCGAGCGAGGAGCGCAACGTCTACGCCCCTCCTCCCCCAAGGAACCTCTACGGAGCACCCAACTAAGAGGACCCTTCACAACCAAATAAAGACAACACTGGCTACTATACATCACTCCTTATTTATTGTAAATAAAGTCATGGAATCTATCACTTCTTCATCTGTATCCTGAATAGAGACTTAAACACTGATATTTCAACCTCAACATTCCTGGTATCTACCATTCATTTCTCGGCAAACAGGTTTTCAGATGCTGGCAACTTTAATTAAAATTCAGCTTATCGAAGGTCTTGTTTGTATGTACGCATTTTAGATATGTCATTCATATACATGTGTAATCCCATCACAGAAATAACAACAGAAGCAATTGAACTAGGGTTATACAAATCACAAAGAATAACAATGGCACCAGGACAGCCTGAGGTAACGTGATAGTAGGAGAAAATTATCTTAAGTATAACCTAGTAACATCGAGCTTCAGTAGAAGTTCTAATCAATAGAAATGTGTCCTAAAGAAACAGTTCTACGTTTTGTGCAGGAGAAAATAAGAAATACTGATAAATATTGAACTCAGGAGGCAATACTTCAAGTTCAGACAAGATAACGCAAACACTGAAGACTGTAATCAAGAAAAGGAAGGAAAAGGATAACCACTGCCATTCATTCAGTCTACTATTTAATAATAATTTAGATTACCACTTATTTGGGTTAGCAGACAAGGATTTTTTTTATAAGAAGAGGTACAAAAGATAAGGAAATAAGCAAAAATAGTATAGCTATCCAATGAACCTCAGGTAAGAGATAACCAATGGACGGGGCAAAAGACGGCAGTTTCACTAAATTGTGTTAAATCAGAAACTAAGAAAATTATATGAAAAAGAATAGGAAAATGGTTCGTGTATATATTTCAATAATGTGCAAAATATAATGTAATACTTTTGTGAATAAAAAAAGTAAAGTTTTTTTTATTAATAGATAAATAAAAATAACAAGTCTGTTTTTGGCAAAATGATATAGTCGGTGACGGTGATTTGGTAACAGTTCATGAGAACCTGATTGGCTGAAAGAATGGTGACGTCACGGCAACGGGGACAACTAATTGGCCGAGTGCTGACGTCATGGCAACGAAGACGACTGATTGGCCGAAAATGCTGACGTCACGGCAACGGAGACAATTGATTGGCCGCGAGCGAAGCAAGTTCGCGCTAAGGTCCTAGCCCCCCAAAGGGCAGGCAGCGAAGCGCCCGCTCGCTAAGCGAGCACCGCCGCAGGCCAAGCGTCCATGGCGAAGCTGGTGCTTGTGCTTTATGAAATATTAGATAAAGATATGTATAAATAAAAGATTGAAAATACAGTTTATAGTGAGGGAAGGGAACACAATGGTTGAGGAATCATGAAACAATTGAAGAAAACATGAATATGGATTACATGGACTTGGGAGAAGGCAAGGCTGAAGTAAGAAATATGAAAACTTCAGGAAATACATTAGTAGAAAAGCCGTAGTGGTAGAATATGTCTCCAATATGTCAAGAACATATTGCGAGGTCGAATATCAAGATATATTGTTAGACATGATTTATTAACAGAAAAGTGAAAAAGTTAATTCATAGTCAAGGTGGCCAACTTTAATTGTAAATAGGTGAAATGTAGGGAATGAGAAACAAATAGAAGCGAATATTTATGAAGAAATACACCGTCACATAAAGCAGTAAAGAATGTAATGACCCAACGGAACAAAAGCATGACAAGGTTTAGAGAAGAAGACGCACCACAAAGACTGGGTTGCCTTTTAACGAGAGAACCCGATATTACTGAGTATGAAATACCTCTTTCCAATTAGAAGGAGTGACGACGTGAGCTTACAATTGAAAATTAAAGTAGGGAATGTACAAGTAATAGATGAGCCATATAGACACAACAGGTACAATTTTTGATCAGGTTGTTAGACTAGGAGAAAGAGACCAGTCGCCTGCTGTCAGCTCTCATAATGGAAAATGATGAATGGGATAGAGTCTAAGTTGATGGAGAAAAAATTGGGACCGACTCAGACACCAAGTGGAGGTGGGAATGTTGGCGGGTTTTGAACATGATGGGAGGGTAGGTAATTCTTCGTGACTGTTATCTTGCAGGATTACTTGGAGGCACAAGTTGTTGGTCCCTGTAAGTTAGATTCATGAGAATATAAAAGTCAGGATTTCAGGATAAAGGGAAGTCACTAGTAGGGTCCCACAGGGCTCACTATTGACACCCGTACTCTTATTGATGTATGTTAACGACGTAATGAATGGATTAAGTATCTATACTCATATGTTTCTAGACGATACTAAGAGTATGAAAGGAGTAAGAGATGGGGAAAATAGAAAATTGCTGTAGAAAGATAGAGTCAGTATTTATCAATGAAACTAGGGGTAGAAGCAAATGTTAATGCATAAAGATAAAGAATATTGTTTTCAAACGTAGAAGTAAAATTGCACCATACGAACAAAGAAATTAAAAACGTTTGATCCACCCTAGACTGAAATATGCATCAGTGATGTGGTTTTCTATACAATAAAAAAAAACATAAAATAATCACGAGAATATAAAGAAAAGAAGATCAAGTGGTCAGCAGACTAGTTGACAGATCATGCGAGAAAACACTATGTAAGCTAATCCAGCCCACAATAGAGAAAAAGTGGGATGAAGATGACACGATTGTTTCCAACAGAACAGAAAAAGGAATGAGCAACATTGGAGATCTCCCAGTATGAAACGCAAGAGCAAGAGACGATGGAAAGAAAATAAAACAAACTTGTTCTTTGAGGAATATCAAGAAAGACAGTTTTGCACTCAGGAGCATTAATGTGATGAGTAGTCTGAATGATGATAATGTCCAGTCAGACAACATAGATCAGTTAAAAGAATGAGAATTTTGAGGCACAGAGACGTGATCACTCACGAGTAAGCCATACCCTTTATGTCACAATTAAGTCAAATAACACATATGCACAAACGCTCATCTATATCTATAACCTAAATGAATTCGTGCACGTGATTGGTGTATCCGTGCTTCTGGTATTACATCGACCTATGTCCTTCGTTTAAATTAGAACAGTTCCACTAAGAGTGAACAGTGAGGTAGATGGTTCTGGGCTTCCGACATTCTTGCCGGAGGGTGGTGAGGGGAACTTTTTCCGCCTGCCCCGCCCTTGCCAGTGACGTCACAGCGGGAACTGGGGGTATATAAAGGCTCGTGGGAGGCCTCTCAATACCGCATACTCATCACAATGTCTCTCAAGGTAGGTCGTCACTACTGCATTGGAAGTCAAATGTGCGGATGTATGAGAATAAGTTTGGCAAGAATTAATCCTGAAACTCTTTGGAAATTATACATGTTTTTTCGTTTATGGTGTTGTTTCTAGTGCTGTAAACGTATGATGTCTTAGAACTGATGAATTTTTACAGCTTAGTCATTACGGATTTAAAAAAGTTAACACTAGACATTTGTTTCAACGTTTCAGCTTGCAGTCGCCTTTGCCCTCGTTGCCATCGCCCTGGCGAGGCCCGACAACCTTCCCACATACTCGTACTCTCCCCCAAGTCACCACGACTCACGCGAATCCTTGGAGTACTTTGAGACCCCCAAGTACGAGTTCACCCACGCCGTCAAGGACGAAGAGTCCTACAACGACTTCGGTCACCAGGAGGCCCGCGACGATGAGCACACACAGGGATCCTACTACGTCCAGCTCCCTGACGGACGCCTGCAGAAGGTGACCTACTACGTCGACGGAGACTCCGGTTTCATCGCTGAAGTCAGCTACGAGGGTGAGGCCCGCTACCCCGAGCCCGACTCGAGCGAGGAGCGCAACGTCTACGCCCCTCCTCCCCCAAGGAACCTCTACGGAGCACCCAACTAAGAAGACCCTTCACAACCAAATAAAGACAACACTAGCAACTACACATCACTCTATATTTATTGTAAATAAAGTCATGAAATTTATCACTTCTTCATCTATATCCTGAATAGAGATTTAAACACTGATATTTCAACCTCAACATCCCTGGTATCTACCATTCATTTCTTGGCAAACAGGTTTTCAGATGCTGACAACTTTAATTAAAATTCAGTTTATCGAAGGTCTTGCTTGTATGTACGCATTTTAGGTATGTCATTCATATACATATAAATACCAGCACAGAAATAACAACAGAAGCAATTGAACTAGGGTTATACAAATCACAAAGAATAACAATGGTACCAGGACAGCCTGAGGTAACGTGATAGTAGGAGAAAAATACCTGAAGTATACCATAGTAACATCGAGCTTCAGTAGAAGTTCTAATCAATAGAAATGTGTCCTAAAGAAAGAGTTCTACGTTTTGTGCAGGAGAAAATAAGAAATACAGATAAATATTGAACTCAGTAGGCAATACTTCAAGTTCAGACAAGATAACGCAAACACTGAAGACTGTAATCAAGAAAACAAAGGAAAAGGATTACCACTGCCATTCATACAGTCTACTATTTAATAATAATTTAGATTACCACATATTTGGGTTAGCAGACAAGGAGGTACAGAAGATGAGGAAAGAGCAAAAATAATATAGCTAGTCAATGAAGCTCAGGTAAGAGATAACCAATGGACGTGGCAAATGACAGCAGATTTACTAACTCGTGTTAAACCAGAAACTAAGAAAGTTATATGAAAAAGTAAGGGAAAGTGGTTAGTGTATATATTTCAATAATGTGCAAAATATAATGTAATACTTTTGTGAATAAAAAAGTAATTAGCTTTATTATTAATAAATAAATAAAAAATAACATGTCTGTTTTTGGCAAAATATAGTCGGTGACGGTGATTTGGTAACAGTTCACGAGAGCCTGATTGGCTGAGAGAGTGGTGACGTAACGGCAACGGGGACAACTTATTGGCCGAGTGGTGACGTCACGGCAACGGAGACGAATGATTGGCCAAGAACGATGACGTCACGGTACCGGAGACAATTGATTGGCCCCGAGCGAAGCAAGTTCGCGCTAAGGTCCTAGCCCCCCGAAGGGCAAGCAGCGAAGCGCCCGCTCGTTAAGCGAGCAGCGCCGCAGGCCAAGCGCCCGTGTCGATGCCGGTGCTTGGGCTTTATAAAATATTAGTTACATAAAGATATGTATAATTAGAAGATTGAAAACACAGTTTATAGTGAGGGAAAGGAACAAAATGGTTGAGGAATCATGAAACAATTGAAGAAAACATGAATATGGATTACATGGACTTGGGAGAAGGCAAGGCTGAAGTAAGATATATGAAAACATCAGGAAATACATTAGTAGAAAAGCCGTAGTGGTAGAACATATCTCCAATATGTCAAGAACATATGGCAAGGTCGAATACCAAGTATATTGTTAGACATGATTATTCAACAGAAAAGTGAAAAAGTTAATTCATAGTCAAGGTGGCTGACTTTCATTGTAAATATGTGAAATGAAGTGAATATTTATGGAGGAATACACCGTCACATAAAGCAGTAAAAAATGTAATGACCCAACGGAACTAATTAATGACAAGGTTTAGAGAACAGGACGCACCAGAGAGAATGGGTTACCTTTTAACGAGAGATCCCGATATTATTGAGTATGAAATACCTCATTTCAATAGGAAAGAGTGACGACGTGAGCTTAGAATTGAAAATTAAAGTAGGGAATGTACAAGTAATGAACGAGTCATGTGGACACAAGAGATAATTTTGGTAAGTGAACTTTATTGGAATGATCAGATTTTTAGACTAGGAGAAAGAGACTAGTCGCCTGTTGTCAGCTTTCATAATGCAAAATGATGAATGGAATAGGGTCTAAGCTGATGGAGAAAAAACCGAGCCAGATTCAGAAACCAAGTGGAGGTGAGAATGTTGGCGGGTTTTGAACATGATGGGCGGGGAGGTGATTCTTCGTGACTGTTATCTTGCAGGATCACCACGTGGAGGCACCCATCGTTGGTCCCTGAAAGTTAGATTCATGAGAACAATTGTAAAAGTCAGGATTTCAGGATAAAGGGAAGTCGCTATTGGGGTCCCACAGGGCTCATTATTGGCACCCGTACTCTTATTGATATATGTTAACGACATAATGAATGTATTAAGTATTTATACTAATATGTTTCTAGACGATACTAAGAGTATGAAAGGAGTAAGAGATGGGGAAATTAGAAAATTGCTGAAGAAAGATAGAGTCAGTATTTATCATTGAAACTAGGGGTCGAAGCAAATATTATTACATAAAAATAAAGAATAATATTTTCGAAAATAGAAGTAAAAATTCACTTCACGAACGAAGAAATGAAAAAAGTTTGATCCACCCTAGACTGAAATATGCATCAGTGATGTGATTTTCTATACAAGAAAAAAGAAACATAAGATAATCACGAGAATATAAAGAAAAGAAGGTCTTGTGCTAACCAGCCTAGCTGACAAATCACTAGGAAACACTAAGTAAGCTAATCCAGCCCACAATACAGAAAAAGTGGGATGAAGGTGCCATGACTGTTTGTAACAGAACAGTAAAATGAATGAACAACGTTGTAGATTTCTCAGTATGGAACGCAAGAGCTAGAGACGATGGAAAGAAAATAAAACAAACTTGTTGTTTGAGAAATTTCATCAAAGACTGTTTTGCATTCAGGAGCATTAAAGTGATGAGTAGTCTGAATGATGATATTGTCCAGTCATACAACATAGTTCAGTCAAAAGAATGAGAGTTTTGAGGCAAAGAGACGTGATCAATCATGAGTAAGCCGTACACTTTATGTCACAATTAAGTCAAAAAACACATGTGCACAAACGCTCGTCCATGTCTATAACCTAAATCAATTCGTGCACGTAATTGTATCCGTGCTTCTGGTATTGCATCGACCTATGTCCTTCGTTTAAATTAGAACAGTTCCACTAAGAGTGAACAGTGAGGTAGATGGTTCTGGGCTTCCGACGTTCTTGCCGGAGGGTGGTGAGGGGAACTTTTTCCGCCTGCCCCGCCCTTGCCACTGACGTCATTGTGGAAGTGGGAGTATATAAAGGCTCGTGGGAGGCCTCTCAATATCGCATACTCATCACAATGTCTCTCAAGGTAGGTCGTCACTACTGCATTGGAAGTCAAATGTGCGGATGTATGAGAATAAGCTTGGCAAGAATTAATCCTAAAAATGTTTGAAAATTATATATACGTTTTTTTTCGTTTATGGTGTTGTGTTACTGTAAACGTATGATGTCTTAGAACTGATATTTTGTTACAGCTTAGTCATTACGGATTTCAAAAACGTTAACACTAAACTTTTGTTTCAACGTTTCAGCTTGCAGTCGCCTTTGCTCTCGTGGCCATCGCCTTGGCGAGGCCCGACAACCTTCCCAATTACTCGTACTCTCCCCCGAGTCACCACGACTCCCGCGAATCCTTGGAGTACTTCGAGACCCCCAAGTACGAGTTCACCCACGCCGTCAAGGACGAAGAGTCCTACAACGACTTCGGTCACCAGGAGGCCCGTGACGACGAGCACACACAGGGATCCTACTACGTCCAGCTCCCTGACGGACGCCTGCAGAAGGTGACCTACTACGTCGACGGAGACTCCGGTTTCGTCGCTGAGGTCAGCTACGAGGGTGAAGCCCGCTACCCCGAGCCCGACTCGAGCGAGGAGCGCAACGTCTACGCCCCTCCTCCCCCAAGGAACCTCTACGGAGCACCCAACTAAGAGGACCCTTCACAACCAAATAAAGACAACACTGGCTACTATACATCACTCCTTATTTATTGTAAATAAAGTCATGGAATCTATCACTTCTTCATCTGTATCCTGAATAGAGACTTAAACACTGATATTTCAACCTCAACATTCCTGGTATCTACCATTCATTTCTCGGCAAACAGGTTTTCAGATGCTGGCAACTTTAATTAAAATTCAGCTTATCGAAGGTCTTGTTTGTATGTACGCATTTTAGATATGTCATTCATATACATGTGTAATCCCATCACAGAAATAACAACAGAAGCAATTGAACTAGGGTTATACAAATCACAAAGAATAACAATGGCACCAGGACAGCCTGAGGTAACGTGATAGTAGGAGAAAATTATCTTAAGTATAACCTAGTAACATCGAGCTTCAGTAGAAGTTCTAATGAATAGAAATGTGTCCTAAAGAAACAGTTCTACGTTTTGTGCAGGAGAAAATAAAATGAATAAAAAATACTGACAAATATATATTGAACTCAGGAGGCAATACTTCAGGTTCAGATAAGATAACGCAAACATTTAAGACTGTAATCAAGAAAACAAAGGAAAAGGATTACCACTGCCATTCATTCTGTCAACTATTTAATAATAATTTAGATTACCACTTATTTGGGTTAGCAGACAAGGAGGTACAGAAGATGAGGAAAGAGCAAAAATGATATAGATAGCCAATGAAGCTCAGGTAAGAGATAACCACTGGACAGGGCAAAAGACGGCAGTTTCACTAAATCGTGTTAAACCAGAAACTAACAAAATTATATGGAAAAATATGGAAAAGTGGTTAGTGTATATATTTCAATAATGTGCAAAATATAATGTAATACTTTTGTGAATAAAAAAGTAATAAGCTTTATTATTAATAAATAAATAAAATATAACATGTCTGTTACTGGTAAAATGATATAGTCGGAGACGGTGATTTGGTAATAGTTTACGAGAACCTGATTAGCTGAGAGTGTGGTAACGTCACGGCAACGGGGACAACTGATTACCCGAGTGGTGACGACACGGCAACGGAGACGACTGATTGGCCAAGAACGCCGATGTCACGGCAACGGAGACAACTGGTTGGCCGCGAGCGAAGCAAGTTCGCGCTAAGGTTCTAGCCCCCCGCAGGACAGGCAGCGAAGCGCCCGCTCGCTAGGCGAGCACCGCTGCAGGCCAATCGCCTATGGCGAAGCCGGTGCTTGTGCTTTATATAATATTAGTTACATAAAGATATGTATAATTAAAAGATTGAAAACACAGTTTATAGTAAGGGAAAGGAACAAAATGGTTGAGGAATCATGAAACAATTGAAGAAAACATGAATATGGATTACATGGACTTGGGAGAAGGCAAGGTTAGTAAGAGGTATGAAAACATCAGGAAATAAATTAGTAGAAAAGTCGTAGTGGTAGAATATGTCTCCAATATGTCAAGCATATATGGCGAGGTCGAATACCAAGATATGTTGTTAAACATGATTATTCAACAGAAAAGTGAAAAACTTCATTCATAGTCAAGGCGGCTGACTTTCATTGTAAATAAGTGAAATGGATAGAATGAGAAACAAATAGAAGGAATACACCGTCACATAAAGCAGTAAAGAATTTAATGAGCCAACGGAACAAAAGAATGACAAGGTTTAGAGAAGAGGACGCACCAGGAAGACTAGGTAACATTTTAAGGAGAGAACCCGATATTATTGAGTATGAAATACCTCTTTCCAATTAGAAGGAGTGACGACGTGAGCTTACAATTGAAAATTAAAGTAGGGAATATTCAAGTAATAGACGAGTCATATAGACAAAACAGGTACAATTTTTGATCAGGTTGTTAGATTAGGAGAAAGAGACCAGTCTCCTGCTTTCAGCTCTCATAATGCAAAATGATGAATGGGATAGAGTCTATCTTGATAGAGAAAAAATCGGGCCCGACTCAGACACCAAGTGAAGGTGGGAATGTTGGCGTGTTTTGAACATGATGGGCGGGTGGGTGATTCCTCGTGACTGTTATCTTGCAGGATTACCACGTGAAAGCACAAGTTGTTGGTCCCTGTAAGTTAGATTCATGAGAAGCGTTATAAAATTCAGGATTTCAGGATACAGGTAAGTCACTAGTAGGGTCCCACAGGGCTCAATATTGACATCCGTACTCTTATTATGTTAATGGCATAATGAATGGATTGAGTATCTTTACTAATAAGTTTCTAGACGATACTAAGTGTATGAAAGGAGTAAGAGCTGGGGAAATTAGAAAATTGTTGTAGAAAGATATAGTCAGTATTTATCAATGAAACTAGGGGTAGAAGCAAATGTTAATGCATAAAGATAAAGAATATTGTTTTCAAACGTAGAAGTAAAATTGCACTATACGAACAAAGAAATTAAAAACGTTTGATCCACCCTAGACTGAAGTATGCATCAGTGATGTGGTTTTCTATACAAGAAAAAAGGAAACATAAGATAATCACGAGAATATAAATAAAAGAAGATCAAGTGGTCACCAGACTAGTTGACAGATCATGCGAAGAAACACTATGTAAGCTAATCAATCCCACAATACAGAAAAAGTTGGATGAACGTGACATGATTGTTTCCAACAGAACAGAAAAAGGAATGAGCAACATTGGAGATCTCCCAGTATGAAACGCAAGAGCAAGAGACGATGGAAAGAAAATAAAACAAACTTGTTCTTTGAGGAATATCAAGAAAGACAGTTTTGCATTCAGGAGCATTAATGTGATGAGTAGTCTGAATGATGATATTGTCCAGTCAGACAACATAGTTCAGTCAAAAGAATGAGAGTTTTGAGGCAAAGAGACGTGATCACTCATGAGTAAGCCGTACACTTTATGTCACAATTAAGTCAAAAAACACATGTGCACAAACGCTCGTCCATGTCTATAACCTAAATCAATTCGTGCACGTAATTGTATCCGTGCTTCTGGTATTGCATCGACCTATGTCCTTCGTTTAAATTAGAACAGTTCCACTAAGAGTGAACAGTGAGGTAGATGGTTCTGGGCTTCCGACGTTCTTGCCGGAGGGTGGTGAGGAGAACTTTTTCCGCCTGCCCCGCCCTTGCCAGTGACGTCATTGGGGAAGCGGGAGTATATAAAGGCTCGTGGGAGGCCTCTCAATACCGCATACTCATCACAATGTCTCTCAAGGTAGGTCGTCACTACTGCATTGGAAGTCAAATGTGCGGATGTATGAGAATAAGCTTGGCAAGAATTAATCCTAAAAATGTTTGCAAATTATATATACGTTTGTTTTTCGTTTATGGTGTTGTTTCTAGTACTGTAAACGTATGATGTCTTAGAACTGATGGATTGTTACAGCTTAGTCATTACGGATTTCAAAAACGTAAACACTAAACTTTTGTTTCAACGTTTCAGCTTGCAGTCGCCTTTGCTCTCGTTGCCATCGCCCTGGCGAGGCCCGACAACCTTCCCAATTACTCGTACTCTCCCCCGAGTCACCACGACTCACGCGAATCCTTGGAGTACTTCGAGACCCCCAAGTACGAGTTCACCCACGCCGTCAAGGACGAAGAGTCCTACAACGACTTCGGTCACCAGGAGGCCCGTGACGACGAGCACACACAGGGATCCTACTACGTCCAGCTCCCTGACGGACGCCTGCAGAAGGTGACCTACTACGTCGACGGAGACTCCGGTTTCGTCGCTGAGGTCAGCTACGAGGGTGAAGCCCGCTACCCCGAGCCCGACTCGAGCGAGGAGCGCAACGTCTACGCCCCTCCTCCCCCAAGGAACCTCTACGGAGCACCCAACTAAGAGGACCCTTCACAACCAAATAAAGACAACACTGGCTACTATACATCACTCCTTATTTATTGTAAATAAAGTCATGGAATCTATCACTTCTTCATCTGTATCCTGAATAGAGACTTAAACACTGATATTTCAACCTCAACATTCCTGGTATCTACCATTCATTTATCGGCAAACAGGTTTTCAGATGCTGGCAATTCTAATTAAAATTCAGCTTATCGAAGGTCTTGTTTGTGTGTACGCATTTTAGATATGTCATTCATATACATGTGTAATCCCATCACAGAAATAAGAACAGAAGCAATTGAACTAGGGTTATACAAATCACAAAAAACAACAATGGCACCAGGATAGCCTGAGGTAACGTGATAGTAGGCGAAAATTATCTTAGTGTACCCTAGTAACATCGAGCTTCAGCAGAAGTTCTAATAAATAGAAATGTGTTCTAAAGAAACAGTTCTACGTTTTGTGCAGGAGAAAATAAGAAATACTGATAAATATTGAACTCAGTCGGCAATTCTTCAAGTTCAGACAAGATAACGCAAACACTGAAGACTGTAATCAAGAAAACGAAGGAAAAGGATAACCACTGCCATTCATTCAGTCTACTATTTAATAATAATTTAGATTACCACTTATTTGGGTTAGCAGACAAGGAGTTTTTTTATAAGAACAGGTACAAAAGATAAGGAAAAAAGCAAAAATAATATAGCTATATATCCAATGAAGCTCAGGTAAGAGATAACCAATGGACGGGGCAAAAGACGGCAGTTTCACTAAATTGTGTTAAATCAGAAACTAAGAAAATTATATGAAAAAGAATGGGAAAATGGTTCGTGTATATATTTCAATAATGTGCAAAATATAATGTAATACTTTTGTGAATAAAAAAAGTAAATATTTTTTTTATTAATAGATAAATAAAAATAACAAGTCTGTTTTTGGCAAAATGATATAGTCGGTGACGATGATTTGGTAACAGTTAATGAGAACCTGATTGGCTGAGAAAATGGTGACGTCACGGCAACGGGGACAACTAATTGGCCGAGTGCTGACGTCACGGCAACGGAGACGACTGATTGGCCGACAATGCTGACGTCACGGCAACGGAGACAATTGATTGGCCGCGAGCGAAGCAAGTTCGCGCTAAGGTCCTAGCCCCCCAAAGGGCAGGCAGCGAAGCGCCCGCTCGCTAAGCGAGCAGCGCCGCAGGCCAAGCGTCCATGGCGAAGCTGGTGCTTGTGCTTTATGAAATATTAGATAAAGATATATATAATTAGACGATTGAAAATACAGTTTATAGTGAGGGAAGGGAACACAATGGTTGAGGAATCATGAAACAATTGAAGAAAACATGAATATGGATTACATGGACTTGGGAGAAGGCAAGGCTGAAGTAAGAAATATGAAAACTTCAGGAAATACATTAGTAGAAAAGCCGTAGTGGCAGAATATGTCTCCAATATGTCAAGAACATATTGCGAGGTCGAATATCAAGATATATTGTTAGACATGAATTATTAACAGAAAAGTGAAAAAGTTAATTCATAGTCAAGGTGGCCAACTTTAATTGTAAATAGGTGAAATGTAGGGAATGAGAAACAAATAGAAGCGAATATTTATGAAGAAATACACCGTCACATAAAGCAGTAAAGAATGTAATGACCCAACGGAACAAAAGCATAACAAGGTTTAGAGAAGAAGACGCACCACAAAGACTGGGTTGCCTTTTAACGAGAGAACCCAATATTACTGAGTATGAAATACCTCTTTCCAATTAGAAGGAGTGACGACATGAGCTTAGAATTGAAAATTAAAGTAGGGAATGTACAAGTAATAGATGAGTCATATAGACAAAACAGGTACAATTTTTGATCAGGTTGTTAGACTAGGAGAAAGAGACCAGTCGCCTGCTGTCAGCTCTCATAATGCAAAATGATGAATGAGATAGTCTAAGTTGATGGAGAAAAAATCGGGACTGACTCAGACACTAAGTGGAGGTGGGAATGTTGGTGGGTTTTGAACATGATGGGTGGGTGGGTGATTCCTCGTGACTGTTATCTTGCAGGATTACCACGTGGAGGCACAAGTTGTTGGTCCCTGTAAGTTAGATTCATGAGAAGCGTTGTAAAAGTCAGGATTTCAGGATAAAGGGAAGTCACTAGTAGGGTCCCACAGGGCTCAGTATTGACACCCGTACTCTTATTGATGTATGTTAACGACGTAATGAATGGATTAAGTATCTATACTCATATGTTTCTAGACGATACTAAGAGTATGAAAGGAGTAAGAGATGGGGAAAATAGAAAATTGTTGTAGAAAGATATAGTCAATATCTATCATTGGAACTATGGGTAGAAGCAAATGTTCATGCATAAAGATAAAGAATATTATTTTCAAACGTAGAAGTAAAATTGCACTATACGAACAAAGAAATTAAAAAAGTTTGATCCACCCTAGACTGAAGTATGCATCAGTGATGTGGTTTTCTATACAATAAAAAAGAAACATAAGATAATCACGAGAATATAAAGAAAAGAAGATCAAGTGGTCACCAGACTAGTTGACAGATCATGCGAAGAAACACTATGTAAGCTAATCCAGCCCACAATACGGAAAAAGTGGGATGAACGTGACATGATTGTTTCCATCAGAACAGAAAAAGGAATGAGCAACATTGGAGATCTCCCAGTATGAAACGCAAGAGCAAGAGACGATGGAAAAAAAATTGAACAAACTTGTTCTTTGAGGAATATCAAGAAAGAAAGACTTTCTTGCACTCAGGAGCATTAATGTGATGAGTAGTCTGAATGATGATATTGTCCAGTCAGACAAGATAATTCACCTAAAAGAATGAGAATTTTGAGGCACAGAGACGTGATCACTCACGAGTAAGCCGTACCCTTTATGTCACAATTAAGTCAAATAACACATATGCACAAACGCTCGTCCATGTCTATATGCTAAATCAATTCGCGCGCGTGATTGTATCCGTGCTTCTGGTATTGCATCGACCTATGTCCTCCGTTTAAATTAGAACAGTTCCTCTAAGAGTGGAACGTGAGTTAGAGGGTTCTGGGCTTCCGACGTTCTTGACGGAGGGTGGTGAGGGGAACTTTTTCCGCCTGCCCCGCCCTTGCCACTGACGTCACAGCGGGAAGTGGGAGTATATAAAGGCTCGTGGGGGGCCTCTCAATACCGCATACTCATCACGATGTCTCTCAAGGTAGGTCGTCACTACTGCATTGGAAGTCAAATGTGCGGATGTATGAGAATAAGTTTGGCAAGAATTAATCCTGAAACTGTTTGGAAATTATATGTATATATATATATATATATATATATATATTATCGACTACCTCATTGAGTTTAGACATAATATCACTGGTGTTATTTTCCGCTGGAAAAATGAGTAGGCAGTCATCCACGTATCGAAACCAATGTGCATCTTTAGGGATAATTTTGAGATAATGGTCTCTTTCTAGGTTCCGTTCATTTAGATTCAAAGACCAGGAATATCACCTTTTGGACGGCCTCCCTATGGGGTCACCATTAAGTGCAGTGGCTGCATCTCTATACTTAGAGATGCTAGAAAGAGACCATTATCTCAAAATTATCCCTAAAGATGCACATTGGTTTCGATACGTGGATGACTGCCCACTCATTTTTCCAGCGGAAAATAACACCAGTGATATATATATATATATATATATATATATATATATATATATATATATATATATATATATATATATATATAATATATATATATACATGTATATATATACATATATATATATATATATATATATATATATTATTTGGATGATGGAGAACATAAACACAGGGGAAGGCTCGGAACCCTAAACACTAACGTTTCGTTCGCGTAGAACTTCTTCAGTTTATGTTCTGTGTTTATGTTCTCCATCATCGAAATAATTTGTCTAAAATACTTATCAATATATATATATATATATATATACATATATATATATATATGTATATATATATGTATATATATTTGGTGTTGTGTCTAGTGCTGTAAACGTATGTCTTAGAACTGATGGATTGTTACAGCTTAGTCATTACGGATTTCAAAAACGTTAACACTGGACTTTTGTTTCAATGTTTCAGTTTGCAGTCGCCTTTGCTCTCGTGGCCATCGCCCTGGCGAGGCCCGACAACCCTCCCACGTACTCGTACTCTCCCCCAAGCCACGATGACTCCCGCGAATCCTTGGATATCTTCGAGACCCCCAAGTACGAGTTCACCCACGCCGTCAAGGACGAAGAGTCCTACAACGACTTCGGTCACCAGGAGGCCCGCGACGACGAGCACACCCAGGGATCCTACTACGTGCAACTCCCTGACGGACGCCTGCAGAAGGTGACCTACTACGTCGACGGAGACTCCGGTTTCGTCGCTGAGGTCAGCTACGAGGGTGAGGCCCGCTATCCCGAGCCCGACTCGAGTGAGGAGCGCACCGTCTACGCACCTCCTCCCCCAAGGAACCTCTACGGAGCACCCAACTAAGAAGACCTTCAAGATATGCTATCTGACAGAATGAATCCCCGTAAACTATTTCCTATTTATTGCAAATAGAAACACAAATCATCAGGTTTGTTTCATTTCTTTCAATTTGTACTTGCAGCTCGAGTGGCAAAAAACATGAAAATGTGATAAACGAATATTCCCAAATTAACTATATTACGAAGTATGGAGGAAAGAGCTTGCTAGCTGAAAATTATGATAGAAGGGTAAAATCCCTAACTTCACTTCATAGAGAGAAGACAGGTAAATACACATCACTACAGTGAAGACAAATGACAAAAGGTTCAATGTGAAAAAATGCCGGAACTATAGACCAATCTTAACGACTATTACTTGTGCTCTGTATATTCCAGTAATGTGACACTCGTTAATGTCAACGTAAAATATTACTAATCAAAGAATATTTTGAACTTAAACGGTGAATACATTTAGAAGATGCCTCATATAGAAAAAATCGTATGAAAAGCTTGAGACAAGGTTACATCTTTGAAGACTAAGTTCTGATTCATGACAGATGAATTTGATCAGAATAGGGTCTTGTGCTGAGGAGGTTAAGGGGTTGACAAATACATTAAGGCAGTCGTTTTCAACCTAGGGTTTGTGACACGTGGAAGGCCATAGTGTTTCAAAAGTGGGTTCACAAAAAGGAAACTAGTGGTTATTAGTGGATGCACAACGATTAATTTTAGTGAACAAGTGGTCTCAAGCAGGTTAACAAAACAGTAGTACATAAATATAGGATACGTGATAAAGCACGTTGAGAACCACATTAAGATGTCCCTGAAACGTGGTGTAATGTTACTGTGATTCCCCTTCGCGACATAACAGATCAGGTAAACCCATCTTCCTCTGTGGTTTCCCATGAAATTTAGATATTTCTTAAGATACAAACAGAATGTAGGGGAATCAGTTAGTCTTTCGTAATCATTTTTTCTTTGGTTTATTATGAGATTTATGTTATCTCTTCCTAAGATATTTACTTTCATTCAGATCGACTAAACTTTTGGGGGAAAGCCTGTAAAAATTTAGAGGCGGACATTACATTGCAGACCATTTCCACAGAATATCAAAATGATTTGCGAAAATTCTAACTCCGTAAACCACTTCAATAGGTATAATTGTCAATGTCTCAAGTTCACAGTGCACCAATGTCGGTTAGTCTATGTGCAACACCGTGTGACCAGCAGGTCAGTCTGTCGTAGATATGGCTTGAGTATGTATCAGCTACTTCAGCGACACAATTGAAGGCGTAATGGTCGCACAAGTTCAAGTAATTACGCGAAGGTTAGACAGGAAAGTGGTGGAGAGCAAAAACATCATTGTAAACCGTTCCTGGCCTTGGTACCAATTTAAGCTTCGAGACAATTCTCCTCCATTTTACCTGGAGGGTAAGTAGTGCAATAATCACTTAATCGATTAGTCCTCAACCTTTTGGGGAAGGAGCTGGAATGCTCGAAGTGAAGTGAACGAAAGGAATTCTTTTTACTTACGGGAATGTAAGATAATTCTAACTAACCGTGCCAGTCACATCAAACCTTGTCCGGCAACAATTTCATGCAACTTAATAGTAAAGTTCTCTACCAAATACAAAGATCCTGTGTCATATTCAACTTCCGTCAGATCATATGTCATATTCAACGATTTTAACTTAAAGAGAGGAGCCTACGCCAGGAGTCTCATAGCTGCGGCCGAAGACGTCACCTTTGCCCTATAGGCTTGGACTGTTGGAGTTAAATTCTCAGAAAATCTGTGACCTAGAGTTTGACCTTTGGAACTCATTCAAGGTCAAGGGTCTTCATACCAAGTGAAAGTCCATATACGAATTACTGCAGACGCTCCTCTACTTACGAACATTCGATTGACGAACTTTCAGTCGTACGAACGAACCGTCAAACCAACTTTACCAGTTTCAAAGGTAAGGAATCCAACATTAAAGTATTAGTATTACTAGTTATTCTTGTTTTATGTATCATTAGTAATGTGTTTTAGGATAAGAAAACATGTATTGACATTGTATCGTACTTATGCACGTAAATTTGAGTACCTTTGAAATAATGTTAGATAACGACTTACGAACATTTCGAGCTACGAACGGCGTTTGGAAGTGTCTGTATATGACAATATGAGTAAATACCTTCCTATCTGCAACTGTTTTCAGGTGAAGACCTTTTCAATATCTGTAACCTTGATTTTCACGCGTCAATTTCAATCATGGTCAAATTATGTATTTTTCACTGATATGGTGTATAGAATTACAACTGAGAAATAATTATAATTTGGCTCTTAGTTTGAAGTATACATGACAACATTTTAGAATCTTTTGAGTGACCTAAGGGTCGAAGTGTCAATTAGGGTCGAATTATGTATTTTTCACTCATCCCATGTATGGGATTGATTCGATTTAACGTCGCGAACTACCCTTATCAGGAGGCTAGAACGATACACCTTATAGAGGACTTTGCAGTGTGGAATTTAATCAACCATGCCTTTGGTCCAACTCGCTAGCGGCAATGCTCAAACTACCGTCACCTCGACCTCCGCCGCAAGTAGTGACGCTCTAACACCTCGATCAGCCAGCATCCATATTTAGGATTACAATTGAGAAAAGAGAAGAAGACAAATCATTTCGGATTTACTTTAAAGTAGATACAACTATACCATTTTTTAGAAAAATAAATCAATCATATTCTAGTTACCTTGGTCATCACTTTAACAAAATTTGATGCTAACGTTTTGCTGTCATATTACTAACAGAGAAACAATCGGCGAAACAAAGAATTTTAACCAAAAACAACATAACAACAACTCGGTATCCATCCAGGGGGTGTAATTATTACCTCATTCCTATTCTGACATGAGAACAGCGTGTAGTGAGAAAAACTGACACTGGAAAAAAAAATCTACCCAAATATGAGTATAATGTGTATCATAGTGGAAACTAGCTAAAAATGTTAATAATTATCCTCTTTTTTTCTGTTTCCAGTTTGTCAGTCTACATGAGGGGACGGAATGGAGTCGCCGATTTAATGAAGTGGGCTTGCTGTGGATGTGCTGTGTCTTGCGACACTACTTCTGACTCAGGGCAGTGGTCAAGATGCAGGGATGACCCGTCATCCAGGAGATGCCAAGATAAGAGGTAGGGAAGAAGGTAGAGGGGAGTGGAGTATGTTGGGGATGGAATAGGTGAGAGTGATTTATGCCTTTGTTTTTCTGGCTACCTCCCTTATAAGAGGGGAAAAGCCTTTGATATGTGTATGTATGTATGTATGTATGTAGTATGTCAGTATCTTAGTTTCTCGCAGAATTTAATTTTGATATTTCCTGTTTTTGTTTTAATTTTTACAAGGTATAGACCGAGATTTCTTTTCAATATACATTACTCTTTTTTAAAACTTTTACCAAATCTCCTTACTACTTTGATATCTTTGAAAGGGGTTTATTTTCATGTTACTATATGTTGCCTTGAGCTGACCCCATGAAATAACAAAAACATGCAGCTATTTACAATCCCAATAGTGACAACGGGAACACTTGATTCAGCTAATGAATATGGTTTCCTCGGACGAGCTTTGATTTAATGCATTTCACAGTTGTCTTTGATCTTGTCTCTTGCCCAAACAAGTGTCACCATAGGTGTCGAGTTTATTTCAGCTTTGTGCTTTATTTAGTCCCAACTGTAATGAGTTGTCATCTTTATAATAGTATTGCGCATATATTAAAATGATGTAACTAAAAAGTATACTTGACTTTCTTTTCAATTTACCCTAACCTAAGGACCCGTTTGCAAAGAAACGAATAGCAACTATGAGGGGCCAATGGTGGTGAGGTTCTTAAGCAAGGTACAGGTGATAGATTCCATGTCTTTATTTACAATAAATAAGGCATAATGTATAGGGGTCAGTGTTGTCAGTATTTCTCTATTCAGTGCCCTCTTAGACGGGTG
Source organism: Oratosquilla oratoria (assembly GCF_046742065.1). Lineage (NCBI taxonomy): Eukaryota > Metazoa > Arthropoda > Malacostraca > Stomatopoda > Squillidae > Oratosquilla > Oratosquilla oratoria. Next base: position 43,746,239 of record NC_134797.1, on the reverse strand, counting down.
TTCCGTAGAGGTTCCTTGGGGGAGGAGGGGCATAGGCGGTGTGTTCCTCGCTCGAGTCGGGCTCGGGGTAGCGGGCCTCTCCCTCGTAGCTGACCTCAGCGACGAAACCGGAGTCTCCGTCGACGTAGTAGGTCACCTTCTGCAGGCGCCCGTCGGGGAGCTGCACGTAGTAAGACCCCTGGGTGTGCTCGTCGTCGCGGGCCTCCTGGTGACCGAAGTCGTTGTAGGACTCCTCGTCCTTGACGGCGTGGGTGAACTCGTACTTGGGGGTCTCGAAGACCTCCGGGGAATCGTAGGAGTCTTGGCGACTCGGGGGAGCGTACGAGTAGGAGGGAGGGCTGTCTGGTCTCGCCAGAGCGATGGCCACGAGGGCGAAAGCGACTGCAAGCTGAAACGTTGAAATGACAGGTATATGTGAGCGTTTTTGAAACCCGTAAAAAACTAAGCTGTAAAGCACATCAGTTCTAAGACATCATACATTTATAGCACTAGACACAATACCATAAATGATAAAGATATCATATCCAAAATATTTCAAGATAAATTCTTTTACCAAACTTATTATCACAGTCGTGCACTTTTGACTTCCAACGCAGCAGTGACGACCTACCTTGAGAGACATTGTGATGTGTATACTGTATCGAGAGACCTTTCATAGGCCTTTATATACTCACAACTCCCCCCGTGACGTCACTGGCAAGGACGGGTAGGCGGAAATCTGTTTCCTTTACATTCCTTCAGCAAGAATGTCAAAGGCCCTGAACCATCTACCTCACTGTCCACTCTTAAAGGAACTGCTTGTAGTGTTCTACCATATGTGTTATTTGACCTAACTGTAACATAAAGGATATGACCTACTCATGAATGATCACGTCTCTATGCCTCATTTTTTTTTCTTTTAATTAATCTATGTTGTCTGACTGTGATATATCTTCATCCAGACTACTCGACACAATAATGCATGTTTAAGGAAAATGGTATTAATTGATATTCCTCAAACACCAAGTTTGTTTTACTTTCTTTTCATTGTCTTTTGTTTTTGTGTCCCCTATTAAGAGATCTCCAATTTTGCTCATTCCTCTCATTCTTCTGTAGCAAACAATCAAATCATCTTCATTCCTTTTTTTTTTTTTTTTTCAATGTGGGCTGGATCAGGTTATTTTGTGTTTCTTGGTTTGATTTGCCAGCTAGGCTCATGACCATTTGGGTTGCTTTTCTTTTTATTCTCGTGATTATTCTATGCTTCCTACTTCTTGTATAAAAACTACACCTCTGATGCATACTCCAGTCATGAGTGGGTCACACTTTTTTTTTAGTTGATGCCGCAAAATTTTACGCTTCAAAACAATATCCTCCGTTTTTGTTTTTTTTCTTTGTGCACTGGTTTATTTATTTATTTTTATTTATTTGTTTATTTTTCCCCGAGTTTCAATAATAAGTATTGAGTAGATATTTCTATAGAAATTTACTATTTTCTCCACATATTACTCCCTTCTTACTCTTAGTAGCGTCTAAAAACAGGTTAGTATAAATCCTTATTCTATTCGTTGTGTCAGCATATATCAAGAAGACCACAGGTACAAATACGAAGCCCTGTGGGACTTCACCTGTCACTTTACTTTATCCAGAAAGCCTGACCTTTACAACTGTCCTGATAAATCTGACTTTCAGGCACCAACGACAGGCGCCTCCACTCGGTGATCCTGCAAGATGTACATCGGAGAGAATCACCTCCCCGCCGCTTATAGTAAAAACCCGCTGACATTCTAACCTTCACTTAGTGTCTGAATTGGGCACAATTAACCCTCCATCATCTTCGACTCTATTCATTTCACCATTTTACATTACGAGAACTGACAACAGGAGAATGGTCTTTTCACCCCACTCTAAGAATTCTATAATTTCTGTAAAGCCTTCTTACCAAAAGCTGGGCCTGTTTTGTCTATATGAATCATCTATTAGTTCTACATTCCCTACATTGATTCTAAATTCTAAGTCTACGTCATTACTCTTTCCTATATCAAACAGGTATTTCACATTCAATAAGATTGAGTTCCTTAGTTAAAAGGAAACCCAATCTTTGTAGGTGTGTTATTATCTCTAAACCTTATCATTCCTTTGTCCCGTTGGGTCAATACATTCTTTATTGCATTATTGGAGAGTATATTCCTCCATATGATATTTATTTTAACTTAGTTCCCAATCCCTCTAATTCATATTTTTACAATTAAAGTCACCCACCTTATTAAGAATTAATTTTTTTCATTTTTCTGTTGATTAGCCACGTCTAAAAATATATCTTTGTATTCTATTTTGCTATGTGCGCTTGTCATATTGAACACATACGCTACCACAAGGTCATTTTTACACATATATATCCTGATAATTTCACATCTATTACTTTACCCTTGCCTTCTTCCAGTTCCACATATTTAATGCTTTCTTCACTTGTGTCATAAATCCTCCTATTTCATCACCTTTCCTCACTATAAAATGTTTTATCAATCTTCTATATACCTTTCTTTAGCAATGACTTTACAAAGTATAGTAAAGGTAGTTACTTTTTCCTTTAAAAAAACTATTGCATTAAAATCTGATCACTTTTATGCATCTACATTAATCACTTCCACTCCCTCCTTTCCCAGACCTTTTTCGTGTAATTTTGTTTTTTACCTATCACGATTCGGTTAATCTTCGTCTTTTGTCACATCCTGTGGGACATTACCTGAGCTTTACCTGAGCTTCATTGACTATTTTATTTTTGTTCTTTCATCCTGTGATGTAGCTCTTCTTATCCAAAAAGTAACTTTTCCTTCTCTGCTAAACCAAATAGGCGGTAATCTAAATTACTATCAAAATTATAGACGGAATGAATGGCAGTGGTAACCCTCTTCCTTTGTTTTCTTGATTACAACCTTAAGCGTTTGTGCTATCTTGCCTGAACTTGAAGTATTGCATACACTCTAAGTTCAATATCAGTATTTTCCTTTTCCTCCTGTTCAAGATGCAGAACTGATTTCTTTAGGACACATTTCTATTCTTTAAAACTTCTACTAAAGGGGAGAGAGTGGGGAATTATCAGATCATTGCCTGGTGGAAGGTAAATTGAGAGTGGAGAATAGGTGGAGAAAGAGGAAAAGGGCCAAAGGTAGGGAGATACTTGGAGTGAACTGCTTAAATGAGGAAAAAAAGGAGAATGAGTATAAGAAGAAGTTGAGAGAGGAGTGGGAGAGAGTAAAGGATAGAGTAGAACTAGGAGTGGAGGAGGAATGGGGATGGTTCAAGGAGGGAGTCATAAGGTGTGCAAAGATGGTGTGTGGAACAAGGAGGGCAGGAGGAAATAGAAAGAAGGGTAGTGAGTGGTGGGATGAGGAAGCAAAGATAGGTGTAGAAGAGAAGAAGCAGGCATTCATAGATTGGCTACAAATTAGGACGAGGGAATCGTATGAGAGGTACAAGTAAAGAGAAAGGAAGTTAAGCATAAGATAAAGGAAACAAAGAGGAGAGCAGGTGTGAAATGGGGAAAGAATATGACAGAAAATTTTGAAAGTAATACAAAGATGTTTTGGAAGGAAGTTAAAAGAGAAAGAGGAGGCGAATCAAGTAGAGAAGAAAAGGTAAAAGGTGCAGATGGAGAGATGATAATGGAAGAGAAGGCAGTGAGAGGAAGGTGGGCAGAGTATTTTAGGGAGTTGCTAAATGTGAAGGAGGATAGGGAGGGAAAGGTAGTTGCAGTGGGAAGCGTTAAGAAAATGAGAGTGATGAGTGAGGAAAATGGAGGAGAAATAGGGAAAGATGAAGTGAAAGCAACTGTTAAGATGATGAGAGCAGGTAAGGCACCTGGGTTGGATGGATGCCATGCAGAATGTCTGAAGAAAGGAGGTACAGTTATGGTGGACTGGACGGTGAGGTTATTTAATGTTTGTTTAAGAGAGAGTAGAGTGCCAGAGGACTGGAGGAGTGCCTGTATAATTCCGCTTTACAAAGGAAAGGGGGACAAGTGTGAGTGTAGTAGTTTCAGAGGGATCAGCCTGTTGAGTGTAGTTGGGAAGGCTTATTGGAGGGTCTTGATTGAGAGGATTAGGAGAGGAACAGAGGGAGTAATTGGTGAGGAACAGTGTGGTTTTAGGACAGGTAGGGGATGTGTAGATCAGATTTTTGTGGTAAGACAGATATGTGAGAAAGCTATAGGAAAAGGTAGGGATGTTTTTTGGGGCATTTATGGATCTGGAAAAGGCTTACGACAGGGTAGACAGGAAGGCACTGTGGGAGGTACTACAGATGTATGGGATAGGAGGAAAGTTGTTAAGAGTAGTCAAGAGTTTTTAGGAGAGTATTAGAGCTTGTGTTAGGGTTAGAAATGGAGAGAGTGAATGGTTTGAGGTAAAGGTGGGACTTCGTCAGGGGTGTGTTATGTCGCCCTGGCTGTTCAATCTTTACATGGATGGGGTGGTGCGAGAGGTGAATGCAAGGGTAGTGGGTCAGGAGTTGGAGATGATTAAAGAAAATGGAGAAAAGTAGGAGGTGAGCCAGTTGTTTTTTGCTGACGACACTGCGCTTGTAGCAGGATCAGAGGAGGGATTGAGGAAGTTAGTGACAGAGTTTGAGAAGGTGTGTGAAAGAAAGAAGCTGAAGATAAATGTGGGTATAAGTAAGGTGATGAGATGTGCAAGGGGAGAGAGTGACAGTAGGCTGGAAGTGAGCATTAAGGGTGAGAAACTGGAGGAGGTGGAGAGTTTCAGATACTTGGGTGCGAATGTGACAGGAGAGGGAGGAGTGGGGGTGGAGGTAGAATGTAGATTGAGAGAAGCGAGTAAATGCCTTGGTGGATTAAAAAGTGTAATGAGAAATAGACATCTGGGAATGGATGCTAAGAGGAGGTTATATGAAGAAGTGATTGTGCCAACAGCAATGTACGGGGCAGAAACATGGAAGATGAGAAAGGAAGAGAGAAGGAGTTTGAATGTCTTTGAGATGAAATGTCTGAGAAATACAATAGGGGTTACTAGGCTAGATAGAGTGAGAAATGAGGAGGTGAGGAGAACAAGGGTGGAAAGGGAGCTGGGAGATAGGGTTGATGAAAGAGTATTAGGATGGTTTGGACACATGGAAAGAATGAGTGAAGAAAGATTAGTAAAAGAAGTGTGGAAGGTGGAGGTGGAAGGAGTGAATATGAGGGGGCATCCTAGGATGAGATGGATGGATGGGGTGAAAGGGGCTTTACAAAAGAGAGGAATGTCTGTAGAGGAAGGACGGGAGAGGACAGAAGATAGGAGTGAGTGGAGAAGGGTTGTGTATAGATGAGGCTGTGATGCATGAGGGGGAGTGGGTGGGGGATGGAGGGGTGAGGAAGTATGTATGAGAAAAATTTGACGCAGCCCGAAGGGATTTCTCCCTGTCTTCTACTTTTCTGCATGAGGGGACAGAGAGGGGGGGGGGTCGCCGAATTTATGAAGCGGCCTTGCTGTGGATGTGCTGAACTATCACGTTACCTCAATCTGTCCTGGTGCCATTGTTATTCCGTCTTTGTGATTTGTAAAATCCTGTTTCAATTGCTTCTATTATTTTTATGTGACGGTGATACACATTTATATGAATAGTATGATTAAAAAAGTACAATATAAACAAGTCTTCCGGTAAGATTAATGTTTATCAAAGTTGTCAGCATTTAAGAGCCTGTTGCCAATAAAATTAATAATAGATACCAGAGGTAATGTTGCTGTGCTTCTTGATCAGGATACAGATGAAAGAATGATGAATTCCATGTTTTTATTTACAATAAATAAGTGGTCATATTTGGGGGCTGGTATTGTCAGAGTTCTTTTTTTTTTTCGAGGGACTTTTTAGTTGGGTGCTCCGTAGAGGTTCCTGGGGGGAGGAGGGGCGTAGACGGTGCGTTCCTCGCTCGAGTCGGGCTCGGGGTAGCGGGCCTCACCCTCGTAGCTGACCTCGGCAATGAAGCCAGAGTCTCCGTCCACGTAGTAGGTCACCTTCTGCAGGCGACCGTCGGGGAGCTGCACGAAGTAGGAGCCCTGGGTGTTCTCGTCATCTCGAGCCTCCTGGTGGCCGAAGTCGTTGGCGGTTTCTTCATCCTTGACGGCGTGGGTGAACTCGTATTTGGGAGTCTCGAAGATGTCCAGGGACTCGTGGGAGTCCTCCTGGCTCGGGGGAGAGTACGAGTAGGTGGGAAGGTTGTCGGGCCTCGCCAGGGCGACGGCGACGAGGGCGAAAACGACTGCAAGCTGAAACGTTAAAATGACAGGGACATGTGAACGTTTTTCAAACCCGTAAAAATTAAAGCACATCAACTGTAATACTTCATAAGTTTACAGCACTAGACACAACACCATAAATGAAAAAAAGAAAAATATATCATCTCCAAACTGATTGAGGATTAATTTTTGCCAATTTTGTTATCACAGACGGGCAAATTTGACATCCACGGCAGCAGTCTACCTTGAGAGACATCGTGATGAGTATGCGGTGTTGAGAGGCCTCCCACGAGCCTTTATATACTCCCAGTTCCCGCCGTGACGTCATTGGCAAGGGCGAGGGGGCAGACGGGAAAAGTTCCCCTCACCACCCTCCGTCAAGAATGACGAAAGACCAGAACTATTTACTTCACTGTCCACTGTCAAGGAGCTGTTCTAATTTGAACGTAGGCTATATGTAAATAAAAAAAAATGCACAGCTACATTTGCGTGTACGAAACAATACACAAATGATCTCATACAGTCAAGGGTATAAGTGAGAGCACGTTCTCATGAACATCCTCAGGGCAGGATGACAAAGAAAAAGGCTAATTACGTCACTGGGCACTCTAAACTTAAAA
>NC_134797.1:43724407-43731907 GCF_046742065.1 Oratosquilla oratoria | reverse complement strand
TGTTTGTCTCTGTGTTTATTCCTGTGCCTGTCTCTGCTTGCATACATCTGCCTCTGTCATTGTGACTCTGTCTTTGTTCCACTGTCTCGGTTCATCAGTCTCTGTCTCTATCTCTGTTTCTGTCTCTGCTTCTGTCACATTAACTGGACACAACGTGCAAAGCAAAGACGAATTATCATTCAAACGGAAAAGATAAACAAAAAGTATGGATAGATTAATGAATAAACATGACCAAATAGATATATAGATAAATGAATAAGTGAATGAATAGATAGAACAAAATGAATAAACAAGAATCAACGCAGCACTCCAATGAAAGTGAGAACATTGAAAGTTACTCTACTTTGCTCCAAGTGGGTTCAGGATGACGAAGCGTTATGACGTCACGAACAGAACCTGTTCTGATTGGTCAGAGTACCTAAAGGGTTCCAACAATGCTCTGGGGATCAGGCCGGTTTCTTGCTGCTGATTGGGTTATATATAAACGGAGTTTATATTCATAACTGGATATGCAGGCTCGACAGGAGAATGGATTTAGTTAGTTACTAATGTTATTTATGGATTGTCTCTGACTGAACTAGCACCAATATATTTCTAGTTTGTTCGTATGTACTCGTAATTTCTTTAAGTCAATTTTACTTAAAATTTGATGTTATGTTTGTCCTACTTTTTTTACCACACTCATCCCATATGTTAGCTCAAAATAATTGCTTTTAACATCAAATGGAAACGCTGTCTGTAAATTTCTTTTGGTAAAGTTTTTTTGACAATTACAGAGGCTCCCCCAAACTTTTTCCTTCTAATTCATACCTCATTATGCTTAGAAATGTCTAATATACCTGCAACTCCTTATGTCAAGGTTGTCCATCTGTTGCAAAGCGTTTCTGTTGCACTTATTTCTAATCTCAAGTTTCTGGTTGTGTTTGGCCTAGTTTGCTTATTCTGTGAACCAAATTCATGATTTATGATTCATCAAAAGAAACACCAAGTGAAGCTTGAGCCTTTATTAGTACGGCGTTTCGCTTATTTAAGCTTTATGAAGTAAATCTACAACAAGTTATAACAAGTGAAACATGGTGTTTCCTTTGATATACTTGTCGGTAACTGCCAATTACATTTATGCTTTCGTAGAATATCCAAGCAAGTGCAAGAATGAATAAGCTTATTCTTGTTCCTTGTTCTATGCGTATATATGTGCTCTGTTCACAATGTTGAACAAAGTCAATAATCTTGAGTGGAAGACAGAAAATTGAATGGAATTGAATGGATGGATGGTGTGAAAGGGGCCTTGGATGTAAGTGGGATGTCTGTTGAACAGGGAAGGGAGAGGGCAAGAAGTTAGCAGAGTGTGGTTGTGAATGGATTTCTTCTTGCTTTGTTCTCAATAGTGAACATTATTGATAATCTTTAGAGGAAGACCGAAAATGGAATGAAATGGATGGATGGGGTAAAGGGGACCTTTTGTATAATTGGAATGGCTGTCGAGTAGGAAAGGGAGAGGGCAAGAGATGAGTGTGAGTGGAGAGTAGTTACGAAGGGATTTCTTCTCCTTGCCTGTTTTGTATCTTCATGAGTGGACGTGGGTGGAAAGACGCCATGTAGATGAAGCTGGGGGGATAAACCCATTTCGGCGGTCGGGTCCTGCTGAGGAGGTGCTGTGTCTTGCTGCACTGTTTTTGACCCTGACAATGGGTCGAGGGATAATAATGACCCTTCGCCCACAAGGAGCTAAGATGAAAGGTGGGGTATGGGAGTGGGATGGGTCAAAGGTGAGTGCTGTCTTGGCCGGACATCTCAATCATAAAAGTAAAAGGGCCTTTTAGTATGTGTATGCACGTAGTCTATGTACCAATAATCGAGCTAAATCTTCTTTCAATGTGGATGCAAGTGCTTTGTTCACATTTTTTCTTAAGTCAAGAGAAAATGGGGGTTTATTTGAACGCTTATTTCTGTTCAATCCACTGTAGGATTCGATGGTCCAGCATATGTAGTAGATATGTGCAGAAAGTAATCTCATTTAATTTAACAATCTCACAAAAAGGATATAAAAATACTCAAGATGGTAAAATTATGTCTTATTATTGATAAATAGGTGAAAAAGGAGAGGTTCCGGACTCATATCAAGAAGGTTCTTAGTTGGGAGCTCCGTAGAGAGACTGGGGAGGAGACGGAGGGGGAGGGGCGTAGACAATGTGCTCCTCGCTCGAGTCAGGCTCGGGGTAGCGGGCCTCACCCTCGTAGCTGACCTCAGCGACGAAGCCGGAGTCTCCGTTGACGTAGTAGGTCACCTTCTGCAGACGCCCGTCGGGGAGCTGCACGTAGTAGGATCCCTGGGTGTTCTCGTCATCTCGAACCTCCTGGTGGCCGAAGTCGTTGTAGGATTCGTCGTCCTTGACGGCGTGGGTGAACTCGTACTTGGGGGTCTCGAAGTACTCCAAGGATTCGTGGGAGTCGTCGTGGCTCGGAGGAGAGTACGAGTAGGTGGGGAGTTCGTCGGGCCTCGCCAGGGCGAGGGCGAAAAGGGCGAGGACGACAGCAATCTGAAAGGTTCAAGAAGATATGCCATGTAGAGTCTCAGACCTTAACCTATCAAAAGAAAGACAATGTAAGAACGGAGTCTTAACTAATACGACGTCTTGCTTGTTACAGCTTTATCATGTACAAGCGAAACGTTGTCCCTTCCCTCATGAAGTGTTTCTTTTGAGACTTGTTAGAAATTGCCAATTATATACAGACCTTAACCTGTCAAATCATAAAAGAGTTTACCTTCAGCTGCATCAAATCGCCTGCTGGCATACACAAGTAGAGGAAAGCACTTAAAGAGCTGGACAAGGATTAGTGGAAATCCTGCCTTCGGTACTCGACCTCTAAATGCAACATTAAAACAAAATAAAGCTTTCCATTGTCAATGGCGCACTGAACATATTTTACTGTGACAAATCACACAAAACCAATATTCTAAATATCAAAGGTTAAGTACTCCGGTCTCTACAATGTCTTCACCTACCAATACCCCATTTACCTCATGGTTCACTATGTAAACAAAATCTTCGCGCATGCTCTGTAGAACTTGTAGAGCATGATACAGCTTAGGCAGGGCTACTAGCACAAACAAAAATAACATTCCTATATCCGACATCCAATAGAACCAATGTTCTACTGTTATACTATCCCATCCTATCAAAAGCCTCAGTATTCTGGAGAGCCAGTTCAAGAACTTACTTTGAGGGACATCGTTGTGGGTGTGATGCCTCTCAACCCGTCATTCCGCTTTATATATGTTTCAGACGACATGACGTCACGAGAGAGCGCAAAAGGCTGAATGTCCTCCGAAGCGCCGAAGAAATGAAAGTGCAGTTTCCTCTTGTAATGTCATAAGTCGAAAAGCTTCCTCGTTGGAAACGCTTACATAAACAGGCACGTACTTTCATGGAGGTATATAAATGTATATATGCGTACAAATTTGCCTGTTTATGTATCTATATATACATTTATATGTATGTGTATATTTATATGTGTATGCATATATATATATATATATATATATATATATATACATGTACATATATATATATATATATATATATATTGTACATATATATATATATATATATATGTACATATATATATATATATATATATGAATATATATATATATATGTACATATGTGTACATATGTATATGTATATGTATATATATACATATATATATATATATATATATATATATATATATATATATATATATATATATATATAGAGTATATGTATATGTACATGTATATGTTCAATATATGTATATCTATATGTATATGTATATGTATATGTATATGCGTATGTAGATGTATATGTATGTGTATGTATATATGTACATTCAGAGAAGTGGTATAGGACAGTACTAAGAGTGGGGGGACAGCATAATAGAGGAACAGTCGTAGTATAATAAAGTAGCATCATTTCTCTATGAATAGAAATTTCTTCTAATAGACAAAATGTGTGACTCTGGTCCGTAGGGGCGCTCCATATAGACCCTAAAGCAGAGGTGGGGAACCTGCGGCCTTCCGGGCCATCAAGTGCGGCCTTCTGCGGCCTTTGATATACATACTATTTTAAAAATTATATTATCTATTATCTAAAAAGTATATTATTTATTATAAAAAGGGATAAGATAATTGAAAAAAAAAATTCAATGCGGCATCTATGTGATACGATGAATTGTAAGGTGGCCTTCATGCACAAAAAGGTTCCCCACCCCTGCCCTAAAGTATCAACTGCAAGCCACCGAGTAGATTTTAACCTCACAATAAAATGCATCCATTTCCCCAGACTGGGTATGTATATGTATACACACACACATACACAATGTGTGTGTGTGTGTGTGTGTGTGTGTGTGTGTGTGTGTGTGTGTGTGTGTGTGTGTGTGTGTGTGTATGCTCACACGAGTATATGAATTTATAAACCCGTATATTTGTCCTAGGTAAGTATAATCTATCGAGTTATTACAACCACGTACTGGAGTAATGATTACATAAATAATTTGTAGTCAAAACTGCAGTTACTTTTAAGGCCTCCAAACTGACCAAAGATATATAGTAGCCCTTTGTTTTTGGAGATTATTCTCCACTCACAGAGGAACGCTTAGTAATTCCTAACATTTGCACTCCCTACTTTTGCTGTCTTCCTTCTTAAATCTCTCCATGATCACCCTGAAGCCTCGTTTACACGGGGCAAGTTGAGAGGCAAGTCAAGTGTGCAAGTTACTTGAACTGGAGAGTAAAGCGAGGAAGTGCATATTCGCACAGGCCACTTGTCTCTGTCTTGGCCTGTACCAGACGAGCCTAAAGAATGTAAAGAGGGAATGAAAGACAGAGTGGGAAGAGAATGTATATAATTCACTGAGGTGTAGGGATGAGACGAATAAGCTGCAACCAAAAGAAACTGTGAATGGTGACACGAACAGTAGGAAATAATTCACCATGGTCTTGGATCACGTGTCGGACTAGTGATCGATAGTTATCAACCTCCCGGATGAGAGCTCAGAGCTCGTATGACCGATCTATGGGTAACACTGTGACCTTACACGCACACACCCCCAACTCCCCGCCCACGAGAGTTGGAGTAATAACCCACAGCGCAGCGATACTGAAATTCTTTCAGCCCTGGGCGGGATTCGAACCCGGCCCGCCGTAGTGGCAGCCGAGAACTCTAACCACAGCGCCACGAGGTGTGTAAGAATAACATTCCTGTGTGTGTGTGTGTGTGTGTGTGTGTGTGTGTGTGTGTGTGTGTGTGTGTGTGTGTGTGTGTGTGTGTGTGTGTGTGTGTGTGTGTGTGTGTGTGTGTGTGTGTGTGTGTGTGTGTGTGTGTGTGTGTGTGTGTGTGTGTGTGTGTGTATTGTGTATGTGTGTATGTGTGTGTGTGCGTGTGTGTGTGTGTGTGTGTGTGCGCGTGTGTACGTGCTTATAGTCACAAATTACTTTGTCCTTTTCTGTCTATTCCGCGTGGGAATAATTTCTGTAATACCCATCAATGTTTGTCCACCTCAGTGACTAGAGAAATACATATTCTTATTGTCTGTCAAAAGTACAAGTATACTTACGTTACTATGTCCATACAAAATGGGGAAGAGATATAAAATGTGGTAATTTTCTATTTTACAAATTGACTACAAAGTACTTTTTTTTAAGAATAAAAGTACACACGTTATTTTACATATATTTTATTACATATTTTACATGGTTTTAGCGATGCACAATACTTAGATTTCTGGTTTTTCTCGTAGATTCTTCAACTCTGGCTTATCAACTAGAAGTAGCCTCCTCTTGGAGTGGCAATCCAAATTCCCGCCAGCAATTTGCTGACAAGCAAGTTTTTCTGTTACCCAGTAGGTTGTCCAGTTACTGTTATTGCGGTTGGTCATCCCATGTTATCAGTGAACCATGACACTGAAGTTGCAGAGAATACCACTCGCCCTCTTTGGCTTCAACCTGTTCCTCCACCCCGTTTATGTTGTGATCATGTCAGTGTGTTCTGTCAAGATTTAACGGTCTGCGAAATTTTGCTTAATCGCGTGTGAGGCAAGTGGACATCTGTCATCCATTGTGTCCTAACCTGTGTTAACATAAATAATGTATAGCTGCCGTAGTCTCCTAAGGATACCTTTATTCTTTTCTGTTTTGTTTAGAGTAGTTTCTGATTTGTATGATGGCACAGCTCTATCCTCTGTATATATGTCTGCAGGTTCCCAGTGACTGCTTCATGTTTGTGATATTAATTGTAAATGTAATGTCGTGCCGAAACATCACCTGCCGACCGCAAAACCCACGGCAACAACTGTAGAGGGATACAGGTGTTTGAAGTGGTGACCCGGCCAAGCAGGTGGAAAGAATGGTATCCCGGTCGTTGCTTTCCCTTAATGACGTCTTCTTCGGACGTCGACAATGCCTTTTTAGTTGTCGACTCTGTTGCCTCAGTACATCGTAGGAATTCGTTGGTGACGTGGCAACCACCTCTCCCTCCTTGGATAAGTAATGTGGATGTGTGGCCTCTAGCATGCGGGGTAGATTTAGTGCCATGCCATAGACGCCCCATAGTCAAATAGGACGTACATGAAGATTCAGTATATGATTTTCATGAAATACAATACTTTGACCGTAGGCCTCATCATCAACTCCGAATTTATATCCATAAGTTTACCGGTTTCCTAAAGGTCCTTGTGATGTCTTCAATTAAAAAAATCTCTTCTCTTGATTTTGACAAATATATAAATATTTGATTACCTTTTCGGATACACTAGGATAATGCACACTAGGATACACTCAGGACCGTATTAGTCAACATCCGTCCACTCGATCGACACAAACATAAGGTACAATGTAGGCATCTGCAAAGGCTCCACACCAAACATGAACAATTAATTCGACACATAACACCAAGAATCTATGTGCCACTCTCCCCACCTTTATACACGAGAAGTCCTGTGTGATCATGTGAATATAACCCAATATGATATTCACTGCTACACGGGGGATGTGAAATTAATTCACATCTCGTAAGAAATAACATACTTCACACAAACAACAGCACGCCCACAAGTGAAGACATATACACATGATTTTTCTTCTACTAAACTTCGCTCCAATTCCAACATTCTCTCTGACCGCATCCTTTCGTTTCAGTTTTCTTCACACTACGACTACCTCTAACCCTTACTATCAACGCAAGTCACGCTCCTCCACCCTATGTCTCCACAGCCTCAAAATATAGATAAAGAATTCTTACAACCGATCACTGGCAGCAGCTCCCTTCATATACAACTTTTCCTTCACTCACAGACTTTTCCTCACTTACTATCCCATAAAAACAGATCTCGCGATAGAAGATGGTCCGACTTAGATAATTTACATAATTATCCATTTCGCCGAACGGAAGTGGCAAACAGTCGTACACTCCTGACTGAAGACGGAATAGAATGCAAGACATCGACCTACGAGTCAGCAG
>NC_134797.1:43686907-43719407 GCF_046742065.1 Oratosquilla oratoria | reverse complement strand
TCTCGAGCTTCCTGGTGGCCGAAGTCGTTGGCGGATTCTTCATCCTTGACGGAGTGGGTGAACTCGTACTTGGGGGTCTCGAAGATGTCCAGGGACTCGTGGGAGTCCTCCTGGCTCGGGGGTGAGTACGAGTAGGTGGGGAGTTCGTCGGGCCTTGCCACGGCGAAGGCCACGAGGGCGAAGAAGACAGCAACCTATGGGAGGCAAATTACAAATGTTAACGTAACATTTCGCACACTTGAATCGGAGGCTTCAGTCGACAGGAGCTGAAGACTATTTCTTACACAAAATACGGGAACACTACCTTGAGAGACATGTCGGGAGCGTGTGGTACCCAGCGAGATGTTACCACGCTCTATATATACAAGGAGGCCTGTGACGTCACGAGGGGGATAGGAGGAGGTTGGAGGTGTGGTCTCTTATTTTGCCGCTATGTGTTTGTTTCCTTCTACTTTCACTTTCAGGTTCAAGGAAAACGAACAAACGAAAAGGAAACGAAAAAAATATGGAGGGACAATTTAACCAGAACTCTGGTATCTGAGCTTCTGAAAGAGTATGATTGTTAAAAAAAATGAGAATAAAAAAGGAGAATGGTAGCATATTTACAATATGAAAAATGGACGTGGGCTTATTGACACTATGCTGAAAAGGAAAGGTGATTTCGATTTTGAAACATAGGTCTATTATCTGGAGTAGAAAGAGGGCTAGGAAGAGAAGCAGTGGCCCTGATGGTGAGTAAAGAGGTGCGTCATTGTGTAATCGAATGGACGTGTTACCAAGAGTTATGTCGGTACAGCATATATGACAGTAAGTTCTCATTTATAAACGTCCACGCACAACTAATCTTTAAGAATTTTACAAAATAAAAATGTAATTGACTATGCTAAAAATATGATATAATTAATACCTTACATTTAACATAACTGGACTTTAGAAAACCTCTTGATATTGTCCTGCATGAGAGACTAAGTTTGCATTGTATGGAATAAGAAGAATCCTGTTCAGCTGGATTAGAAACAAGTTGAGGGTAATATGCATACCAAAGGTCAGGTCACTTGGGGGCGGGAGGTAAGTAGCCAGGTCAGCGATTTGGATGAAATGTATAACAATCTAACTGGTTTAATTATTAATGCACAAAATACATTTATCCCCCTGATGTCAATACGGAAGAATAGTAATACTTCCAAATGGATGACGGACAGGCAGAATCATGAGATAGGGAAAGAAAGAGGACTTTACATAAAAATGAAAAACGGGGAAACACACGATATAACGAAATGGCAAAGCTGGTTAAAAAGAATACACTTACAGTGAAACGTAACTATAAAATTAAGGTTGCCAGTCAAGCAAGATCCAACTCTAAGGGTTTCTTTCATCTCTATAGAACAAAAAAAAAATAATAATAATAATAGGACCAATTAAAAACGATGAAAATGTCATGATAGAATCGGAGGAAAAAATGAGCGAGGAGTTTAAGCAATATTTTCTCTCGGTGTTTGCTAATGAGAGATTAGATGAGGTACCTGACTGCGATCCGATTTTCAGTGGGGATGGAGAAAGTAGACTATCTAATATCAGCATTAGTAAAGTAGAAGACGACGCAGAGATTCTGCAGGATGATCTTAACAAATTGTTCACACGGTCGGTGAAATGGCAAATAACCTTCAATATCTCTAAGTGTAGCGTGTTAAACGTAGGGCTACACAACCCCGAAAATAGATACAGCTTAGATAACACATTTTTAGAGGAAACTGAGAGCGAGAGAGACTTGAGAGTTCTAGTGATTCCGGACCTTAAATCCAGGAAACAGTGCATTAACGCCAGGAAAAAAGCTAACAGAGCATTAGGTTTCATTGCTAGGACGGTAACGAATAGAAGTGCAGGGATAATTATCAAACTCTATCTAGCGATAGTTAGACCCATCCTTGACTATGCGGTACAGTTTTGGTCTCTGTCCTATAGAATGGACATAAATTCACTAAAATCAGTACAGAGAAGAATGACCAAAATGATACATGGACTCAGAAATTTGCCTTACGAGGAGAGGCTTAGTCACCTTAACTTCACTCTCTGGAAAGACGCAGAGTGAGGGGTGATCTAATAGAGGTGTTCAAGTGGATCAAAGACTTTAACAAGGGAGATGCAAACAAGGTCATCATATGAAAACAACAGGGTAGAACTCGCAGTAATGGATTTAAACTGGATAAAATCAGTTTTAAGAAGGAAATAGGCAAGAATTGGTTAACTAATAGGGTGGTCAACGAATGGAATAGACTTAGTAACCATGTAGTGAGCGCTGAAACTATTAGGTGTTTTAAGAAACGGTTAGACAACTTTATGGATGGGGATGACAGGTGGTGATGGATATGGAGCTGCCTATTGTAGGCATTATGGTCTCTTGCAGTCTCCTTTATTCTTTTGTTCTTATGTTATGTTCTTACAAAAATTCTAGGCCCATTATGTTCACAGTCGGACGGAGACGTGGCCAGAAATCTACAGTTCCAAATTTGGTGATGATACTAAGTTGTTCGAAATAGCAAATGGATTAAATCAATTGGCTGTTCAAGGAACTTTAGAGAAACAAGACCAACGGTTTTAAAAGTTGATTATGAAAAATATCATGGTGTAATTATCAGTAACGACCTCAAAACATCTGATCGAATTTCTGCATCAGAGAAAACAAATACGATACTGGAATTGGTACCGCTATATTTTGGTTGACTGGAAATAGCCACTTTACGCACAACTATCCTTTCAGTTTTATAAAGACTTTTCTTCTCCCACAAAAATCAGCCTCGCCAACGCTTGTGGTCTGACCTCTATGATCCATATACATGTCCTTTTAGCCGAAAGAATAAAGGAAAATAGCCGTAGACACCAGACTAAATAAAGAATAATTTGCAAGACATCACTTTAACATCGTGACGATCTATGAGTCAGCTGAAAGACAGTCCCAAATCAGTGATAGTAGGATACACGTAAAAACAACAATTGTACTGTATATGTATTCTATTGAAAAAGTATGTTGTAACGAACCTTCAAATAGAAATAGCTCATAATATACCCGTCTCCCCTTCCTTAGCTATCATAGTACAATATATAAATAATTGTAAGGTAATAATGACCTGCAACCATAAACA
This sequence comes from Oratosquilla oratoria, assembly GCF_046742065.1. NCBI lineage: Eukaryota > Metazoa > Arthropoda > Malacostraca > Stomatopoda > Squillidae > Oratosquilla > Oratosquilla oratoria. The sequence goes on along the minus strand of NC_134797.1, from coordinate 43,716,267 downwards.
TATTCCAGTTGTCTAGACGTAGAGATCCATGGAATCCAGGCATATCAGATACATCAAAGTAAGATAATTATTATCCTCGTTGTCAACATGTTGGGTAGGAACGAGAAAAGCACCCAATTTTTTCTTTGGAGTATAAAATAGTGTATATATATCTCCCTACATTATCATATTACCCGAAGTATTTGTTATATTTAGAGATGCCTCTCATGGCAAGCAAGAACAACACTAGCACGTCTACGTTTAACCCGCCATCTTTAGAACAATACCAACACAAAATAGGTCTAGCCATAGAAACAAATTGATCCATATGCAATCGCCACACACAAGACAGGTATCTCTTACCTGAGAGCAATGGTTCTACTACTGAGATGTTTAGAGTAATGGGTTGAATAATTGATATGTACAGTGTGCCGTGTATGTTGAGGTGGTTATGTATACTAGAATATTCTCTCAGCAGATTATTTTGGTCCTGTCTGTATGTAGCCTGTGATTGTTTCGTGTGAGCCGTAGTTTATGGTGCTATGATTTTGAAATTGGTACTCTCCATGACTGATTGACAAAGTCCAGCATGTGCTGTATGAATGTTATTTGTTGATGCTAATGCTTTGTCCACATCTGCAAAAATAAACTTACCGAAGTTGTTAAAGCGTTAAGTACATTTCATGGTAATATCAGTTATGTGTAGGGCAATACTCAAGTGTAATAATTGACACAATATATTTGCCTGGTCTACGTGGAAGATATATATATATATACTTCAGTGTGACACGCATCAACTTTGTTCATAGAGGCGACCCACGATGACCTTACTCTGATGATGTCTTCTCTGGACGTCGACGATGCTTCTATATATGTCGATACTGTTGAATGAGTATATATCAAGAATTTCTGGAAGTAGCAACCATTTCTCCCTTCGCAGCAAAGTAATTCGGACGTTTGACCCTCCACATGCGAGGTAAAGTTGGTGTTATGCCTTAGATGCTCACAAAGTCAAATAGGACGTGGACGAAGCTTCAATACTTAATTTTTTGGCAAATAAAATTTGGTCCTGATATCTATTACCAGCTTTATATTTCCCCTCATTAGTTTACTGGTTTCCTCAAAGAAAGTGTCCTTATGAGCTCTTCAGTGCACAAAATATCTGTAGATTTTGACAAATATGTGAACATTTTATTGTCTTTCGATTACACTGGGATAGGGCACACTAGGATAGAATCAGGACCCTATAAGAGTCAACATCCACTCAACCAGCATAAACATAAGCTACATTCCAGACATCTTGAAATGCTCCACACCAAACAGGAACACTTAATACTACATATAACACTCAGTCACACTATCTCCTGCACCCCTCTTCCTACCTGTACACATGAAAAGTCGTGTACCATCGTGAGAATATTAGAGCCCAACATAATATTCACTACTACACACGAGAAGTCAAACGAGTTTATACGGTATATCATACACACACTTCACACGAACAAATCCACAAATGAAAACACACACCTTTATCTTTTTACTAAAATTCACATCAATTCTAACTTTCTGGCCGCATTATTTTTTTTTCTTTTTTTTTTTTACATCTTCCTTCCTATAAAATTGTCTCCAACCCTTTTCCGTACTTCTGTCGGTTACTATCGACGCGAGCCTCACTCCTCTTTTCCTTACCTCCTGAGCTACGAAATGTACATGAATAAAGATTTCACGACACCGTTCATTAGCATTAGCCTCTTAGATACACAACTATCCCTGCATTTTCCTACAGACTTTCTTCCCTCTACCATAAATATAGATCTCTCGAAAGTGGGTGGTCTGACCTAGATAATTTATATCCATTTCGCCGAACAGGGGCAACAAACAGAAGTAGAGACCAGACTGAAAGCAGAATAATCTTCAAGATATCACTTTCAAGGTCATGACAACATACGAGTCACCAGAACCTCAAAATACTGTCCCGAATCAGCACTATTCGGGCGTATATACAACTGTGAGTACATTCTTCGGAAAAATTCATGTTGGGACGAAACCTCAAGGAATGAAATAGTTCATAATATTTCTGTCTCTGCTTTCTTTGTTCTCTTCTTCCAGAAAGAAATATTCTTCAGTAAAGTATTGATAACCGACAGTCATGCATCTACTAAACTCACAGACAGATCAAATATATCAATCAGGTCAAAGCTTTTAAGAGAACTATCCTTACTGGCAATATATTTGATGGGGACGAGGAAACCACCCAAATCTATCTTAAATGCGGATAAGGATATAGAAATAAAAATGTCTACGTTACAAGTTGTTACATATTATTACATGTCAGTATTTACATCAATAGATGTTTCTTCGTTAGGTCTCTTCGGTTGCGGTCATGTAATCTTCTTGGTGGTGTCCTTACTTGCTGGGGGCTCCGTAGAGAGACTGAGGAGGGGATGGAGCAGGAGCGGCGTAGAATCTTTCCTCGCTCGAGTCGGGCTCGGGGTAGCGGGCCTCACCCTCGTAGCTGACCTCGGCGACGAAACCGGAGTCTCCATCGACGTAGTAGGTCACCTTCTGCAGGCGCCCGTCAGGGAGCTGCACGTAGTAGGATCCCTGGGTGTTCTCGTCATCTCGAGCCTCCTGGTGGCCGAAGTCGTTGGCGGATTCTTCATCCTTGACGGAGTGGGTGAACTCGTACTTGGGGGTCTCGAAGATGTCCAGGGACTCGTGGGAGTCCTCCTGGCTCGGGGGTGAGTACGAGTAGGTGGGGAGTTCGTCGGGCCTTGCCACGGCGAAGGCCACGAGGGCGAAGAAGACAGCAACCTATGGTAGGCAAATTACAAATGTTAACGTAACATTTCGCACACTTGAATCGGAGGCTTCAGTCGACAGCACCTGAAAACTATTTCTTACACAAAATACGGGAACACTACCTTGAGAGACATGTCGGGAGCGTGTGGTACCCAGCGAGATGTTACCACGCTCTATATATACAAGGAGGCCTGTGACGTCACGAGGGGGATAGGAGGAGGTTGGGGGTGTAGTCTCTTATTTTGCCGCTATGTGTTTGTTTCCTTCTACTTTCACTTTCAGGTTCAAGGAAAACGAACAAACGAAAAGGAAACGAAAAAAATATGGAGGGACAATTTAACCAGAACTCTGGTAACTGAGCTTCTGAAAGAGTATGATTGTTAAAAAAAAATGAGAATAAAAAAGGAGAATGGTAACATATTTACAATATGAAAAATGGACGTGGGCTTATTGACACTATGCTGAAAAGGAAAGGTGATTTCGATTTTGAAACATAGGTCTATTATCTGGAGTAGAAAGAGGGCTAGGAAGAGAAGCAGTGGCCCTGATGGTGAGTAAAGAGGTGCGTCATTGTGTAATCGAATGGACGTGTTACCAAGAGTTATGTCGGTACAGCATATATGACAGTAAGTTCTCATTTATAAACGTCCACGCACAACTAATCTTTAAGAATTTTACAAAATAAAAATGTAATTGACTATGCTAAAAATATGATATAATTAATACCTTACATTGATATTGTCCTGCATGAGAGACTAAGTTTGCATTGGGGGCGGGAGGTAAGTAGCCAGGTCAGCGATTTGGATGAAATGTATAGCAATCTAACTGGTTTAATTATTAATGCACAAAATACATTTATCCCCCTCATGTCAATACGGAAGAATAGTAATATTCCCAAATGGATGACGGACAGGCAGAAACATGAGATAGGAAAAGAAAGAGGACTTTACATAAAAATGAAAAACGGGGAAACACACGATATAACGAAATGGCAAAGCTGGTTAAAAAGAATACACGTACAGCGAAACGTAACTATAAAATTAAGGTTGCCAGTCAAGCAAGATCCAACCCTAAGGGTTTCTTTCATCTCTATAGAAAAAATAAAATAAAAATAATAGTACCAATTAAAAACGATGAAAATGTCATGATAGAATCGGAGGAAAAAATGAGCGAGGAGTTTAAGCAATATTTTCTCTCGGTGTTTACTAATGAGAGATTAGATGAGGTACCTGACTGCGATCCGATTTTCAGTGGGGATGGAGAAAGTAGACTATCTAATATCAGCATTAGTAAAGTAGAAGACGACGCAGAGATTCTGCAGGATGATCTTAACAAATTGTTCATACGGTCGGTGAAATGGCAAATAACCTTCAATATCTCTAAGTGTAGCGTGTTAAACGTAGGGCTACACAACCCCAAAAATAGATACAGCTTAGATAACACATTTTTAGAGGAAACTGAGAGCGAGAGAGACTTGAGAGTTCTAGTGATTCCGGACCTTAAATCCAGGAAACAGTGCATTAACGCCAGGAAAAAAGCTAACAGAGCATTAGGTTTCATTGCTAGGACGGTAACGAATAGAAGTGCAGGGATAATTATCAAACTCTATCTAGCGATAGTTAGACCCATCCTTGACTATGCGGTACAGTTTTGGTCTCTGTCCTATAGAATGGACATAAATTCACTAAAATCAGTACAGAGAAGAATGACCAAAATGATACATGGACTCAGAAATTTGCCTTACGAGGAGAGGCTTAGTCACCTTAACTTACACTCTCTGGAAAGACGCAGAGTGAGGGGTGATCTAATAGAGGTGTTCAAGTGGATCAAAGACTTTAACAATGGTGATGCAAACAAGGTCATCATATTAAAACAACAGGGTAGAACTCGCAGTAATGGATTTAAATTGGACAAAATTAGTTTTAAGAAGGAAATAGGCAAGAATTTGTTAACTAATAGGGTGGTCAACGAATGGAATAGACTTAGTAATCATGTAGTGAGCGCTGAAACTATTAGGTGTTTTAAGAAACGGTTAGACAACTTTATGGATGGGGATGACAGGTGATGATGGATATGGAGCTGCCTATTGTAGGCATTATGGTCTCTTGCAGTCTCCTTTATTCTTTTGTTCTTATGTTATGTTCTTACAAAAATTCTAGATTCAGATATGTTGTTAGTGGGGTTCCTCAGGGTAAACTTCTAGGCCCATTATGTTCACAGTCGGACGGAGACGTGGCCAGAAATCTACAGTTCCAAATTTGGTGATGATACTAAGTTGTTCGAAATAGCAAATGGATTAAATCAACTGGCTGTTCAAGGAACTTTAGAGAAACAAGACCAACGGTTTTAGAAGTTGACTATGAAAAATATCATGGTGTAATTATCAGTAACGACCTCAAAACATCTAATCGAATTTCTGCATCAGAGAAAACACATACGATACTGGAATTGATACCGCTATATTTTGGTTGACTGGAAATAGCCCTTTTACGCACAACTATCCTTTCAGTTTTATAAAGACTTTTCTTCTCCCACAAAAATCAACCTCGCCAACGCTTGTGGTCTGACCTCTATGATCCATATACATGTCCTTTTAGCAGGAAGAATAAAGGAAAATAGCCGTAGACACCAGACTAAATAAAGAATAATTTGCAAGACATCACTTTAACATCGTGACGATCTATGAGTCAGCTGAAAGACAGTCCCAAATCAGCGATAGTAGGATACACGTAAAAACAACAATTGTATATGTATTCTATTGAAAAAGTATGTTGTAACGAACCTTCAAATAAAAATAGCTCATAATATACCCGTCTCCCCTTCCTTAGCTATCATAGTACAATATATAGATAATTGTAAGCTAATAATGACCTGAAACCATAAACCTATTCCAGTTGTCTAGACGTAGAGATCCATGGAAACCAGGCATATCAGATACATCAAAGTAAGATAATTATTATCCTCGTTGTCAACATGTTGGGTAGGAACGAGAAAAGCACCCAATTTTTTCTTTGGAGTATAAAATAGTGTATATATATCTCCCTACATTATCATATTACCCGAAGTATTTGTCCTATTTAGAGATGCCTTTCACGGCAAGCAAGAACAGCACTAGCGCGTCTACGTTTAACCCGCCATCTTTAGAACAATACCAACACAAAATAGGTCTAGCCACAGAAACAAATTGATCCATATGCAATCGCCACAGACAAGACACCGAATAATTCATCTACCCTTACCCAGACAACACAATATATCTAGGAGTGACTTACGGGTCAAATTGGTTGTCGGTATCTGTTACCTGAGAGCAATGGGTCTACTACTTGAGATGTTTAGAGTAATGGGTTGAATAATTGATATGTACAGTGTGCCGTGTATGTTAAAGTGGTTATGTATACTAGAATATTCTCTCTGCAGATTATATTGGTCCTGTCTGTATGAAGCCTGTGATTGTTTCGTGTGAGCCGTAGTTTATGGTGCTATGATTTTGAAATTGGTACTCTCCATGACTGATTGACAAAGTCCAGCATGTACTGTATGAATGTTATTTGTTGATGCTAATGCTTTGTCCACATCTGCAAAAATAAACTTACTGAAGTTGTTAAAGTGTTAAGTACATTTCATTGTAATATCAGTTATGTGTAGGGCAATACTCAAGTGTAATAATTGACACAATATATTTGCCTGGTCTACGTGGAAGATATATATATATACTTCAGTGTGACACGCATCAACTTTGTTCATAGAGGCGTCCCACGATGACCTTACTCTGATGATATCTTCTCTGGACGTCGACGATGCTTCTATATATGTCGATACTGTTGAATGAGTATATATCAAGAATTTCTGGAAGTAGCAACCATTTCTCCCTTCGCAGCAAAGTAATTCGGACGTTTGACCCTCCACATGCGAGGTAAAGTTGGTGTTATGCCTTAGATGCTCCCAAAGTCAAATAGGGCGTGGACGAAGCTTCAATACTTAATTTTTCGGCAAATGAAATTTGGTCCTGATATCTATTGCCAGCTTTATATTTCCCCTCATTAGTTTACTGGTTTCCTCAAAGAAAGTGTCCTTATGAGCTCTTCAGTGCACAAAATATCTGTAGATTTTGACAAATATGTGAACATTTTATTGTCTTTCGATTACACTGGGATAGGGCACACTGGGGTAGACTCAGGACCCTATAAGAGTCAACATCCACTCAACAATCATAAACATAAGCTACATTCCAGACATCTTGAAATGCTCCACACCAAACAGGAACACTTAATACTACATATAATACTCAGTCACACTATCTCCTGCACCCCTCTTCCTACCTGTACACATGAAAAGTCGTGTACCATCGTGAGAATATTAGAGCCCAACATAATATTCACTACTACACACGAGAAGTCAAACGAGTTTATACGGTATATGATACACACACTTCACACGAACAAATCCACAAATGAAAACACACACCTTTATCTTTTTACTAAAATTCACATCAATTCTAACTTTCTGGCCGCATTTTCTCATTTAATTTTTTTTTTTTTTTTTTTTTCATCTTCCTTCCTATAAAATTATGTCTCCAACCCTTTTCCATACTTCTGTCGGTTACTATCGACGCGAGCCTCACTCCTCTTTTCCTTACCTCCTGAGCTACGAAATGTACATGAATAAAGATTTCACGACACCGTTCATTAGCATTAGCTTCTTAGATACACAACTATCCCTGCATTTTCCTACAGACTTTCCTCCCTCCACCACAAATATAGATCTCTCGAAAGTGGGTGGTCTGACCTAGATAATTTATATCCATTTCGCCGAACAGGGGCAACAAACAGAAGTAGAGACCAGACTGAAAGCAGAATAATCTTCAAGATATCACTTTCAAGGTCATGACAACATACGAGTCACCAGAACCTCAAAATACTGTCCCGAATCAATACTATTCGGGCGTATATACAACTGTGAGTACATTCTTCGGAAAAATTCATGTTGGGACGAAACCTCAAGGAATGAAATAGTTCATAATATTTCTGTCTCTGCTTTCTTTGTTCTCTTATTCCAGAAAACAAATATTCTTCACTAAAGTATTGATAACCGACAGTCATGCATCTACTAAACTCACAGACAGATCAAATATATCAATCAGGTCAAAGCTTTTAAGAGAACTATCCTTACTGGCAATATATTTGATGGGGACGAGGAAAGCACCGAAATCTATCTTAAATGCGGATAAGGGTATAGAAATAAAAATGTCTACGTTACAAGTTGTTACATATTATTACATGTCAGTATTTACAATAAATAGATGTTTCTTCGTTAGGTCTCTTCAGTTGCGGTCATGTAATCTCCTTGGTGGTGTCCTTACTTGCTGGGAGCTCCGTAGAGAGTCTGAGGAGGGGATGGAGCAGGAGCGGCGTAGAATCTTTCCTCGCTCGAGTCGGGCTCGGGGTAGCGGGCCTCACCCTCGTAGCTGACCTCGGCGACGAAACCGGAGTCTCCATCGACGTAGTAGGTCACCTTCTGCAGGCGCCCGTCGGGGAGCTGCACGTAGTAGGATCCCTGGGTGTTCTCGTCATCTCGAGCCTCCTGGTGGCCGAAGTCGTTGGCGGATTCTTCATCCTTGACGGAGTGGGTGAACTCGTACTTGGGAGTCTCGAAGATGTCCAGGGACTCGTGGGAGTCCTCCTGGCTTGGGGGAGAGTACGAGTAGGTAGGGAGTTCGTCGGGCCTTGCCACGGCGAAGGCCACGAGGGCGAAGAAGACAGCAACCTATGGGAGGCAAATTACAAATGTTAACGTAACATTTCGCACACTAGAATCGAAGGCTTCAGTCGACAGCACCTGAAAACTATTTCTTACACAAAATACGGGAACACTACCTTGAGAGACATGTCGGGAGCGTGTGGTACCCAGCGAGATGTTACCACGCTCTATATATACAAGGAGGCCTGTGACGTCACGAGCGGGATAGGAGGAGGTTGGGGGTGTGGTCTCTTATTTTGCCACTATTTGTTTGTTTCCTTCTACTTTCACTTTCAGGTCCAAGGAAAACAAAACGAAAAGGAAACGAAAAAGATATGGAAGGACAATTTAACCAGAACCCTGGTAACTGACATTATGAAAGAGTATAATTGATAAAAAAAAATGAGAATAAAAAAGGAGAATGGTAGCATTTTTACAATATGAAAAATGGACGTGGTTGTGCTTATTGACACTATGCTGAAAAGGAAAAGTGATTTCGATTTTGAAAGAGAGGTCGATTATCTGGAGTAGCAGTGGCCCTGATGGTGAGTAAAGAGGTGCGTCATTGTGTAATCGAATGGACGTGTTACCAAGAGTTATGTCGGTACAGCATATATGACAGTAAGTTCTCATTTATAAACGTCCATGCACAACTAATCTTTAAGAATTTAAAAAAATGAAAATGTAATTAACTATGCTAAAAATATGATATTATTAATACCTTACATTTAACATAACACTTTAGAAAAACTCTGGATATTGTCCTGCACGAGAGACTAAGTTTGAATTATATAGAATAAGAAGAATCCTGTTTAGCTGGATTAGAAACAAGTTGAGGATAATATGCATACCAAAGGTCAGGTCACTTGGGGGCGGGAGGTAAGTAGCCAGGTCAGCGATTTGGATGAAATGTATAGCAATCTGATTTAATTATTAATGCACAAAATACATTTATCCCCCTGATGTCAATACGGAAGAATAGTAATACTCCCAAATGGATGACGGACAGGCAGAAACATGAGATAGGAATGAAAAGAGGACTTTACGTAAAAATAAAAAACGGGGAAACATACCTTAGATTAAGATATAAGGAAATGGCAAAGCTGGTTAAAAAGAATACACGTACAGTGAAACGTAACTATGAAATTAAGGTTGCTAGTCAAGCAAGATCCAACTCTAAGGGTTTCTTTCATCTCTATAGAACAAAAAATAAAGAAATAATAGGACCAATTAAAAACGACGAAAATGCCATGATAGAATCGGAGGAAAAATGAGCGAGGAGTGTAACAAATATTTTCTCTCGGTGTTTACTAATGAGAGATTAGATGAGGTACCTGACTGCGATCCGATTTTCAGTGGGAATGAAGAAAGTAGACTATCTAATATCAGCATTAGTAAAGTAGAAGTGGTCAAGCAGATAAAAAGACTTAAAGCTATAAAATCCCCGGGTCCAAACAATTTTTTTGGAGAGTGCTTAAGGAGTGTGAATTTGAAATCTGCGACCAATTAACTGAAATATTTCATAAATCGGTAGACACTGGTTTTGTGCCTACTTCTTGGGGGCAGGCAAACGTTGTTCTTGTTTTTAAGAAGGGAGATAAATCGTCTATATTCAACTACAGGCCAATCAGTTTGACATCGGTTATAGGTAAAATGCTTGAATCAATAATAGTAAATAGACTCAGAGAACACATCGAGAGACAATCTAATTCGTGACACACAGCATGGTTTCTCCAAGTGTAAGTCATGTGTGACTAATCCTCTATCCTTTTACTCTAAGGTATATAAGGCGCCAGATAACAATGATAATTACGATGTGATTTACCTTGACTTTAACAAAGCGTTCGACAAGGTGCCACACCAGAGACTACTAAATAAAATCAAAGCCCATGGTATGGGAGGAACAGTGTTAGAATGGATTAGAGCTTGGATGGGTAACAGAAAACAGCGGGTCACCATAAATAGAATAAAATCCAGGTGGGGCAATGTTAATAGTATGGGTTCCCCAGGGCGCGGTTTTGGGTCCCTTGTTGTTCATTACGTACATAAACGACTTAGACGATGGGATAAATAGTGATGTTAGTAAGTTCGTGGATGACACTAAAATAGGACGCCTAATTAGGTCAGGAGATGACGCAGAGATTCTGCAGGATGATCTTAACAAATTGTTCACATGGTCGGTGAAATGGCAAATGACCTTCAATATCTCTAAGTGTAGCGTATTAAACGTAGGGCTACACAACCCCGAAAATAGATACAGCTTAGATAACACATTTTTAGAGAAAACTGAGTGCGAGAGAGACTTGGGAGTTCTAGTGAGTCCGGACCTTAAAACCAGGAAACAGTGCATTAGCGCCAGAAATAAAGCAAACAGAGCATTAGGTTTCATTGCTAGGACGGTAACGAATAGAAGTGCAGAGGTAATTATCAAACTCTATCTAGCGATAGTTAGACCCATCCTTGACTATGCGGTACAGTTTTGGTCTCCATCCTATAGAATGGATATAAATTCACAAGAATCAGTACAGAGAAGAATGACCAAAATGATACATGGACTCAGAAATTTGCCTTACGAGGAGAGGCTTAGGCACCTTAACTTACACTCTTTGGAAATACGCAGAATGCGGGGTGATCTAATAGAGGTGTTCAAGTGGATCAAAGGCTTTAACAAGGGAGGTGCAAACAAGGTCATCATATTAAAACAGGGTAGGACTCGCAGTAATGGATTTAAACTGGACAAAATTAAATTCAAGAAGAAAATAAGCAAGAATTGGTTTACTAATAGGGTGGTCAATGAATGGAATAGACTTAGTAACCATGTAGTGAGCGCTGAAACTATTGTTTTAAGAAACGGTTAGACTACTTTATGGATGGGGATGACAGGTGGTGATGGATATGGAGTTGCATTGTGTAGGCCTTATGGTCTCTTGCACTCTCCTTCATTCTTATGTTCTTATGTTATGTTCTTATAAAGATTCTAGATTCAGATATGTTGTTATTGGGGTTCCTCAGGGTAAAGTTCTAGGCCTATTATGTTCACAGTCGGACGGAGACGTGGCCATAAATCTACAGTTCCAAATTCGGTGATGATACTAAGTTGTTCGAAATAGCAAATGAATCAAATCAATTGGATGTTCAAGGAACTTTAGAGAAACAAGACCAACGGTTTCAAAGATTGACCATGAAAAATACCATGGTGTAATTATCAGTAACGACCTCAAAACATCTAATCGAATTTCTGCATCAGAGAAAACAAATACAATACTGGAATTGGTACCGCTATATTTTGGTTGACTGGAAATAGCCCTTTTACGCACAACTATCCTTTCAGTTTTATAAAGATTCTTCTTCTCCCACAAAGATCAACTTAGCCAACGCAGGTGGTCTGACCTCTATGATCCATATCCATGTCCTTTTAGCAGGAAGAATACAGGAAAACAGCCGTAGACACCAGACTAAATAAAGAATAACTTGCAAGACATCACTTTCAACATCGTGAAGATCTATGAATCAGCTGGAAGACAGTCCCGAATCAGCGATAGTAGGATAGACGTGAAAACAACAATTGTATAAGCATTCTTTTGAAAAAAGTACGTTGTAACGAACCTTCAAAAATTGAATGGCTCACAATATACCCGTCTCGCCTTCCTTTGCCATCATAGTCCAGTATTTGAATAATCATAAGGTAACAATAACCAACAACCATAAACCTATCCCAGTTGTCTAGACTTAGAGATCCATGGAAAACAGACATATCAAATACATCAAAGTAAGATAATTATTATCCTCGTTGTCAACATATTGGGTAGGAATGAGAAAAGTACCTAAATTTTTCTTTGGAGTATAGAATAGTGTATATATAACATCATCATACTACCCCGAGGAATTTCCCCTATTTAGAGATACCTCTCAGGGCAAGCAAGAACCGCACTAGCGCTTCTACGTTTAACCCGCCATCTTTAGAACAATGCCAACACAAAATAGGTCTAGCCACAGAAACAAATTGATCCATATGCAATCGCCACACACAAGACACCGAATACTTCATCTCCCCTTACCCAGACAACACAATATCTCTAGGAGTGACTTACCGGCCAAATTAGTTGTTGGTTCCTGTTATCTGAGAGCAATGGGTCTCCTACTTGAGATGTTTAGAGCAATGGATTGACTAATTGATATGTACAGTGTGCCGTGTATGTGAGGTGGTTATGTATACTAGAATATCCTCTCTGCAGATTATATTGGTGTTATATTAGTCCTGTCTGTATGCAGCCTGTGATTGTTTTGTGTGAGCCGTAGTTTATGGTGCTATGATTTTGAAATCGGTACTCTCCATGACTGTTTGACAAAGTCCAGCATGTGCTGTATGAATGCTATTTTGTTAATACTAATGCTTTGTCCACATATGCAAAAATAAACTTACCGAAGTTGTTAAAGCATTAACTGGATTTCATGGCTATATCAGTTATGTGTAGGGCAATACTCAAGTGTAATGATTGACACAATATTTTTGCCTGGTCTATGTGGAAGATATATATATATACTTCAGTGTGACACGCATCAATTTAGTGTTCATAGAGGCGTCCCACGATGACCTTACTCTGATGAAGTCTTCTCTGGACGTCGACGATCCTTCTATATTTGTCGACACTGTTGAATGAGTATAAATCAAGAATTTCTGGAAATAGCAACTATTTCTCCCTTCGCAGGAAAGTAATTCGGACGTTTGGCCCCCCATATGCGAGGTAAAGTTGGTGTTATGCCTTAGATGCTCCCAAAGTCAAATAGGGTGTGGATGAAGCTTGAATACTTAATTTTTCGGCAAATAAAATTTGGTCCTGATATCTATTGCCAGCTTTATATTTCCCCTCATTAGTTTACTGGTTTCCTCAAAGAAAGTGTCCTTATGAGCTCTTCAGTGCACAAAATATCTGTAGATTTTGACAAATATGTGAACATTTTATTGTCTTTCGAATACACTGGGATAGGGCAACCTGGGGTAGACTCAGGACCCTATAAGAGTCTACATCCACTCAACCAGCATAAAATAAGCTACATTCCAGACATCTTGAAATGCTCCACACATAACAGGAACACTTAATACCACATATAACACTCAGTCACACTATCTCCTGCTCCTTTCTTCCTACCTGTACATACGAAAAGTCGTGTATCATCGTGAGAATATTAGAGCCCAACATAATATTCACTACTACACACGGGAGGTCAAACGAGTTTATTCGGTATATCATACACACATTTCACACGAACAAGTCCACAAATGAAAACACACACCTTTATCTTTTTACTAAAATTCACATCAAGTCTAACATTCTGGCCGCATTTTCTCGTTTCATTTTTTTTTTTTTTTTTTTACATCTTTCTTCCTTTCTGTACAATTGTCTCCGACTCATTTCCTTACTTTTGTCGGTTACTATCGACGCGAGCCTCACTCCTCTATTCCTTGCCTCCTGAGCTGCGAAATGTACATGAATAAAGACGACGACACCGTTCATTAGCATTAGCTTCTTACATAGACAACTATCCCTGCATTTTCCTACAGACTTTCCTTCCTCTACCACAAATATAGATCTCGCGAAAGTGGGTGGTCTGACCTAAATGATTCATATCCATTTCACCGAACAGGGGCAACAAACAGAAGTAGAGACCAGACTGAAAGCAGAATAATCTTCAAAATATCACTTTCAAGGTCATGACAACATACGAGTCACCAGAACCTCAAAATACTGTCCCGAATCAGCACTATTCGGACGTGTATACAACAATTGTGAGTATATTCTTCGGAAAAATTCATGTTGGGACGAAACCTCAAGGAATGAAATAGTTCATAATATTTCTGTCTCTGCTTTCTTTGTTCTCTTATTCCAGAAAACAAATATTCTTCAGTAAAGCATTGATAACCGACAGTCATACATCTACTCCAGTTCTATAAACGCACAGACAGATCAATACATCAAGTAGATCAAAGATTTTAAGACAACTATCCTTGCTGGCAATATGTTGGATGGGGACAAGGAAAGCACCCAAATCTATCTTAAATGCGGATAAGGGTATAGAAATAAAAATGTCTACGTTACAAGTTGTTACATATTATTACATGTCAGTATTTACAATAAATAGATGTTTCTTCGTTAGGTCTCTTCGGTTGCGGTCATGTAATCTCTTTGGTGGTGTCCTTACTTGCTGGGAGCTCCGTAGAGAGTCTGGGGAGGGGATGGAGCAGGAGCGGCGTAGAATCTTTCCTCGCTCGAGTCGGGCTCGGGGTGGTGGGCCTCACCCTCGTAGCTGACCTCGGCGACGAAACCGGAGTCTCCGTCGACGTAGTAGGTCACCTTCTGCAGGCGCCCGTCAGGGAGCTGCACGTAGTAGGACCCCTGGGTGTTCTCGTCATCTCGAGCCTCCTGGTGGCCGAAGTCGTTGGCGGTTTCTTCATCCCTGACGGAGTGGGTGAACTCGTATTTGGGAGTCTCGAAGATGTCCAGGGACTCGTGGGAGTCCTCCTGGCTCGGGGGAGAGTACGAGTAGGTGGGGAGTTCGTCGGGCCTTGCCACGCTGGATGCCACGAGGGCGAGGAAGACAACAACCTATGGGTGGCAAATTACAAATGTTAACGTAACATTTCGCACACTAGAATCGGAGGCTTCAGTCGACAGCACCTGAAGACTATTTCTTACACAAAATACGGGAGCACTACCTTAAGAGACATGTCGGGAGTGTGTGGTGCCCAGCGAGATGTTACCACGCTCTATATATACACGGAGGCCTGTGACGTCACGAGCGGGGTAAGAGGAGGTAGGGGGTGTGGTCTCTTATTTTGCCAATATTTATCTGTTTCCTTCTGCTTTCACTTTCAGGTCCAAGGAAAACGAAAACGAAACGAGAAAATATGTAAGGACAATTTCACCAGAACCCTGGTAGCTGAGCTTCTGAAAGAGTATGATTGTTAAACAAGTGAGAATAAAAAAGGAGAGTGGTAGCATTTTAACAATAAAAAAAATGAGAGATGTTGATCATCTGAAGTAGAAAGAGGACTAGGAAGAGAAGTAGCGGCCTTGATGATGAGTAAAGATATGCGTCACTGTGAGTCGGATGGAATTGTTACCAAGAGTTATGTTGGTACAATATATCTGCCACTAAATCCTCATGTATAAACTTTTATGCACAACTAATCATTCAGAATTTTGCAAAATTAAAGTGTAATTAACTATGCTAAAAGTATGTTAAAAGGAATACCTCACATTTAACATGCCTTTAGAAAAGCTCTTGATATTGCCCTGCACGAGAAACTAATATTGCTTTGCATGAAATAAGAAGAAACTTGTTTATCTGGATTATAAACTAGTTGAAATTTTGAAACTCCCACCCGATCTAAGTGATAAAAATTCTAGATTCAGATATGTTGTTATTGGGGTTCCCCAGGGTAAACTTCTAGGTCCATTATGTTCACAATATGAAGGAGATGTGGTCATAAATCTACAGCTCCAAATTCGGTGATGATACTAAGTTGTTCGAAATAGCAAATGGATTAAATCAACTGAATGTTCAAGGAACTTTCGACAAACAAGACTAACGGTTTCAAAAGTATATCATGAAAAATATCATGGTGTAATTATCAGTAACGACCTCAAAACATCTAATAGAATTTCTGCATCAGAGAAAACAAATACGATACTGGAATTGGTACCGCTATCTTTTGGTTCGCTGGAAATAGCCCTTTTATACACAACTATCCGTTCAGTTTATAAAGACTTTTCTTCTCCCAGAAAAACCAACCTCGCCAACGCAGGAGGTCTGACCTCTATGATCCATATTCATGTCCTTTTAGCAGGAAGAATGTAGGAAAACAGCTGTAGACACCAGACTAAGTAAAAAATAACTTTCAACATCGTGACGATCTATGAGTCAGCTGCAAGACATTCCCGAATCAGCGATAGAAGGATAGACGTGAAAACAACAATTGTATATGTATTCTATTGAAAAAAGTATGTTGTGGAAAACCCTCAAAAAATGAAATAGCTCATAACATACCCGTCTCCCCTTCCTTTCTTATCAAAGTCCAGTATATAAATAATCGTAAGATAATAATGACCTACAATCATACATCTATCCCAGTTGTCTAGACGTAGAGATCCATGGAAACCAGGCATATCAGATACATCAGAATAAGATCATTATTAGTCTTGTTGTCAACATGTTAGGTAGGAACGAGAATGGCACCCATATTTTTCTTTGGAGTATAAAAGAGTATAGAGATAACTCCCTACATCATCAAACTACCCGATGTATTTGCCCTATTTAAAGATTCCTTCCACGCCAAGCAAGAACCACACGAGCGCGTCTACGTTTAGTTCCCCTCTTTAGAACAATGCCAACACAAAATAGGTCTAGCCACAGATACAAATTGACCCATATGCAATCGCTACATACAAGACACCAAACATTTCATCTACCCTTACCCTGACAACACAATATCTCTAGGAGTGACTTACCGGCCAAAATTGGTTGTTGGTTCCTGTTACCTGAGAGCAATGGGTCTCCTATTTGAGATGTTTAGAGCAATTAATTAATTTATTGATATGTACAGTGTGCCGTGTATGTTGAGGTGATTATGTATGCTAGAATATCCTCTCTGCAGATTATATTGATGTCTGTGTGCAGGTTGTGATTACTTGTTTGAGCCGTAGTTTATGGTGCTATGATTTTGAAATTGGTGTTCTCCATGACTGACTGAATGTAATTTTGCTGATAATAATGCTTTGTCCACATCTGCAAAAATAAACCTACCGAAGTTGTTAAAGCGTTAAGTACATTTTAGGGTAATATCAGTTATGTGTGGGGCAACACTCAAGTGTAATAACTGACACGATATTTTTGCCTGGTCTACGCGGAGGATATATATACTTTAGTGTGAGGCACGCATCAACTTAGTGTTCATAGAGGCGTCCCACGATGACCTTACTCTGATGATGTCTTCTCTGGACATCGACATTGTTTCTATATTTATCGAAACTGCTGAATGAGTATATATCAATAATTTCTAGAAGTAGCAACCATTTCTCCCTTCGCAGGAAAGTAATTCGGACGTTTGACCCTACACATGCGAGGAAAAGTTGGTGTTAGGCCTTAGATGCTCCCATATCAAATAGGACGTGGATGAAGGTTCAATATTTTATTTTTCGGCAAATAAAATTTGGTCCTGATATTTATCGCAAGCTCAATATTTCCCCTCAATAGTTTACTGGTATTCTCAAAGAAAGTGTGCTTATGAGGTCTTCAGTGCACAAAATCTCGGTACCTTCCAGACATCTTGAAATGCTCCACGCCAAACATGAACACTTTATACCACATGTAACACTCAGACACAATGTCTCCTGTGCCCCTCTTCCTACCTGTATACAGGGCCCTGACATGGGTAAGTGCTGCCCCGGGCCGAGTCGAAAAGTGCCGCCCCCCCTACACACCACCACTACCACCACCTTCCACATCTGATGGTCACTAACACGATTCACGTGGAACATTCATCCACAAAACAACGTTTGTACACACATCATTCATACACACAACTCGTGATAAATAAATCATGCATTGAAAGTACATTAGGGGGAAATTGCTTTACCTTCTTTTTACCGAAAGTGCCCCTCCCCCCCAAAACTTGCCGCCCCGGGGCATTGCCCCCCCCCCCTTTGCCCCTCCCCTTGTCGGGGCCCTGCATAATATTCACTGCTACACACGGGTAGTCAAACGAGTTTATATATAATAAACACACTTCACACGAACAACAAGTCCACAAATGAAAACGCACACCTATATCTCTTTATTAAGATTCACGTCATTTCTAGCTTTCTGGCCGCATTTTCTCGTTTCAATTTTCTTCTGATTTTTTTTTTCTGCCTTTCTATACAATTATCTCTCTAACACTTTTCTTTACTTTTGTTGGTTACTATCTACGCGAGCCTCATTCCTCTTTTCCTTGCCTCCTGAGCTACGAAATGTACATGAATAAAGACTTCACGACACCGTACCACAAACATAGATCTCGCGAAAGCAGGTGGTCTGGCCTAGATGATTCATGTCTTTATCCTTTTCACCGAACAGGGGCAACAAACAAAAGTAGAGACCAGACTGAAGGCAGAATAATCATCAAAATATCACTTTCAAGGTCATGACAACATACGAGTCACCAGAACCTCAAAATACTGTCCCGAATCAGCATTATTCGGTCGTATATACAACAATTCTGAGTATGAATAAAAGCAGCAACGACTGCAACAACACTGTAGGAAAGAGGCCAAACGCAGAGTATGGGAGTCCAGTATATTTGACGTTTCGCCCAGCAGGGCTTCTTCAGAAGAAGCCCTGGTGGGCGAAACGTCAAATATACTGGACTCCCATACTCTGCGTTTGGCCTCTTTCCTACGATTCTGAGTATATTCTATGGAAAAATCATGTTAGAACGAAACCTCATAGAATGAAATAGCACATAATATATCTGTCTCTGGTCTCTTTGCTCTCTCAGTACAGTAAAAAGATATTCTTCGGTAAAGTATTGATAACAGACAGTCATGCATCTACTCCATATATCTAAACCCTCAGACAGATCAAATACATCAAGTAGATCAAAGCTTTAAGCCAACTATCCTTGCTGGCAATATGTTGCATGGGGACGAGAAAGGCACCTATTTTTTTCTTAATTGCGGATAAGGGTATAGAAATAAATATTTCTAAGGTACAAGTTATTACATATTATTATATGTCTGTATTTACAATAAATAGATATTTCTTCGTTAGGCCTCTTAAGTTGCAGTCATGTAATTTCCTTGCTTTTGTCCTTATTTGCTGGGAGCTTCGTAGAGAGTCTGAGGAGGGGATGGAGCAGGAGCGGCGTAGAATCTTTCCTCACTCGAGTCGGGCTCGGGGTAGTGGGCCTCACCGTCATAGCTGACCTCGGCGACGAAACCGGAGTCTCCGTCGACGTAGTAGGTCACCTTCTGCAGGCGTCCGTCGGGGAGCTGCACGTAGTAGGACCCCTGTGTGTTTTCGCCATCTCGAGCCTCCTGGTGGCCGAAGTCGTTGGCGGTTTCTTCATCCTTGACGGAGTGAGTGAACTCGTACTTTGGGGCCTCGAAGATGTTCAGGGACTCGTAGGAATCCTCCTGGCTCGGGGGAGAGTACGAGTAGGTGGGAAGTTCGTCGGGCCTTGACACGGCGAAGGCCACGAGGGCGAACAAGACAGCAACCTATAAGAGACAAATTATAACTGTTAACGTAACATTTCACACACTAGAATCGGAAGCTTTAGTTGACAGAAGCTGATAACTATTTCTTACACAAAATACGGGAGCACTACCTTGAGAGACATGTCGGGAGTGTGTGGTACCCAGGGAGATGTTACCATGCTCAATATATACACGGATATCTGTGACGTCACGAGCGGGGTATGAGGAGGTGGGGGTGTGGTCTCTTATTTTCCCACTATGTGTTTGTTTCCTTCTGCTTTCACTTTCATGTCCAAGGAAAACGAAAAGGGAACAAACAAAAAATGAAAGGACAATTTAACCAGAACCCTGGTAACTGAGGTTCTGAAAGGGCATGATTGTAATAAGTGAGAATAAAAAAGGAGAGTGGTAGCATTTTTACAATAAGAAAAATGGACGTGGTTGTGCTTATTGACACTATGCTGAAAAGGAAAGATGATTTCGATTTTGAAAGAGAGGTTGAATATCTGGAGTAGAAAAAGGGGTAGGAAGAGAAACAGTGACCCTGATGGCGAGTAATTAGGTGCGTCACTGTGTAGTCGGATGGAAGTGTTACACAAGAATTATATCGAAACATTATATATGCGTGCGTACGTTTAATCAGCCATTTTTAGAACAATACCAATACAAAATAAGTTTAGTCCCAGATGCAAATTGACCCATATGTAATCGCCGCACATAACACACCAAACACTTCATCTACCCTTGCCCGGACAAAACAATATCTCTAGAAGTGACTTACAGGTCAAATTGGTTGTTGGAACCTGTTACCGGAGAGCAATGGATCTCCTACCTGAGAGGATTAGAGCAATAGATTGACTAATTGATATGTACAGTGTGCCGTGTATGTTGAGGTGGTTATGTACACTAAAATATCCTGTCTGCAGATTATATTGGTGTTATATTGGTGCTGTCTGTGTGCAGCCTGTGATTGTTTTGTGTGAGCCGTAGTTTATGGTGCTATGGTTTTGAAATTGGTGCTCTCCATGACTGACTGACAAAGTTCAGCATATACTGTATGAATGTTATTTTGTTGATGCTAATGCATTGCACACATCTGCAAATATAAACCTACTGATGTTCTTAAAGCGTTAACAACATTTCATGGTAACATTCAGTTATTTGCAGGGCAACACACAAGTGTAATAATTTACACTTAATATTGTTGCCTGGTCTATGTGGAGGATATACATATACTTCAGCGTGAGGCACGCATCAACTTAGTGTTCATAGAGGCATCCCAAGATACCCTTACTCTGATAATGTCTTCTCTGGACGTCGACGATGCTTCTATAGTTCTCGACACTCTGTTGAATGAGTATATATCAAGAATTTTTTGAATTGGCAACCATTTCTCCCTTCGCAGGAAAGTAATTCGGACATTTGGCCCTCCACATGCGAGATAAAGTTGGTGTTAGGCCTTAGATTCTCCCCAAGTCAAATATTGCGTGAACGAAGCTTCCATATCTAATTTTCGGCAAATAAAATTTGGTCTTGATATCTATCGCCAGCTCTATATTTCTCCTCATTAGTTTACTGGTTTCCTCAAAGAAAGTGTCCTTGTGAGTTCTTCAGTGTAGAAAATATCTCTAGATTTTGACAAATATGTAAGAGTCAACATCCACTCAACTATCATAAACATAAGCTACATTCCAGACATCTTGAAAGGCTCCACACCAAACAGGAACATTGAATACCTACCTGTACACACGAAAAGTCGTGTATCATCGTGAGAATATTAGAGCCCAACATGATATTCACTACTACACACGGGGAGTCAAACGAGTTTATACGGTATATCTTACACACACTTCACACGAACAAGTCCACAAATGCAAACACACACCTTTATCTTTTTACTAAAATTCACATCAATTCTAACTTTCTGGCCGCATTTTCTCGTTCCATTATTCTTCTGGTTTTCTTTTCACATCTTTCTTACTTTCTGTACAATTATGTCTCCAACCCTTTTCCTTACTTTTCTTGATTACTATCGGCGCGAGCCTCACTCCTCTTTTTCTTGCCTCCTGACCTACGAAATGTACATGAATAAAGACCTTACGACACCATTCATTAGCATTAGCCTCTTAGATACAAAATTATCCCTTCATTTTCCTACAGACTTTCCTCCCTCTAACACAAAGATAGATATCGCGAAAGTGGGTGGTCTGACCTAGATGATTCATGTCGTTATCTAT
This sequence comes from Oratosquilla oratoria, assembly GCF_046742065.1. NCBI lineage: Eukaryota > Metazoa > Arthropoda > Malacostraca > Stomatopoda > Squillidae > Oratosquilla > Oratosquilla oratoria. The sequence continues at coordinate 43,694,276 of NC_134797.1, read as the reverse complement.
TTCACCGCACAGGGCCAACAAACAAAAGTAGAGACCAGACTGAATGCGGAATAATCTTCAAGATATAAATTTTAAGGTCATGACAACATACGAGTCACCAGAACCTCAAAATACTGTCCCGAATCAGCACTTTTTGGGCGTATATACAACAATTCTGAGTACATTCTATGGAAAAATCATGTTGGGACGAAATAGCTCATAATATATCTGTCTCTGCTTCCTTTGCTCTCTTAGTCCAGTAAATAGGTATTCTTCGGTAAAGTATTGATAACAGACAGTCATGCATCTGCTTCAGATCTCTAAACCCACAGACAGATCAAATACATGAAGTAGATCAAAGCTTAAGCCAACTATCCTTACTGGCAATATGTTGGATGGGGACGAGTAAAGCACCCAAATCTTTCTTAGATGCAGATAAAGGTATAGAAATAAATATTTCTAAGGTACAAGTTATTACATATTATTACATGTCTGCATTTACAATAAATAGATATTTCTTCGTTAGGTCTCTTCGGTTGCGGTCATGTAATCTCCTTGCTAATGTCCTTATTTACTGGGAGCTTCGTAGAGAGTCTGAGGAGGGGATGGAGCAGGAGCGGCGTAGAATATTTCTTCGCTCGAGTCGGGTTCGGGGTAGTGGGCCTCACCGTCGTAGCTGACCTCGGCGACGAAACCGGAGTCTCCGTCGACGTAGTAGGTCACCTTCTGCAGGCGTCCGTCGGGGAGCTGCACGTAGTAGGACCCCTGTGTGTTTTCGCCATCTCGAGCCTCCTGGTGGCCGAAGTCGTTGGCGGTTTCTTCATCCTTGACGGAGTGGGTGAACTCGTACTTTGGGGCCTCGAAGATGTTCAGGGACTCGTAGGAATCCTCCTGGCTCGGGGGAGAGTACGAGTAGGTGGGGAGTTCGTCGGGCCTTGACACGGCGAAGGCCACGAGGGCGAAGAAGACAGCAACCTATAAGAGACAAAGTATAACTGTTAACGTAACATTTCACACACTGGAATCGGAAGCTTCAGTTGACAGAAGCTGATGACTATTTCTTACACAAAATACGGGAACACTACCTTCAGAGACATGCCGGGAGAATGTGGTACCCAGCGAGATGTTACCATGCTCAATATATACACGGAGGCCTGTGACGTCACGAGCGGGGTATGAGGAGGTGGGGGTGTGGTCTCTTATTTTCCCACTATGTGTTTGTTTCCTTCTACTTTCACTTTCAGATCCAAGGAAAACGAAAATAAAACAAAACAAAACAAAAATGAGAGGACAATTTAACCAGAACCCTGGTAAGTGAGGTTCTGAAAGGGTATGATTGTTAAACAAGTGAGAATAAAAAAGGAGAGTGGTAGCATTTTTACAATAAGAAAAATGGACGTGGTTGTGCTTATTGACATTATGCAGAAAAGGAAAGATGATTTCGATTTTGAAAAACAGGTCGATTATCTGGAGTAGGAAAAGGGATTGGATGAGAAGCAGTGACCCTGATGGTGAATAAAGAGGTGCGTCACTGTGTAGTCGGACGGAAGTGTTACCAAGAATTGTATCAAAACAGTATATATGCCACTAAGTCCTCTTGAATAAACGTTCATGCACAGCTAACCTTTCAAAATTTTATCAAATGAAAATGTAATTAACCATGCTAAAACTATGATAAAAGGAATGCCTTACATTTAACATAACTGGACTTTAGAAAACCTCTTGATATTGTCCTGCAAGAGAGACTAAGATTGATTTGCTTAAATCAAGAAGAAACTTGTTTAGCTGGATTAGAAATAAGTTGAAATTTTGAAACTCCGACCCGATCTAAGTGATAAAAATTCTACATTCAGATATGTTGTTATTGGGGTTCCCCAGGGTAAACTTCTAGGCCCATTATGTTCACAGTCGGACTGAGACGTGGCCATAAATCTACAGTTCCAAATTCGGTGATGATAGTAAGTTGTTCGAAATAGAGAATGAATTAAATCAATAGGATGTTCAAGGAACTTTATAGAAACAAGACCAACAGTTTCAAAAAGTATATAATGAAAAATATCATGGTGTAACTATCAGTAACCTCAAAACATCTAATCGAATTTTTGCATCAGAGAAAACAAGTAGGATACTGGAATTGGGACCGCTATCTTTTGGTTGACTGGAAATAGCCCTTTTATACACAACTATCCTTTCAGTTTTATAAAGACTTTTCTTCTCCCACAAAAATCAACCTCGCCATCGCAGGTGGTCTGACCTCTATGATCCATGTCTATGTGCTTTTAGCCGGATGAAGGCAGACAAACAGCCGTAGACACCGGACTAAATAAAGAAGAAAATTGCAAGACATCACTTTCAACAGCGTGACGATCTATGAGTTACATGGAAGACAGTCCTGAATCAGCGGTAGTTGGAGAGACGTAAAAGATAACAATTATATAAGCATTCTATTGAAAAAAGTATTTTGCAACGAACCCTCAAAAAATTAAATGCCTCATAATATACCCGTCTCTACTTCTTTTGCTGACAAAATCCGGTATATAAATGATCGTAAGGGAATAATGACCTGCAACCATACACCTATCCCAGTTGTCTAGACTTAGAGAGCCACGGAAACCAAGCAAATCAGATACATCGACATGTTGAATAGGAAATAGAAAGACACCCAAATTTTTCTTTGAAGTATAAAAGAGTATAGAGATAACTCCCTACATCATCAAACTACCTGAGGTATTTGCCCTATGTAGAAATCCTTCCTACGGCAAGCAAAAACAGCACTAGCGCGTCTACGTTTAGTTCGCCATCTTTAGAACAATGCCAACACAAAATAGTTTTAGTCACAGATGCAAATTGACCCATATGCAATCACTACACGCAAGACACCGAACACTTCATCTACCCTTACCCGGACAACACAATATTTCTAGGAGTGACTTACGGATCAAATTGGTTGTTGGTTCCTGTTACCTGAGAGCAATTGGTCTCCTACTTGAGATGCTTAGAATAATGGATTGACTAATTGATATGTACAGTGTGCCATGTTAGTCGAGGTGGTTATGTATACTAAAATATCCTGTCTGCAGATTATATTGGTGTTATATCGGTGCTGTCTGTGTGCAAACTATGATTGTTTTCCGTAAACCGTAGTTTATGGTGCTATGATTTTGAAATTGGTGCTGTCCATGACTGATTGACAAAATCCGGCATGTGCTGTATAATTGTTATTTTGTTGATGCTAATGCTTTGTCCACATCTGCAAAAATAAACTTACCGAAGTTGTTAAAGCGTTAACTACATTTCAGGGTAATATCATTTATCTGTGGGGCAATACTCAAGTGCAATAACTGACACTTAATATTTTTGCCTTGTCTACGTGGAGTATATATATATGTATATATATAAATATGTATATATATATATATATATATATATATATATAGATAGATAGATAGATAGATAGATAGATATAGACATATATGTATATGTATATATATATATAGATATATATATATATATATATACGTATATGTATATATGTATATGTATATATATATACATACTTCAGTGTGAGTCACACATCAACTTTGTTCACAGAGGCGTCCCGCGATGACCTTACTCTGATGTCTTCTCTGGACGTCGACGATGTTTCCATAGTTCTCGACACTGTTGAATGAGTATATATCAAGAATTTTTTGAAGTGACAACCACTTCTCCCTCATGCGAGGTAAAGTTGGTGTTATGCTTTAGATACTCCCATGTCAGGTAGACATGGATAAAGCTTCAATATTTAATTTTTCGGCAAATAAAAATTGGTCCTGATATTTATCGCAAGCTCCATATTTCCCCTCATTAGTTTACTGGTTTCCTCAAAGCAAATGTCCTTATGAGGTCTTCAGTGCACAAAATGTCAATACATTGTGACAAATATATAAAATTTTTATTGTCTTTCGGCAACACTGGGATAGGGCACACTGGGATAGACTCAGGACCCTATAAGAGTCAACATCCACTCAATCAACATAAACATAAGCTACATTACAGACATCATGAAATGCTCCACACCAAACATGAACACTTAATACCACATATAACACTCAGACACACTGTTATCTGTGCCGCTCTTCTTACCTGTATACACGAAAAGTCGTGAATCATCGTGAGAATATTAGAGCCCAACATAATATTCACTGCTACACAAGGGGAGTCAAACGAGTTTACATACCATATACATACTTCACACGAACAACAAGTTCACAAATGAAAACACAAGCATTTATCTTTTTCCTAAAATTCACATTATTTCTAGCTTTCTGGCCGCATTTTCTCGTTTCAGTTTTCCTTTGACTTTTTTTTTTTACATCTTCCTGTCTTTCTGCAGAACTATGTCTGCAACCCTTTTCTTTACTTTTGTTGGTTACTATCGACGCGATCCTCACCCCTTTTTTCCTTGCCTCCTGAGCTACGAAGTGTACATGAATAAAGACTTCACGACACCGTTCATTAGCATTAGCCTCTTAGATACACAACTATCCCTTCTTTTTCCTACAGACTTTCCTTCCTTTACCACAAACATAGATTTCGCGAAAGCGGTTGGTCTGACCTAGATGATTCACATCCATTTCACCGAACAGGGGAGACAAACAGTCGTAGAGACCAGACTGAAGGCAGAATAATATTCAAAATATCACTTTCAAGGTCATGACAAGATACGAGTCACCAGAACCTCAAAATATTGTCCCGAATCAGCACAATTCGGACGTGTATACAACAATTGTGTGTAATGTACATTCTATGGAAAAAATCATGTTGGGATGAAACTTCAAGGAATGAAATAGTTCATAATATATCTGTCTTTGATTCCTTTACTCTCTTAGTCAAATAAATAGATATTCTTCACTAAAGTACTGATGACCGACAGTCATGCATCTACTCCAGATCTCTAAACTCACAGACAGATCAAATACATCAATTAGATCAGATCTTTTATAACAACTATCTTTGCTGGCAATATGTTGGAATGGATTGAGAAAAACACACGTCTTTCTTAAATGCGGATAAGGGTATAGAAATAAAAATTTCTACGTTACAAGTTCTTACATATTATTACATGTCTGTTTTTACAATAAATAGATGTTTCTTCGTTAGGTCTCTTCGGTTGCGGTCATGTAATCTCCTTGGTGGTGTCCTTACTTGCTGGGAGCTTCGTAGAGAGTCTGGGGAGGGGATGGAACAGGAGCGGCGTAGAATCTTTCCTCGCTCGAGTCGGGCTCGGGGTAGCGGGCCTCACCGTCGTAGCTGACCTCGGCGACGAAACCGGAGTCTCCGTCGACGTAGTAGGTCACCTTCTGCAGGCGCCCGTCGGGGAGCTGCACGTAGTAGGACCCCTGGGTGTGCTCGCCATCTCGAGCCTCCTGGTGGCCGAAGTCGTTGGCGGTTTCTTCATCCTTGACGGAGTGGGTGAACTCGTACTTGGGGGTCTCAAAGATGTCCAGGGACTCGTGGGAGTCCTCCTGGCTCGGGGGAGAGTACGAGTAGGTGGGGAGTTCGTCGGGCCTAGCCACGGTGAAGGCCACGAGGGCGAAGAAGACAGCAACCTATGGGAGGCAAATTACAAATCTTAACGTAACATTACGCACACTAGAATCGGAGACTTCAGTCAATATGACCTAAAGACTATTTCTTACACAAAATACGGGAGTACTACCTTCAGAGACATTTCGGGAGTGTGTGGTACCCAGAGAGATGTTACCACGCTCAATATATACACGCAGGCCTGTGACGTCACGAGCTGGGTTTGAGGTGGGGTGTGTGGTCTCTTATTTTGCCAATATTTGTTTGTTTCCTTCTGCTTTCACTTTCAGGTCCAAGGAAAACGTAAATGGAACGAAAAAAAATCTGGAAGGACAATTTAACCAGAACCCTGCTACATGAGCTTCTGAAAGAGTATGATTGTTAAACAAGTGAGAATAAAAAAGGAGAGTGGTAGCATTTTTACAATAAGAAAAATGGACGTGCTTGTGCTTATTGACACTATGCTGAAAAGTAAAAGTGATTTCGATTTTCAGAGGCCAATTATCTGGAGCAGAAAGAGGGCTAGGAATAGAAGCAGTGGCCCTGATGGTAAGTAAGGAGGTGAGTCACTATTTAGTCGAACGAAGGTGTTACCAAGAATTATGTCGGTGTATATGCCATTAAGTCCTCATATATAAACTTTCATGCACAACTAATATTTCAGAATTTTTACACAATGAAAATGTAATTAACTATACTAAAACTATGATAAAAGGAATATCTTACATTTAACATAACTGGACTTTAGAAAACCTCTTGATATTGTCCTGGACGAGAAATTATGATTGATTTGCATGAAATAAGAGGAAACTTGTTTATCTGGATTAAACTAGTTGAAATTTTGAAACTCCCACCCGATCTAAGTGATAAAAATTCTACATTCAGATATGTTGTTAATGGGGTTCCGCAGGGTAAACTTCTAGGCCCATTATGTTTACAGTTGGACGGAGACGTGGTCATAAATCTACAGTTCCAAATTCGGTGATGATAATAAGTTGTTCGAAATAACAAATGAGTTAAATCAACTGGATGTTCAAGGAACTTTAGAGAAAGAAGACTAACGGTTTCAAAAGTATATAATGAAAAATATCATGGTGTAATTATCAGTAACGACCTCAAAACATCTAATCGAATTTCTGCATCAGAGAAAAGAAATACGATATTGGAATTGGTACCGCTATCTTTTGGTTCGCTGGAAATATTCTTTTATGCACAACTATCCTTTCAGTTTTATAAAGAATTTTCTTCTCCCACAAAAACCGACCTCGCCAACGCAGGTGGTCTGACTTCTATGATCCATATCCATAGTCTTTTAGCCGGAAGAATACAGGAAAACAGCCGTAGACACCAGACTAAATAAAGAATAACTTGCAAGAGATCACTTTCAACATCATGATGATCTATGAGTCAGCTGGAAGACAGTCCCAAATCAGCGATAGTAGGATACACATAAAAGCAACAATTGTATATGCATTCTATTAAAAAAAGTATGTTGTAACGAACCTTCAAATAATTAAATAGCTCATAATATACCCGTCTCCCCTTCCTTAGCTATCATAGTCCAAAATGGAAAAACTTCTAGATGGAAAAATTTTACAAGTGGAGTTCCTCAGGGTTCTGTTCTTGGGTCACTTCTATTCATAGTATATATAATTGATATAGACCATGGACTAAAATCTGTTTCCAAATTTGCTGATGATACAAAACTGTGCGGAATGGCAAATGATCACTTAAACCAATTAGATATTCAAGAAGATTTAGATAAATTACAGCAATGGTCTGAAAAGTGGCTAATGAAATTTAACACAAGTAAATGCAAGGT
>NC_134797.1:43619407-43681907 GCF_046742065.1 Oratosquilla oratoria | reverse complement strand
ATCAAACAAGAGTATTGAGGAGATTGGTAGCAAATTTACAATAAGAAAATTTGATGCGGTTGTGTTATGACACTATATTGAAAAGGAGAGATTATTTTGATTTCGGAAGAGTGTTTGCTTGTGTCCGGAGTAGAGAGAGTGTATGGGATAGAAGAAGTGACCCTGGTGGTGAGTGAGGAGATACGTCATTGCGTAATCGGATGTAAACATCAGATGTAGACGTTCATGCACGACTAATCTTCAACACTTTTACCAAATGGAAATGTAATTGTATCAAACTATGATAAGAGGAATAGCTTGTATTTATTTATTTAGTTATTATCTATGTTATTATAATTTATTTTTATTTATTCATTTATTTATTCATCATTACTATATTTTTTTAGCGTTCAACCTAGTTATGGAACAAAAGGTCTCCTGTCGGCATACCTCGCGTTTGTAATCCTCTGTAATCTTTTATATCTGGACTCTGGAAAAGCTCGTGGTGCTGTCCTGCACGAGACTAAAATCACTTTGCATGGAATAAGAAGTAAAAAACGAGTTATACTGGATGCTAAATCTTCTAGATTTAAATATGTTACCAGTGAAGTTCCTAGGATGCCTTTCTGGGCCCACTCTCTTCATAGTATAATCAGGGATATTAACCGTGGAATTTGCGAGTAACCTACAGCATTCAAATCTGCTGATGATACCAAGTTGTTCGAAATGGCAAATGTTAATCAAATCAACTGGATGCTTAAGGAAGTTTAGAGAAACTAGATCAACGGTTTCAAAAGCAACTAATAGGATTCAACTCAAGTGTAAAATTATGTACATGAATAAACATTATACTATATGCGACTACGATTTTGTTTGTTTGTTTGTTTGTTCGTTTACTTGTTTGTTTTCACCAAAAAGGAACATAAAATAGATCATGATACAATTATAATTGTACCATGACCTTTTTTCGTGTTTTAGATTGTCATTGATATTTATCAATGACGACCTCAAAACATCTTATCATAATTCTGTCTCAGAAAAAGAAAATAAGATACTGGAACTGTTAGCCCAATCTCTTGTCTTCAAAGGGGTAAGTGTGTGTGTGTGTGTGTGTGTGTGTGTGTGTGTGTGTGTGTGTGTGTGTGTGTGTGTGTGTGTGTGTGTGTGTGTGTGTGTGTGTGTGTGTGTTTATAATCACAGGTTACTTTGTTCTTAACTATCTTGCCAACAAGTGAAGAAGTATTGTGATTGCTATTGTGTTTGTCAATATCCATGATGTTAAAATTTCATATAGTTTTGTCTAACAAAACTTAAACAGTTCGTTTCTACTGTTGTGTCCATACAAAACAGGGAAGTGATATAAAATGAGCTGATATTCTACTATACAATTGGATTACAAAGTATTTTGTTTGAATAAAAGAATACACGTTATGTTACATACATTTTGTTACACATTCTACATAGCTTTTTCGATGTACAACACTTAGACATCTTTTCTTTCTGGAAGATATTTCCAATCAGGCCGATTTACTAGAAGCATCTTCCTCATACAGTGGCAAACAAAGTCCCCGCCAGTAATTTGCCGACCAGAAAGGATTTTTTTCGGTCACCCAATAGGTTGTCGATTTCTTGTTGTTGTAGCTCGTTGTCCCAAATTGTCTGTAAATTATGACGTTGGTCACCAAGGAGCTCCATTCCTGTCTGCACATGGCTCTTCTTAACAAGATGGCATTTGTTATTTCTTCTACAGACGTCCTTAATCCGTCTACATATTTTCTGCGTGGTCTTCCTTTTGCCCTCTCTCCTTCTAGTTTTCCTGTTAGGCACGTATGTTCTAATTGTTGTTGTAGGGAATACCTGTCCATCACAGGGGCTCAAACCAGGCTGAGCTAGTTAATCCATTTGTCGATACATCGCACAACGTTGGATTCTTCGCCTAAATAGAATACAATGCGAAATTAAGACTACATATTGACCGTGCGAGTTGGCGTTGGGAAAGAGAACAAGTTCCAGAACATTCCTTTTGAACGCCCTTCATGGTACAATCAATTGTTTCATTACCTTGTGATAACCAGTTGCACAGTAAACGGTTAGAGTCCCACTCGTGGAGCTAGATAATATATTTCTCACGAATATACAAACTTTTGATTACATTTCGGTCACACTGAAACAGGACACACAGTCAACATCCGTTCACTCAACCAACACAAACATAAGTTACACTCCAGACATCTTGAAACATCTCCAACATTAACACCTAATTCGACATATAACACCCAGACCTTACCGTACAGACTGTATTTTACGCCATTCTCCCCTCTTATGTACATGAGAGATGCATGATCATGTGAATATAGGCCAACATGGTATTCAATGCTACACTTCAGTCTAATAGAAAATATACAAGTACTTCATACGAACAATAACACGCCCACAAACGAAAGCATGTACACATGCTTTTCTCCCACAGAAAATTTTATTCCTAACTTTCTCTCTAACTACATTTCTCTTTTTTTTTCTAAGATATTTACATCTTTCTGCCTTTCCCTGACCATTTCCCCTCACTTTCGTTGGTTGCTACCGAGGCAAGTCATACCTCTCCACCTACCTCAGCCAAGATATGTAAATGTACAAAATATCCACAATAAATCAGTGGCAATACCACCCTTTTATACACAACTATCCTTTCATTTTCATACAGACTTTCCTTCCTCTACCACAAAAATAGTTCCCGCGAAAGTGGATGGTCTGACCTAGATGATTCATGTTTACATCCATTTCACCGAACAGGGGACACAAACAGACGTAGAGATCAGACTGAAGGCAGAATAATCTTCAAGACACATCACGTTTCAAGATCATGTCAGCTTACAAGTCTGCAGGACCTTAAAAGACTGTCCCGAATCAGCACTGTTCGGGCGGATGTAAATACAACAATTGTGAGTACGTTCTGAGGAAAAAATCATGCTGGGACTAAACCTCAAGGAGTGAAATAGCTATTAATATATCCTCTTTCATTTGCTCTCTTAGCCCAGTAAACAAATATTTTTCAGTAATTCGTTAGGTACTAATAACTGAGTCTTACATCTACTGTTCTCCATACTCAGAGAACCAGACAAACCAAACAGATCAAGTAGATCAAAGATGTTACAATAACTATCCTCGCTCTCGATATGTTGGATGGGAACGAGGAAGGCACCCAAATCTTTCATTCATGCGAATAAGGGTATAGAAATAAAAATTGTGATATTACATGTTACATGTCTGTATTTATAATAAATAGATGTTTCTTCGTTAGGTCTCTTCGGTTGCGGTCATGTAATCTCTTTGGTGGTGTCCTTACTTGCTGGGAGCTTCGTAGAGACTCTGAGGAGGGGATGGAGCAGGAGCAGCGTAGAATCTTTCCTCGCTCGAGTCGGGCTCGGGGTAGCGGGCCTCACCCTCGTAGCTGACCTCGGCGACGAAACCGGAGTCTCCATCGACGTAGTAGGTCACCTTCTGCAGGCGTCCGTCGGGGAGCTGCACGTAGTAGGACCCCTGGGTGTTCTCGTCATCTCGAGCCTCCTGGTGGCCGAAGTCGTTGGCGGTTTCTTCATCCTTGACGGAGTGGGTGAACTCGTACTTGGGAGTCTCGAAGATGTCCAGGGACTCGTGGGAGTCCTCCTGGCTTGGGGGTGAGTACGAGTAGGTGGGGAGTTCGTCGGGCCTTGCCACGGTAAAGGCCACGAGGGCGAAGAAGACAGCAACCTATGGGAGGCAAATTACAATTGTTAACGTAACATTTCGCACAATAGAATCGGAGGCTTCAGCCATCAAGAGGTGAAGAATATTTCCTATACAAGATACGAGAAGACTACCTTGAGAGACATGTCGGGAGTGTGTGATACCCAGGGAAATGTTACCACGCTCTATATATACACGGAGTCCTGTGACGTCACGGGAAGGGGAGGAGGAGGAGGAGGAGGGGGCGTAGTCTCTTTGTCGCTATTTGGTGGCTTCCTTCGTCTTTCACTTTCAGGACCAAGGAAAACCAAAAGAGGAAAATTGAAAATATCTTGGAGGACAGTTTACCCAAATCCCTAGTAACAGAGTATTGAATGTGTATGGGTGTCAAACGAGTTATAGTAGAAAGATGATTGATAGATTTGCAACAAAAGGAAAATGAATGTTGCAGTGTTCAGTGACCTTTTATTGTAGGAGTGGTCGTTTGTGTCTGGAGGAGAAATAGGACGACGAAAAGAAAAAATAGCCCTGATGGTGGAATTATGCGGGCAAATATGAGAAAAGGTCGTGCGATGTAACATTCATGTGTGAATATACTTCTACAAATTTAAAAGATAAAAGTGGAACGATATCAGGCCATGACAAAAGGGATAGTTTATATTCAATATATCTGGATTTTGGACAAGCTTTTGATAGTGTCCTGCTTCATAAGCTGCATTAAAAGCTAGTTGAAATTTTGTAGACTGAGTTGTTCTCAACGATAAAATTCTCTAGATTTAAATATGTTACCGGTGGAGTCTCCCTCGATGCCGCTGCAAGTTTCCTCTGTTCTCAGTATATATCAAGGATATCGGTTGTGGACTTCAATCTACTACCTCCAAATTCGGCAATGATACTAAGTTGTTTTTTTTCGGAATAACAAATAGGTGATCAAGGAGCTTTAGGGAAACTAGGTCAACGGTTTCAAAAGTATCTTATAAAATTCGACTTAGATAAGTGTAAGGTTAAGTACATGAATGAAAATTATACTAAATGCGAATCCACTTTTTTAACTAAATTAGACTATGAAAAGTATCTAAGGGTATAATTACTGTACATTAGGCAACTTTTTTTTTTTTTTTTTTACAGGCACGTGATCTACAGATTCCTACTAAATTGAGGATACTAATTTCAGATCTGATGTCTAAATTTCTCTATCACGTCCAGATTGTCTGTAACTGACAACCCCTATTTTTCATTCTTTTCCCCACTCGTTTAGTAGTCTAACCTACTTTTCCATGTGAAGTTTTATTTAGGCATACTTAGATAATTATGTTAACATGGGTGTCTTTCCTCCTTTTTTCTGGTTTAAGAAAGACATTGGATTTCCACTGGCGGAGTTAACTCCCCTGCATCCAACCATCCACCCACAGCGCATTGGTATTTAGTTGCTATGGCAAAAGGACATTCCTGTTCCTAAGTGAAACTTTGGTGTTTCCTCTTCATTCGTCGTTTATAGGATGATGAGCTCTCCTTCTGCAGGAATCAACGGTAATTTCCCATCTTATTTGGATTAAAATTACCCTGATATCTGCTTTCCATAACGGAGATCTGCTGGTGGAAGCGTTCACCATACTCGTCACTTACAGCACCAAGGTTGGCCGGAAAGAATTCAAGATGAGAATGTAAAAAATGCATTTTCAAAGACATTCTGCATCCCATTTGTTCATAAGATTTCAGCATGGGCTCACAATGGTTTTCAACTTTATGGTTTCCAAGAAACTTTCTTACAACTTCAACAAACGATGTCCATGCACTCAGTTCCAACTCATTTAGGCTAGATGGAAACTATGAGTCACGGATGACACTGCGAATCTGTGGCCCAGTGAAAACTCCAGCTTCTAATTTAGCATCTGTCAATGCTCCTTTGAATTTATCCTTTAAATATTGGAAACCACTACCTTGATGATCCATACCCTTTATAAAATTCTTCATAAGGCCAGATTTAATGTGAAGTGGTAAAAGATGTACTTTCGGAGCGTCGATAAGGACTAGATGCTTCACATCATGTTTACCAACAACATGCTCAGTTCTAGATGGCCAATCATGTTCTTTGTAATGGCTCTTGTCATCTCTGCTGTTCCATAGGCACAAAATATTCCATGTGCCTGGCAAACGTTAAGGATAATAATAAGAAATTTCAGTTAGAAATTAAAAATAAATTCGAAGCTCTAAGAACTAAGGAGGACAGCGTGGAAAATATGAATTTGAATTTAGTCAATATCATTAGGGAATCGGCAGAGGTTTCATGGATTCATAAGTTTCATTAAGGCCAGTGCCATGTGCTACGGGTATTGAAGGTTTTTCAATATCGTTGTGTAGTAAGACAGTTTTAATGCTTCCTTTATTAGAGTCCATGAAGGGTCTCCGTTGTTCTGAACCATAAAAACAGCCAATTTGTTGCATTAGACCATTGATGTCGTGGCAGAATTTTTTTTATTCTCTTGGGAGTAAAATGATGAAAACTGCAGATGGCGATGACGTAAATGAGAAATTTTGGTGTTTGGCTGGAGAAGCTTTCATTTTTTAAGTCTGGAACTAAGCAATTACACTTTTTCTTTTGGTAATACCAAATCACGCACCTAGTCATTTAGTTCCTCTTGACTTAACAGACGTGGGTAACTGTCTGCATCTGGAATATATATGCCATCTTTCTCTGTTGCTTTATCACAAGTAGAATCTTCAGAAGAACTGATGTCTGTCATCGTTGCTGGTGCAAGTAGTGGCTGGTTTGCTTCATCATGTGGTACTGGTTTCATTGCTGATTCACAGTTTGGGTACGTGAATTTATATTTGTTTATTTATTTATTTATTTTTGAGAAACCAGCAATCTTTGTCAAACAAAAATAACAATCATCGGCGTGAAAAAGGAAAAAGTACAACGGCGAGCCACAAAACTGATTCCAAATATCAAAAATAAATCATACGAAAATCGACTAAAAGATAATCTGTTTTCCCTAAAAAAGCGAAGACTCAGAGGTGACTTGATACAGGTCTTTAAAATTCTAAAGGGAATTGACATCAAAAGTGACAAAATTTTCACATTGAATGAGAATCAGACAAGAAACAATGGTCTCAAACTGTCCGGAAATAGATTCACTTTCGAAGTAGGTAGAAACAACTTTGCCAACAGTGTAGTTAATGAATGGAATAAACTTCCTGCTCAGGTAGTGCAATGTAGTTCAGTTCGAAGCTTTAACAATCATTTAGATAAACACCTAAGCAAGATGCTGTAATGATTATAATTTATTTTATATTATTTGTTTTTGTTTTGTTATCATTTGTATGTTTGATTTTCATTTATTTTAGTTATACGTCAATTTATTATTTTTTACTATTTACCTATTTGTTTATTGTTTAACTATACCTATGCCTTTATTTATGTATTTTATTTGTTCTTTACATTATTATAGTTGTTATTTATTGATATATTATCATCATGATATTTTTTCGCATCCGACCTAGATATGGACCAAAAGGCCTCCTGTCGGCATGCTCCGCCTTTGTAATCCTTTGTGATTTTTTGGCTCCCGCCAAACCATGGGGACTGAGAACGGCATAGCTTCTCTTTTACCATCTACCCAAGCTATTAGCATTGCATTGCACGGTCCACAGCAAATATGTGGTGCCCAGTCCTTGTCTTGGTCTCCTAATTTACAGTCAAAATAGTACTTATAGGCAAGGCCAAGCTTTGTTATGCTCCTGCGTTATTTTTTAAGTGTATATCGTCCACATAGTAGACGTTGTTCGGATGTTTTTCACAAGCACGTCTATTTGATGCCACTTGAAGTACCATAAAATATCTGAAAAAAAATAAAGCAACTGTTTGAATGTAAAATAAGATAGAAATACACTTTGGTACAAAATAAATGCTAAAAAATGCAACAACTATCCCAGCCTGATTATTTATTCAACAGCAGTTTCAACAAACGTCCTACTTGCCTGTCAGATAGCGACTAGCTAGCGAATGCCCAGTGGTCCGTTAGTATGTTCTTGACTCAATGTTGCCCATTAGGAGTAAATTCTTCTTTTCAAATTCGTTAGATGTGGATGGGGAAGAGTAGGATAAGTGATTTGGTTTCTACACAAAATATATATATAATTTGCATATTACACAAAATCTAGAAACACTTGTGGGATGGACTCGAAAACAACAATTGTATGTTCATTCCATTAAGATAAGTATGTTGTTACGATCCCTAAAAAGATTGATAATTGAATACCTGTACCTCATGACTTGCCCGTGTCAGTATATGAATCTAAGAAATTCGTAACCTACTTATAACCTATAGTCATACACCTATCCCAGTTGTCTGAATTTAGATATACATGGAAACCACGCAGATTAGACAGATGAAATTAGGATAATTATACTCGTTGTCGACATCTTGGATAGTGACGAGGCAGGCACCCAAATCCTTATTTGGAGTATAAAAGGATATGAAGATAACTCCGCACACTATCAAACGAAACAAGGTACTTGCCCTATTGAGAAATCCCTTCCACAAGCAAGAACTGCACTACCACGTCTACCTTTAGCCCACCGTCTTTAGAAATATGCCAACACAAAGTAGGTCTAGCCACAGATGCAAACTGACACGTATGCAATCACCACACATGAAACACCGAATATTTCATCCAGCCTTACCCGGATAATACAATATCTCTAGTAATGACTTATGGGCCAACTTGGTGGTTGCTGTCGGTAGCCTGAGAGCAATAGGTCTCCTACATGTGAGGTACGGCTAAACTTGGTGTTCATAGAGACGACCCACGATGACCTTGCCCTGACGATGTCTTCTTTGGACGTCGACGAAGCTTCTTTGGTTGTTGATACCATTGACCGAGTACATCTAAAGAACTTGGTGGAGATATGGCAATCTCCTCTCCCTTCGCAGGGAAGTAAAGTGGATGTTTGGCCACCGCATACGGGGCTAGAGTTGGTATTATGCCTTGAATGTTTTCAAGTCAAATAAGACGTGGATGGAGCTTCATTATTCGGCTTTCACAAAGTATGATACTTTGATCCTACACCTCATTGCCAACTCCTTATCTATTTTTATTTGTACAAGGAAATGATTCTTCTGACGTGTTCAGAACATAAAATTTCTTCACTAGATTTTTTCATGCCTTTCGGCTACAGTGGGATACACGCAGGACTCTATAAGAGTCAACATTTATCCACTCGACCAACACAAATATAAAATAGACTCCAGTCAAGTTGAAAGGCTCCACGCCAAACATGAACACCTACTTCGACACATAACTCCCAGACCTCGTTGTACACACTGTCTTCTGAACCACTCTCCCGACCTGTATAAACAAAAAGTCGTGTATCATCGTATGAATATAAGAGCCCAACGTAATACTCACTGCAAAACGCAGGAAGTCAAACGAGTTTATATCTCATACACACACTTCACACGAACAGCAAGCTCACAAGTGAAAAAACCCATTTTTCCTTTTACTAAAATTCACTTCATTTCCAACTTTTTCTCTGACCGTATGTTCTCGTTCCAGTTTTCTTCTAAGAATATTTACACATTTCTTCCTTACTCTACAACTGTTCCTGATCCTTTTTCTCACTTTATTGATTAATATCGACGCGAGTCTCAATCCTCTCCCTGCCTCCTAAGCCGCGAAATATAAATGAATAAAGAGTTCATGACATCGTTCACTAGCATTAGCCTCTTTTATAGATAACTATCCCCTCGTTTTCCTATAGACTTTTTTTTTCTTTTCGCACAAAATTTTATCTTGCGAGACTGGGTAGTCGACCTAGATGATACATGTCTATATCCATTTCGCCGGACGAAACCTCAAGGAATGAAATAACTCATAATATATATGACGGGTCTCCCCAAGACCCACAAACCAGGGGTCCCCATGAGGCCCATCACACCAGGGATCGGCAGTGACAACCACCGACTTCCGAAAATGTTGGCCAAGCCTCTATCTAAAGCCATGGGATCCATAAGTGGGTCTCATCTAAGAAACTCAGAGGACCTGCTGCGCAGATTAAAGGGGACAAGCATGAGGTGCAAGAAAATGGCCAGTTATGATGTCAAGTCCTTATTCACACAAGTTCCCACCAGTGGCGCTTTGGAGGCAGTGTGGAGAGTGGGCATCAACATGGACGAGGAGGAGTTGCCGCTGCCAAGGGGAGACTTCATGAAGCTGGTATCCATGTGCGTGAACTTTGGTTCATTCACCTTCGAGGAAGATGAGTTTCTTCAGCATAGTTGCATAGCAATGGGGTCACCTCTGAGCGCCGTGGCTGCTTGCCTCTTCATGGAGGTCCAAGAGAAGGATCACTACTCTCATATCGTAGGAAGGAGGGCAATATGGCTCAGGTACGTGGACGATGTGCTTATAATTGCTTCAAAGAGGACGGACCTGGATGACATCAAGAGACAATCAAATAGAGTGAATCCGCATATCCAATTCACTATAAAAAAAAAGAAGAAGGAAAATTCCCGTTTCTGGATACCCTGTTAATAAAGACAATTGAGGGCCTCAAATTCAGGGTTTACAGAAAGCCTACGAGCCGTGACAACTTCATACACTACCTGTCGGCACATAATGAGAGGACGAAAAAGGGGGTAGTCGTGGGCTTCTTCCTACGTGCCTACAAGATTTGCCGTGAGGAATTCCTGAAGAAGATCGGATATGTCAACGCGGCCTTCTTGAGACTTGGCTGCCCCAAGGGCTTGATCCTGAGCTTAAGACGAAGAGCGGAAGAAATCATCCACGTAAGCAGGTTAAAAGAGAAGGCAACGCCACCAACAGGACATCGTACATGGCGCTTCCTAACTCTTAAAAGATAGGAGACATTACTAGAATGCTTAGGAGCACAGAAGTAAAAACAGCGATAATATCGGGAACGAAGATCTTTGATATATTAAGAAGCGGAACCAAGATGAGGGGGAGTGAGGACAGCGTCGTGCATAAGATCCCATGCACATCATGCAATAAAGCATATTATGGAGAGACGAAGAGGGGCCTTAACACAAAGATCAGGGAACATAAGACAACCTCCGTCACCATAGGCTCCCCAACGCAATGGTGGTGCATGTAGACGAATCTTGGCACCTACCACAATAGAACCGGGCCGAGGTATTACACAAAGGTATGGATAAGAAGACCAGGAAATCCATAGAAGCTGTATACATCACTACCCGTCCTAACATCAATATAAGACTGGCAGTTTCACTTGGCGTAAATCCTCAGCGGGCACAGCGCCTCACGATTGGCTGTCTCAGCGGACCAATCAGAATACAGCGGGGATGACAGGTGGTGATGGATACGGAGCTGCCTAGTGTAGGCCTTATGGTCTCTTGCAGTCTTCTTTATTCTTATGTTCTTATGTATGTTCTTCGCTCGTATAACCTCTTGAGCCACCAAGAGGGTATATAAACTCTGCACGATCCAGAATACTCATTAATTTGAGAAAGTCAATAGACGAAACGTCAGGAATAAACGCTTCACTTCCAGACCATGTTTCCTTTGCCGTGTTTATGCAACTTGTGTCTACATCCTTTGTCTTCCTACTCCAGTAGATAAATTCTTCAGTAACTCGTAAGGCACTGACAACTAACAGTCATGTATCTACTCCAGATCTCTAAAGTCACAAACCAAATACATCAGGTAGATCAAGGCTCTTAAGATAACCATACTCGCTAACAATATGTTGGATGGGGACGAGGAAGGCACCCAAGTATTATCTTTTTTATGCGGACAAGGGTATAGAAATAAAAATTGCAATATTACATGTTGTTACATGTTTGTATTTACAATAAATAGATGTTTTATCGTTAGGTCTCTTCGGTTGCGGTCATGTAATCTCCTTGGTGGTGTCCTTACTTGCTGGGAGCTCCGTAGAGAGACTGAGGAGGGGATGGAACAGGAGCAGCGTAGAATCTTTCCTCGCTCGAGTCGGGCTCGGGGTAGCGGGCCTCACCCTCGTAGCTGACCTCGGCAATGAAGCCAGAGTCTCCGTCCACGTAGTAGGTCACCTTCTGCAGGCGTCCGTCGGAGAGCTGCACGTAGTACGAGCCCTGAGTGTGCTCGTCATCTCGAGCCTCCTGGTGGCCGAAGTCGTTGGCGGTTTCTTCATCCTTGACGGCGTGGGTGAACTCGTACTTGGGAGTCTCGAAGATGTCCAGGGACTCGTGGGAGTCCTCCTGGCTTGGAGGAGAGTACGAGTAGGTGGGGAGTTTGTCGGGCCTTGCCACGGCAAGAGCCACGAGGGCGAACAAGACAGCAACCTATAACAGACAAATTATAACTTTTAACGTAACATTTCGCACACTAGAATCGGAGGCTTCAGTCGACAGTAGCTGAAGAATATTTCTTACACAAAAGACGGGAGCACTACCTTGAGAGACATGTCGGGAGAGTGTGGTATCTAGCGAGATGTTACCACGCTCTATATATACACGGAGTCCTGTGACGTCACGTGAAGGGGAGGAGGTGGAGAGTGTGGTCTCTACTTTATCACTTTTTGTTTTTTTTCTTTTTGTTTTCACTTTTAGGATAAAGGAAAACGAAAAGATGAAAAGGTAAAAGAAAATATCCTGGAGGACAGTTTACCCAGATCCCTAGTAATAGAACTTCTGAATGTGTATGGATGTGAAAGAAGTGATATCAAAAAGGAGGAAAATGGTAGCAACCTTATAATAAAAAAAAATGAATGTGGCAGTGTTCAGTGACCCTTTGTTCAAAAAGAGATGAGAGTTCGAGTTTCCAAGAGTGGTCGTTTGTGTCTGGAGCAGAAAGAGAGTCAAGAAAAGAAGAAATGGCCCTGAGGAGATGTGTCAGTGCGTAACTGGATGGAAATGTCATCTGGAATTATGTAGGCAAACATGGGAAAAGGTCGTGCGATATAATATCCATTTAGAAGATAAGAATGCAACGATATCAGACCGTGACAAAAGCTTTTCACAGTGTCCTGCACGAGAGACTGAAATCACTTGGTATGAAAAGAGAAGTAGCTTCATAAGCTGCATTGAAAACTAGTTGAAATTTTGTAGACTGTGAGTTGTTCTCAACGGTAAAACCTCTAGATTTAAATATGTTACCGGTGGAGTTTCCCAGGGTTCCGTTGTAGGTCTGCTGTGTTCACAGTATATATCAGTGATATCAGCTGTGGACTTCAATCTACAGCCTCCAAATTCACTGACGATACTAAGTTTTTCGTAATTGGTACCGCTATCTTTTGGCTCACTAGCAATGCCCCTTTCATACACAAGTATTCTTTCATTTTCATAAGGACTTTTCTTCATCTCTCACAAAAACCGATCTCGCCAACGCAGATGGTCTGACCTCTATGATCCACATCCATATTAGCAGTTACCGGACGAAGAAAGATAAACAGCCGCAGAGACCAGATTAATGAAAAAATAACCTCCAAGATATCTTTGTCAACATCATAACGACCTACGAGTCACCCGGACCTCAAAAGTCTGTCATCAATTAGTACTAGTTGGATGAACTCATAAACAACACTTGTATGTTCATTTCATTAAAAAATATGTTGTGACGATACCTAAAAAATTTAATAATTAAATAAAAACATGTAGGTCATAACATACCCATCTCAGCTTCCTTTGCTATCATAAGCCAGTATATTAATATGCCTAAGAAATTCGTAACGTACTTATGACCTATAGTCATACACATATACCAATTGTCTGGATTTAAATATGCATGGAAACCAGGCAGATTAGATAGATCAAATTAGGATAATTATCCTCGTTCTCAACATCTTGGATAGGGATGATGCAGGCACCCAATTCCTTATTTGAAGTGTAAAAGGATATATAGATAACTACCCACACTATCAAACGACACAAGGCACTTGCCCTATTGAGAAATCCCTTCCACGACAAGCAAGAACTACGTCTAGCCCACCGTCTTTAGAAATATGCCAACACAAAGTAGGTCTAGCCGCAGATGCAAATGGACTCGTACGTACTCACCACACACAAAACAACGAATACTTCATCTAGCCTTATCCGGATAACACAATATCTCTAGGAATGACTTACGGGCCAACTTGGTGGTTGGTAGCGGTTACCTGAGAGCCATGGGTCTAAGTTGAGCCATATTTCACATGTAAGATACATGTGAAATACGGCTCAACTTTGTGTTCATAGAGACGTCCTACGATGACCTTACCCTGACGATGTTTTCTTTGGACGTCGACAAAGTTTCTTTGGTTGTCGATACCGTTGACCGAGAACATCTAAAGAATTTGTTTGGAGATATGGCAATCTCCTCTCCCTTTGCAGGAAAGTAAAGCGGATGTTTGGCCCTCCGCATGCGGGGTAGAGTTGGTATCATACCTTGAATGTTTTCAAGTCAAAAAGGACGTGGTTGGAGCTTCATTATTTAACTTACATGAGGTGCAATAATTTGACCTTAGGCCTCACCGCTAACTCCTTAATTCTCCTTATTTCTACACTGGGATACACTCAGGATTCTATAAGAGTCAACATCCATCCACTCGACCAACATAAATATAAACTAGACTCCAGTCATCTTCAAAGGCTCCACACCAAACATGAACACCGAATTCGACACATAACTCCCAGACCTCATTGTACACACCGTCTTCTGAGTAAGAATATTTACATATTCCTGCCTTTCTCTACAAGTGTGTCTCTGATTCTCTTTCTCGCTTTTGTTGGTTAATATCGACACGAGTTTCACTCCTCTCCCTGCATCGTTCATCTCTTACATACACAAATATCTCTACATTTTTATACAGATTTTACTTTTCCCACAAAAACTGATCTCGCGAAACCAGGTGGTCGACATAGATGATACGTGTGTATATCCGTTTTCCGAAACGAAACCTCAAGGAATAAAATTACTCTCTTAGTGCAGTAAAAATATTCTTCGGTAATTTGTAAGGTACTGATAACCGACAGTCATGCATCTACTCAAGATCTCTAAAGTCACAGACAAACCAAATATATAAGGAAGATCAAAGCTCTCAAGATAACCATCCTCGCTACCAATATGGTGGATGGGGATGAGGCACCTAAATCTTTCTTAAATGCGGATAAGGGTATATAAGTAAAATTGCAATATTACATGTTGTTACGTGGCTTTATTTACAATAAATAGATGTTTCTTCGTTAGGTCTCTTCGGTTGCGGTCATGTAATCTCCTTGGTGGTGTCCTTACTTGCTGGGAGCTCCGTAGAGAGACTGAGGAGGGGATGGAGCAGGAGCGGCGTAGAATCTTTCCTCGCTCGAGTCGGGTTCGGGGTAGCGGGCCTCACCCTCGTAGCTGACCTCGGCAATGAAGCCAGAGTCTCCGTCCACGTAGTAGGTCACCTTCTGCAGGCGTCCGTCGGAGAGCTGCACGTAGTACGAGCCCTGGGTGTGCTCGTCATCTCGAGCCTCCTGGTGGCCGAAGTCGTTGGCGGTTTCTTCATCCTTGACGGCGTGGGTGAACTCGTACTTGGGAGTCTCGAAGATGTCTAGGGACTCGTGGGAGTCCTCCTGGCTTGGGGGAGAGTACGAGTAGGTGGGGAGTTTGTCAGGCCTTGCCACGGCAAGGGCCACGAAAGCGAAGAAGACAGCAACCTATAACAGACAAATTATAAATATTAACGTAACATTTCGCACACTACAGTCGGAGGTTTCAGCCAACTGGAGCTGAAGAATATTTCCTATACAAGATAATACAAGATACGAGAAGACTACCTTGAGAGACATGTCGGGAGTGTGTGATACCCAGGGAAATGTTTCCACGCTCTATATATACACGGAGGCCTGTGACGTCACGGGAAGGGGAGGAGGAGGGGGCGTAGTCTCTCACGTTGTCGCTATTTTGTGGCTTCCCTCGTCCTTCACTTTCAGGACCAAGGAAAACCAAAAGAGCAAAATGAAAATATCCTGGAGGACAACTTACCCAAATCCTTAGTAACAGAGTATTGAATGTGTATGGATGTCAAACGAGTTATAGTAAAAAGATGATTGATAGCAGCTTTGCAACAAGAAAAATGAATGTGGCTGTGTTCAGTGACCCTTTGTTGGAAGAGTGGTCGTTTGTGTCTGGAGTAGAAATAAGGTGTGGAAAAAAATAGCCCTGATGGCGGAATTATGCAGGCAAATATGAGAAAAGGTCGTGCGATGTAACATTCAAGCGTGAATATATTTCTACAATTTTAGAAAATAAAAGTGCAACGATATCAGACCGTAACAAAAACAATATTTTACATTCAATATATCTGGTATGGAATAAGAAGTAGCTTCATAACCTGCATTAAAAACTATTTGATATTTTGTAGACTGTGACTCACTCTCAATGTAAAACCTCTACATTTAAATATGCTACTGGTGGAGTTTCCCAGGGTAAAGTTCTAGGCCTGTTCTGTTCACAATATATATCAGGGATATCAGCTGGGGACTTCAATCTACAACCTTCAAATTCACTAACGATACTAAGTTTTTCGCAATAATAAATGGTCACTTAAATCATCTAGGGGATCAAGGACCTAGAGAAATTAGGTCAACGGTGTCAAAAGTATCTTATAAAAATTGACTCAATTAAGTGTAAATTACATGAATGAAGAATATACTAAATACAACTCCACTTTTTTAACCAAAGTATACAACGAAAAGTAACGACCTGAAAACATCTAATCAAATTTCTGCATCAGAGAAAGTAGATGGGACACTTGAATTGGTACCGCTATCTTTTGGCTCATTGACAATGTTCCCTTCATACACAAGAATCCTTTCAATTCCATAAGGACTTTTCTTCATCTCTCACAAAAAACCGATCTCGCTAACGCTGATGGTCTGACCTCTATGATTCATATACATATTCCTTTTGCCGGACGAAGACAGATAAACAGCCGTAGAGATCAGATTAAAGAAAGAATAACCTGCAAGACATCTTTGTCAGCATCATAACGACATACGAGTCATCCGGACCTCAAAAGTCTATCATCAATCGGTGCCAGTGGGATAAACTCATAAACAGCATTTATATGTTCATTCTATTAAGAACGTATTGTATTGTGACGATTCCTAAAGAAATAGATAATTAAATAAATACCTAAGGCTCATAACATGCCCATGTCGTCCTCCTTTGCTATCATAAGCCACTATATCAATATGCCTAAGAAATTCGTAACGCACTTATGATCTATAGTCATACACCTATCCTAGTTGTTTGGATTTAGATATACATGGAAACAAGGCAGATTGGATAGATCAAATTAGGATAATTATCCTCGTTGTCGACATCTTGGATAGGGACGAGGCAGGCACCCAAATCCTTATTTGGAGTGTAAAAGGATATAAAGATAACTAAGCACATCATCAAACGACGCAAGGCACCTGCCCTATTGAGAAATCCCTTCCACAAGCAAGAACTGCACTACCACGTCTACGTTTAGCCCACCATTTTTAAAACCATGCCAACACAAAGTAGGTCTAGCCACAGCTGCAAATTGACCCATATCCAATTACCACACACAAAACACCGAATACTTCATCTAGCCTTACCCAGATAACACAATATCTCAAGGAATGACTTATGGGTCAACTTGGTGGATGGTGTCGGTTACCCAAAAACCCATGGTTCTCTTACATGCGAAGTACGGCTGAGCTCGGTGTTCGTAGAAACGTTCCATGATGACCTTAACTGATGAGGTTTTCTTCGGACGTCGACGAAGTTCCTTTGGTTGTCGATACCGTTGACCGAGTACATCTAAACAATTTCTTGGAGATATGGCAATCTCTTCTCCCTTCGCAGGAAAGTAAAGCGGATGTTTGGCCCTCCGCATGCGAGGTATACTTGGTATTATGCCGTGTATGGTTTCAAGTCAAAAAGGATGTGGATGGAGCTTTATTCTTTCACTTTCAGGAAGTACAATACTTTGGCCCTACGCCTCATTGCCAATTCCTTAATTTTTCTTGTTTCTACAAGGAAATCATCCTTCTGACGTATTCATTGCATATTATCATTATTATCATTTGCGAGGAAATATCATGTCTCATGTTACGTATGTTCGTACTATGCTATTTTAATTATGACCGAATCTTGTGTCACCGTAAGGTATTGTTTTCTTTACTCTATATCATATGTATTTCTTAATGTAAAGTATGGTTTTCATTTGTAATAATTATTGTGATTGTTTCAAGTGTCCATTGCGCATGCGCCTCTGCTACGTCATAGGTCGTGACGTAAGAATGGTTCATTGTATTTCCCGCGTAAACAGACCAAAGACCGGGTCCAATCAGGAAAGTAACAATGTAGGCTCGTCAGGCTAGGTAACCCACCCCCCCTTGTATTATCCATTGAGCTACGAGCGTATTGCCTCGTCACATAAAGGTGAAGTAGTCTATACGATTGACCAACAAGGTGTGAGGTTGTCTTCAGGCCCTGTCTAGAGCTATCTCACCGGGCAGATTAAAAATCGACTGCCATCACTCAGGTTGGTACCTTCTCCCTTGATATCATAGCAGTGAGACAGGTTAAGTAGGGCTTAGTTTAGTAGTCTACCATTCAGTGTGCGCGGAGTGATGTAGTTTTTGGGGCTTAGGATTAACTTAATATTTCAAAAATGTTTAGTGACCTGTGAACCGGTCTTACGTCTGATCAATCCCGTTAAAACTTTTGAACTTGATTCTTTTATGCTATTATGTTAATCACAAGTCAGATGTATTGTTACGTAAAATCATGTTTGTTTAATTGTAATTGTGTATCCTATTTGTTATAGTATTTTCATGTCACTCTCTCTTTTATTAATTTTCATAATTCTAAATTTATCTAATTATATTTCTTTAAAGTTCAGATAGTTTGATTTTTCACGGTGTCCTGGTGACGACCTTAATCCATTTTCTTGACTGTCTGAACCCAGTTATAGACATGGGGCCTAAAGGTTCCCATTGATACTACAGCACTTTAATAATATTCTTAATATTACAAGCCTCTGAACTTCACAAGGCCGGTGAACCTTTGGTATTTTAGAGAGGTTTGTAACAATCATCGTATGAATATGAGAGCTCAACATAATACTCACTGCTAAACGCAGGAACTCAAACGAGTTTATAACTCATACATACACTTCACACGAACAAGCTCACAAGTGAAAACACACACACATTTTTCTTTTTACTAAAATTCTCATTTCTAACTTTCTGACTGTATATCCTCGTTTCGGTTTTCTTCTAAGAATATTTACACATTTCTGTCTTTCTCTACAACTGTTTCTGATCCTTTTTCTCACTTTTGTTGGTTAATATCGAAGCGAATCTCACTCCTCTCCCTGCCTCCTAAGCCGCAAAATGTAAATGAATAAAGACTTCATGATATCGTTCACTAGCATTAACTTTTTATATACACAACTACCACTTTGTTTTCCTATAGACTTTTCTTTCTTTCCCCACAATAATTGATCTCGCAAGACCGGGTAGTCGACTTAGATACATGTCTATATACATTTCGCCGAACGAAACCTCAAGGAATGAAATAACTCATATGTCACTACTTCCTTTGCTCTCTTACTCCAATAGATTCTTCAGTAATTCGTAAGGTACCGATAACTGACAGTCATGTATCTATTCCAGATATCTAAAGTCATAGACAAACCAAATACATCAGGTAGATCAAAGCTCTTAAGATAACCATCCTCGCTACCAATATGGTGGATGAGGACGAGGAAGGCACCCAAGTATTATCTTTTTATGCGAATAAGGGTATAGAAATAAAAATGGCAATATTACATATTGTTACATGTTTGTATTCACAATAAATAGATATTTCATCGTTGCGTCTCTTCGGTTGAGGTCATGTAATCTCCTTGGTGGTGTCCTTACTTGCTGGGAGCTCCGTAGAGAGACTGAGGAGGGGATGGAGCAGGAGCAGCGTAGAATCTTTCCTCGCTCGAGTCGGGCTCGGGGTAGCGGGCCTCACCCTCGTAGCTGACCTCGGCAATGAAGCCAGAGTCTCCGTCCACGTAGTAGGTCACCTTCTGCAGGCGTCCGTCGGAGAGCTGCACGTAGTACGAGCCCTGGGTGTGCTCGTCATCTCGAGCCTCCTGGTGGCCGAAGTCGTTGGCGGTTTCTTCATCCTTGACGGCGTGGGTGAACTCGTACTTGGGAGTCTCGAAGATGTCTAGGGACTCGTGGGAGTCCTCCTGGCTTGGGGGAGAGTACGAGTAGGTGGGGAGTTTGTCAGGCCTTGCCACGGCAAGGGCCACGAGGGCGAACAAGACAGCAACCTATAACAGACAAATTATAACTCTTAACGTAACATTTCGCACAATGGAATCGGAGGCTTCAGTCGACAGTAACTGAAGACTATTTCTTACACAAAAGACGGGAGCACTACCTTGAGAGACATGTCGGGAGTGTGTGGTAGCCAACGAGATATTACCACGCTCTATATATACACGGAGGCCTGTGACGTCACGTGAAGAGGAGGAGGTGGAGAGTGTGGTCTCTACTGTGTCACTTTTTGTTTGTTTCCTTCTGTTTTCACTTTTAGGATAAAGGAAAACGAAAAGATGAAAAGGCAAAAGAAAATATCCTGGAGGACAGCTTACCCAGATCCGTAGTAATAGAGCCTCCGAATGTGTATGGATGTGAAAAAATTGATACTAACAAGGAGGATATTGGTATATTGGTAGCAACCTTACAATAAGAAAAATGAATGTGGCAGTGTTCAGTGACCCTTTGTTCAAAAAGAGATGAGAGTTCGAGTTTCCAAGAGTGGTCGTTTGTGTCTGGAGCAGGAAGAGAGTCAAGAAAAGAAGAAATGGCCCTGAGGAGATGTGTCAGTGCGTAACTGGATGGAAATGACATCTGGAATTATGTAGGCAAACATGGGAAAAGGTCGTGCGATATAATATCCATTTAGAAGATAAGAATGCAACGATATCAGACCGTGACAAAAGCTTTTCACAGTGTCCTGCACGAGAGACTGAAATCACTTGGTATGAAAAGAGAAGTAGCTTCATAAGCTGCATTGAAAACTAGTTGAAATTTTGTAGACTGTGAGTTGTTCTCAACGGTAAAACCTCTACCGGTGGAGTTTCCCAGGGTTCCGTTGTAGGTCTGCTGTGTTCACAGTATATATCAGTGATATCAGCTGTGGACTTCAATCTACAGCCTCCAAATTCACTGACGATACTAAGTTTTTCGTAATTGGTAGCGCTATCTTTTGGCTCACTAGCAATGCCCCTTTCATACACAAGTATTCTTTCATTTTCATAGGGACTTTTCTTCATCTCTCAGAAAAATCAATCTCTCCAACGCAGATGGTCTGACCTCTATGATCCACATCCATATTCTTTTTACCGGACGAAGTAAGATCAGCATCATAACGACCTACGAGTCACCCAGACCTCAAAAGTCTCTCATCAATTAGTACTAGTTTGATGAACTCATAAACAACAATTGCATGTTCATTTCATTAAAAAATATGTTGTGACGATAGCTAAAAAATTAAATAATTAAATAAAAACATGTAGGTCATAACATACCCATCTCAGCTTCCTTTGCTATCATAAGCCAGTATATTAATATGCCTAAGAAATTCGTAACGTACTTTATAGTCATACACCTATACCAATTGTCTGGATTTAGATATAAGGATAATTATCCTCGTTCTCAACATCTTGGATAGGGATGATGCAGGCACCCAAATCCTTATTTGAAGTGTAAAAGGATATATATATAACTCAGCACACTATCAAACGACACAAGGCACTTGCCCTATTGAGAAATCCCTTCCACGACAAGCAAGAACTACGTCTAGCCCACCGTCTTTAGAAATAGGCCAACACAAAGTAGGTCTAGCCACAGATGCAAATGGACTCGAGAGTGTGTGGTAGCCAACGAGATATTACCACGCTCTATATATACACGGAGGCCTGTGACGTCACGTGAAGAGGAGGTGGAGAGTGTGGTCTCTACTGTGTCACTTTTTGTTTGTTTCCTTCTGTTTTCACTTTTAGGATAAAGGAAAATGAAAAGATGAAAAGCCAAAAGAAAATATCCTGGAGGACAGCTTACCCAGATCCGTAGTAATAGAGCCTCCGAATGTGTATGGATGTGAAAAAATTGATACTAACAAGGAGGATATTGGTAGCAACCTTACAATAAGAAAAATGAATGTGGCAGTGTTCAGTGAACCTTTGTTCAAAAAGAGATGAGAGTTCGAGTTTCCAAGAGTGGTCGTTTGTGTCTGGAGCAGAAAGAGAGTCAAGAAAAGAAGAAATGGCCCTGAGGAGATGTGTCAGTGCGTAACTGGATGGAAATGACATCTGGAATTATGTAGGCAAACATGGGAAAAGGTCGTGCGATATAATATCCATTTAGAAGATAAGAATGCAACGATATCAGACCGTGACAAAAGCTTTTCACAGTGTCCTGCACGAGAGACTGAAATCACTTGGTATGAAAAGAGAAGTAGCTTCATAAGCTGCATTGAAAACTAGTTGAAATTTTGTAGACTGTGAGTTGTTCTCAACGGTAAAACCTCTAGATTTAAATATGTTACCGGTGGAGTTTCCCAGGGTTCCGTTGTAGGTCTGCTGTGTTCACAGTATATATCAGTGATATCAGCTGTGGACTTCAATCTACAGCCTCCAAATTCACTGACGATACTAAGTTTTTCGTAATTGGTACCGCTATCTTTTGGCTCACTAGCAATGCCCCTTTCATACACAAGTATTCTTTCATTTTCATAAGGACTTTTCTTCATCTCTCACAAAAACCGATCTCGCCAACGCAGATGGTCTGACCTCTATGATCCACATCCATATTCTTTTTACCGGACGAAGAAAGATAAACAGCCGCAGAGACCAGATTAATGAAAAAATAACCTCCAAGATATCTTTGTCAACATCATAACGACCTACGAGTCACCCGGACCTCAAAAGTCTGTCATCAATTAGTACTAGTTGGATGAACTCATAAACAACACTTGTATGTTCATTTCATTAAAAAATATGTTGTGACGATACCTAAAAATTAAATAATTAAATAAAAACATGTAGGTCATAACATACCCATCTCAGCTTCCTCTGCTATCATGAGGCAATATATTAATATGCCTAAGAAATTCGTAACGTACTTTATAGTCATACACCTATACCAATTGTCTTGATTTAGATATGCATGGAAACCATGCAGATTAGATAAATCAAATTAGGATAATTATCCTCGTTCTCAACATCTTGGATAGGGATGATGCAGGCACCCAAATCCTTATTTGAAGTGTAAAAGGATATATATATAACTCAGCACACTATCAAACGACACAAGGCACTTGCCCTATTGAGAAATCCCTTCCACGACAAGCAAGAACTACGTCTAGCCCACCGTCTTTAGAAATAGGCCAACACAAAGTAGGTCTAGCCACAGATGCAAATGGACTCGCATGTAATCACCACACACAAGACAACGAATACTTCATCAAGCCTTATCCGGAAAACACAATATCTCTAGGAATGACTTACAGGCCAACTTGGTGGTTGGTATCGGTTACCTGAGAGCCATGGGTCTAAGTTGAGCCATATTTCACATGTAAGATACATGTGAAATACGGCTCAACTTAGTGTTCATAGAGACGTCCTATGATGACCTTACCCTGACGATGTTTTCTTTGGACGTCGAGAAAGTTTCTTTGGTTGTCGATACCGTTGACCGAGAACATCTAAAGAATTTGTTTGGAGATATGGCAATCTCCTCTCCCTTTGCAGGAAAGTAAAGCGGATGTTTGGCCCTCCGCATGCGGGGTAGAGTTGGTATTATACCTTGAATGTTTTCAAGTCAAAAAGGACGTGGTTGGAGCTTCATTATTTAACTTACATGAGGTACAATACTCTGACCTTAGTCCTCACTGCCAAATCCTTAATTATCCTTATTTTTACACTGGGATACACTCAGGATTCTATATGAGTCATCATCCATCCACTCGACGAACATAAATATAAACTAGACTCCAGTCATCTTCAAAGGCTCCACACCAAACATGAACACCGAATTCGACACATAACTCCCATATCTCGTTGTACATACCGTCTTCTGAGTAAGAATATTTACATATTCTACCTTTCTCTGCAAGTATGTCTCTGATTCTTTTTCTTGCTTCTGTTGGTTAATATCGACACGAGTTTCACTCCTCTCTCTGCATCGTTCACCTCTTATATACACAAATATCCCTACATTTTCATACAGATTTTACTTTTCCCACAAAAACTTATCTCTCGATACCAGGTGGTCGACCTAGATGATACGTGTGTAAATCCATTTCCGAAACGAAACCTCAAGGAATAAAACAGCTTTCTTAGTGCAGTAAAAGATATTCTTCGGTAATTTGTAAGGTACTGATAACTGACAGTCATGCATCTACTCCAGATCTCTAAAGTCACAGACAAACCAAATACATAAGGAAGATCAAAGCTCTTAAGATAACCATCCTCGCTACCAATATGGTGGATGGGGATGAGGCACCTAAATCTTTCTTAAATGCGGATAAGGGTATATAAGTAAAATTGCAATATTACATTTGTTACATGGCTTTATTTACAATAAATAGATGTTTTATCGTTAGGTCTCTTCGGTTGCGGTCATGTAATCTCCTTGGTGGTGTCCTTACTTGCTGGGAGCTCCGTAGAGAGACTGAGGAGGGGATGGAGCAGGAGCGGCGTAGAATCTTTCCTCGCTCGAGTCGGGTTCGGGGTAGCGGGCCTCACCCTCATAGCTGACCTCGGCAATGAAGCCAGAGTCTCCGTCCACGTAGTAGGTCACCTTCTGCAGGCGTCCGTCGGAGAGCTGCACGTAGTACGAGCCCTGAGTGTGCTCGTCATCTCGAGCCTCCTGGTGGCCGAAGTCGTTGGCGGTTTCTTCATCCTTGACGGCGTGGGTGAACTCGTACTTGGGAGTCTCGAAGATGTCTAGGGACTCGTGGGAGTCCTCCTGGCTTGGGGGAGAGTACGAGTAGGTGGGGAGTTTGTCAGGCCTTGCCACGGCAAGGGCCACGAGGGCGAACAAGACAGCAACCTATAACAGACAAATTACAAATATTAACGTAACATTTCGCACACTACAGTCGGAGGTTTCAGCCAACTGGAGCTTTAGAATATCTCCTATACAAGATAATACAAGATACGAAAAGACTACCTTGAGAGACATGTCGGGAGTGTGTGATACCCAGGGAAATGTTACCACGCTCTATATATACACGGAGGCCTGTGACGTCACGGGAAGGGGAGGAGGAGGAGGGGGCGTAGTCTCTCACGTTGTCGCTATTTTGTGGCTTCCCTCGTCCTTCACTTTCAGGACCAAGGAAAACCAAAAGAGCAAAATGAAAATATCCTGGAGGACAACTTACCCAAATCCTTAGTAACAGAGTATTGAATGTGTATGGATGTCAAACGAGTTATAGTAAAAAGATGATTGATAGCAGCTTTGCAACAAGAAAAATGAATGTGGCAGTGCTCAGTGACCCTTTGTTGGAAGAGTGGCCTTTTGTGTCTGGAGTAGAAATAGGGCGAGGAAAAAAATGGCCCTGATGGTGGAATTCTGTAGGCAAATATGAGAAAAGGTCGTGCGATGTAACATTCAAGCGTGAATATACTTCTATAATTTTAGAAAATAAAAGTGCAACGATATCAGACCGTGACAAAAACAATATTTTACATTCAATATATCTGGTATGGAATAAGAAGTAGCTTCATAAGCTGCATTAAAAAATAGTTGAAATTTTGTAGACTGTGACTCACTCTCAATGTAAAACCTCTAGATTTAAATATGTTACCGGTGGAGTTTCCCAGGGTAACGTTCTATGCCTGCTCTGTTCACAATATACTTATATCAGGGATATCAGCTGGGGACTTCAATCTACAACCTTCAAATTTACTAACGATACTAAGTTTTTCGCAAAAACAAATGGTATTCAAATCATCTAGGGCAGTGATTCCCAAACTAGGGGGGCACGCCCCCCTAGGGAGGCGTGAGGAGGATACAAGGGGGGCGTGAAGTCATCTGCTCAAAAATATTTAATTAGAATAATAAAATCATTCAAAGAACAAATATCTCCCATTACATACATGCAAAGTATAATTACAGTAGTCGCTCCAACCCGTTTTCTATTAAGCTAGTTCTTCTTACACGTTTTGGACACGTCACCGTTACCAACCACACTGACGCCACTGAGGGATTCGTCATAAACTCCCAATACTTCAATCCGAGAATTTCTAATCTTGTGAGGAAGAAGCAGCAGCATCCATCTCACTAAATTAGTTCATAAACTGTGCCTTAGTCTCCTGAGTCTTTCCAAATATTATATGCCATGTTTTCAAATGGCCTATTCTTAAAATTGCAAGTCAATTTTGCCAGTTTGCTAATGTTCAAACTTTTTTTTTTTGCTCCCTTTCAACCAAATGTTTCATTTTTAGTTACTTAGAAAAATGTCTCTGGGATGTACTATTATTTGTTTGAGTGGCTTTCATTATCAAAATTTAATACAAGCAGAAATATGTTTTCCTGAACAATACTAAGAAATAAATGCAAGAATCATTTCACATGAACAAAAGGGGGAGTGAGGGCGTGCGGGTCTACTGGAAGCAAAAAGGTAGCGTCAAGTAAGAAAGTTTGGGAACCACTGGTCTAGGGGATCAAGGAACTAGAGAAATTAGGTCAACGGTGTCAAAAGTAACTTATGAAATTCGACTCGAATAAGTGTAAAGTACATGAATGAAGAATATACTAAATACAACTTATAAAATAACTTATAAAATTCGACTCGAATACGTGTAAAGTACATGAATGAAGAATATACTAAATACAACTCCACTTTTTAACCAAAGTAGACAACGATAAGTAACGACCTCAAAACATCTCATTGCATTTCTGCATTAGAGAAAGTAGATGGGGCACTTGAATTGGTACCGCTATCGTTTGGATCACTGACAATGTCCCTTTCATACACAAGTATCCTTTCAATTTCATAAGGACTTTTCTTCATCTCTCACATAAACCGATCTCGCTAATGCTGATGGTCTGACCTCTATGATTCATATACATATTCCTTTTGCCGGACGAAGACAGATAAACAGCCATAGAGACCAGAATAAACAAAGAATAAGTAAGACATCTTTGTCAGCATCATAACGACGTTCGAGTCGCCCGAACCTCAAAAGTCTATCATCAATCAGAGCTAGTGGGACGAACTCATAAACAACAATTGTATGTTCATTCTATTAAGAACGTATGTTGTGACGATTCTTAAATAAAATAGTTGAATAGATACCTAAGGCTCATAACATGCCCATGTCGTCCTCCTTTGCTATCATAAGCCAGTATATCAATATGCCTAAGAAAATCGTAGCGCACTTATGACCTATAGTCATACACCTATCCCAATTGTCTGAACTTACAGTAAATATACATGGAAACCAGGCAGATTACATAGATCAGATTAGGATAATCATCCTCGTTGTCGACATCTTGGATAGGCACCCAACTCCTTATTTGAAGTGTAAAAGGATATAAAGATAACTACGCACACCATCAAACGACGCAAGGCACTTGCCCTATTGAGAAATCCCTTCCACGACAAGCAAGAACTGCACTACCACGTCTACGTTTATCCCACCGTCTTTAGAAATATGCCAACACAAAGTAGGTCTAGCTACAGCTGCAAATTGACCCATATCCAATCACCACACACAAAACACCGAATACTTCATCTAGACTTACCCGAATAACACAATAGCTCTAGGAATCACTTACGGGCCAACTTGGTGGTTGGTGTCAGTTACCTGAGAGCCATGGGTCTTTACATGTGAAATACGGCTCAACTGAGTGTTCATAGAGACGTCCTAAGATGACCTTACCCTGACGATGCCTTCTTTGGACGTCGACAAAGTTTCTTTGGTTATCGATACCGTTGACCGAGTACATCTAAACAATTGGTTGGAGATATGGCTATCTCCTCTCCCTTTGCAGGAAAGTTTGGCCCTCCGCATACGGGGTAGAGTTGGTATTATGCATTGGATGGTTTCAAGTCAAATAAGACGTGGATGGAGCTTCATTCTTTGACGTTCATGAAGGACAATACTTTGACCCTACTCCTCATTACCACCCCCTTAATTTTTCTTGTTTCTACAAGAGTCAACATCCATCCATTCGACCTACACAAATATAAACTAGACTCCAGTCAAGTTGAAAGACTTTGCCAAACATGAACACCTAATTCGACACATAACTCCCAGACCTCGCAGTATACACTGTCTTCTGAGCCACTCTCCCGACCTGTATAATCAAAAGGTCGTGTATCATCGTATGAATATAAGAACCTAACATACAGTAATACTCACTGCTAAACGCAGGAGGTCAAACGAGTTTATATCTCATATACACACTTCAAACAAACAAGCTCACAAGTGAAAACACACATTTTTCCTTTTATTAAAATTCACATCATTTCTAACTTTCTAACTCTATATCCTCGTTTCAGTTTTCTTCTAAGAATATTTACACATTTCTGTCTTTCTCTACAACTGTCTGATCCTTTTTCTCACTTTTGTTGGTTATGAACGACCCGAGTCTCACTCCTCTCCCTGCCTCCTAATCCGCGAAATGTAAATGAATATACTTCATGACATCGTTCACTAGCATTAGCCTCTTATATACACAACTACCTCTTTGTTTTCCTACAGACTTTTCTTTCTTTTTCCACAAAAATTGATCTCACAAGACCGGGTAGTCGACTTAGATACATGTCTATATACATTTCGCCGAACGAAACCTCAAGGAATGAAATAACTCATATGTCACTACTTCCTTTGCTCTCTTACTCCAATAGATTCTTCATTAATTCGTAAGGTACTGATAAATGGCAGTCATGTATCTATTCCAGATCTCTAAAGTCACAGACAACCCAAATACATCAGGTAGATCAAAGCACTTACGACAACCATCCTCGCTACCAATATGGTGGATGGGGACGAGGAAGGCACCCAAGTATTATCTTTTTATGCGAATAAGGGTATAGAAATAAAAATGGCAATATTACATGTTCTTACATGTCTGTATTTACAATAAATAGATATTTCATCGTTGGGTCTCTTCGGTTGAGGTCATGTAATCTCCTTGGTGGTGTCCTTACTTGCTGGGAGCTCCGTAGAGAGACTGAGGAGGGGATGGAGCAGGAGCGGCGTAGAATCTTTCCTCGCTCGAGTCGGGTTCGGGGTAGCGGGCCTCACCCTCGTAGCTGACCTCGGCAATGAAACCAGAGTCTCCGTCCACGTAGTAGGTCACCTTCTGCAGGCGTCCGTCGGAGAGCTGCACGTAGTACGAGCCCTGAGTGTGCTCGTCATCTCGAGCCTCCTGGTGGCCGAAATCGTTGGCGGTTTCTTCATCCTTGACGGCGTGGGTGAACTCGTACTTGGGAGTCTCGAAGATGTCTAGGGACTCGTGGGAGTCCTCCTGGCTTGGGGGAGAGTACGAGTAGGTGGGGAGTTTGTCGGGCCTTGCCACGGCAAGGGCCACGAAAGCGAAGAAGACAGCAAACTATAAGAGACAAAGTACAAATATTAACGTAACATTTCGCACACTACAATCGGAGGTTTCAGCCAACTAGGGCTGAAGAATATTTCCTATACAAGATAATACAAGATACGAAAAGACTACCTTGAGAGACATGTCGGGAGTGTGTGATACCCAGGGAAATGTTACCACGCTCTATATATACACGGAGGCCTGTGACGTCACGGGAAGGGGAGGAGGAGGAGGGGGCGTAGTCTCTCACGTTGTCGCTATTTTGTGGCTTCCCTCGTCCTTCACTTTCAGGACCAAGGAAAACCAAAAGAGCAAAATGAAAATATCCTGGAGGACAACTTACCCAAATCCTTAGTAACAGAGTATTGAATGTGTATGGATGTCAAACGAGTTATAGTAAAAAGATGATTGATAGCAGCTTTGCAACAAGAAATATGAATGTGGCTGTGTTCAGTGACCCTTTGTTGGAAGAGTGGTCGTTTGTGTCTGGAGTAGAAATAAGGTGTGGAAAAAAATAGCCCTGATGGCGGAATTATGCAGGCAAATATGAGAAAAGGTCGTGCGATGTAACATTCAAGCGTGAATATATTTCTACAATTTTAGAAAATAAAAGTGCAACGATATCAGACCGTGACAAAAACAATATTTTACATTCAATATATCTGGTATGGAATAAGAAGTAGCTTCATAACCTGCATTAAAAAATATTTGATATTTTGTAGACTGTGACTCACTCTCAATGTAAAACCTCTAGATTTAAATATGTTACCGGTGGAGTTTCCCAGGGTAACATTCTAGGCCTGCTCTGTTCACAATATATATCAGGGATATCAGCTGGGGACTTCAATCTATAACCTTCAAATTCACTAACGATACTAAGTTTTTCGCAATAACAAATGGTCACTTAAATCATCTAGGGGATCAAGGACCTAGAGAAATTAGGTCAACAGTGACAGAAGTATTTTTTTTAATTCGATTCAAATAAGTGTAAAGTACATGAATGAAGAATATACTAAATACAACTCCACTTTTTTAACCAAAGTAGACAACGATAAGTAACGACCTCTAAACATCTCATCGAATTTCTGCATTAGAGAAAGTAGATGGGACACTTGAATTGGTACCGCTATCTTTTGGCTCACTGACAATGTCCCTTTCATACAAAAGTATCCTTTCAATTTCATAAGGACTTTTCTTCATTTCTTACAATAACCGATCTCGCTAACGCAGATGGTCTGACCTCTATGATTCATATACATATTCCTTTTGCCGGACGAAGACAGATAAACAGCCGTACAGACCAGATTAAACAAGGAATAAGCAAGACATCTTTGTCAGCATCATAACGACATACGAGTCATCCGGACCTCAAAAGTCTATCATCAATCGGTGCCAGTGGGATAAACTCATCAACAGCAATTATATGTTCATTGTATTAAGAACGTATTGTATTGTGACGATTCCTAAAGAAATAGATAGTTAAATAAATACCTAAGGCTC
The DNA here is from genome assembly GCF_046742065.1 of Oratosquilla oratoria. Taxonomy (NCBI): domain Eukaryota; kingdom Metazoa; phylum Arthropoda; class Malacostraca; order Stomatopoda; family Squillidae; genus Oratosquilla; species Oratosquilla oratoria. The sequence continues at coordinate 43,651,125 of NC_134797.1, read as the reverse complement.
ATAACATGCCCATGTCGTCCTCCTTTGCTATCATAAGCCACTATATCAATATGCCTAAGAAATTCGTAACGCACTTATGATCTATAGTCATACACCTATCCTAGTTGTTTGGATTTAGATATACATGGAAACAAGGCAGATTGGATAGATCAAATTAGGATAATTATCCTCGTTGTCGACATCTTGGATAGGGACGAGGCAGGCACCCAAATCCTTATTTGGAGTGTAAAAGGATATAAAGATAACTAAGCACATCATCAAACGACGCAAGGCACCTGCCCTATTGAGAAATCCCTTCCACAAGCAAGAACTGCACTACCACGTCTACCTTTAGCCCACCATTTTTAAAACCATGCCAACACAAAGTAGGTCTAGCCACAGCTGCAAATTGACCCATATCCAATTACCACACACAAAACACCGAATACTTCATCTAGCCTTACCCAGATAACACAATATCTCAAGGAATGACTTATGGGCCAACTTGGTGGATGGTGTCGGTTATCCAAAAACCCATGGGTCTCTTACATGCGAAGTACGGCTGAGCTCGGTGGTCGTAGAAACGTTCCATGATGACCTTAACTGATGAGGTTTTCTTCGGACGTCGACGAAGTTCCTTTGGTTGTCGATACCGTTGACCGAGTACATCTAAACAATTTCTTGGAGATATGGCAATCTCTTCTCCCTTCGCAGGAAAGTAAAGCGGATGTTTGGCCCTCCGCATGCGAGGTATACTTGGTATTATGCCTTGTATGGTTTCAAGTCAAAAAGGATGTGGATGGAGCTTTATTCTTTCACTTTCAGGAAGTACAATACTTTGGCCCTACGCCTCATTGCCAATTCCTTAATTTTTCTTGTTTCTACAAGGAAATCATCCTTCTGACGTATTCATTGCATATTATCATTATTATCATTTGCGAGGAAATATCATGCCTCATGTTAAATATGTTCGTACTATGCTACTTTGATTATGACCGAATCCTGTGTCACCGTAAGATTTTGTTTTCTTTATTCTGTATTATATGTATTTGTTAATGTAAACTATGGTTCTCGTTTGTAATAATTATTGTTATTGTTTCAAGTGCCCATTGCGCATGCGCCTCTGCTACGTCATAGGTCGTGAAGTAAGAATGTTTCATTGTATTTCCCGCGTAAACAGACCAAAGACCGGGTCCAATCAGGAAAGTAGCTCGGGTAACAATGTAGGCTCGTCAGGCTAGGTAAATCCTGCCCCCCCGCCTTGTATTATCCCTTGAGCTACGAGCGTATTGCCTCGTCACACAAAGGTGAACTAGTCTACACGATTGACCAACAAGGTGTGAGATTGTCTTCAGGCCCTGTCTAGAGCTATCTCACTGGGCAGATTCAAAAAGAACTGCCATCACTCATTCACTCAAGTTGGTACCTTCTCTCTTGATATCATAGCAGTGAGACAGGTTAAGTAAGGCTTAGTTTAGTAGTCTACCATTCAGTGTGCGCGGAGTGATGTAGTTTTTGGGGCTTAGGATTAATTTAATATTTCAAAACTGTTTAGTGACCTGTGAACTGGTCTTACGTCTGATCAATCCCGTTAAAACTTTTGAAATTGATTCTTTTGTGTAATTATGTTAATCACAAGTCAGATGTATTGTTGCGTAAAATCATGTTTGTTTAATAGTAATCGTGTATCCTATTTGTTATAGTATTTTCATGTCACTCCCACTTGCATTAATTTTCATACTTCTAAATTCATCTAATTATATTTCTTTAAAGTTAAGATAGTTTGATTTTTCTTGACTGTTTGAATCAAGTAATAGACATGGGGTCTAAAGGTTCCCATTGATACTACAGCACTTTAATAATATTCTTAATATTACAAGCCTCTAAACTTCACAAGGCCGGTGAACCTTTGGTATTTTAGAGAGGTTTGTAACAATCATCGTATGAATATGAGAGCTCAACATAATACTCACTGCTAAACGCAGTAACTCAAACGAGTTTATATCTCATACACACACTTCACACGAACAAGCTCACAAGTGAAAACACACACACATCTTTCTTTTTACTAAAATTCACTTCATTTCTAACTTTCTGACTGTATATCCTAGTTTCGGTTTTCTTCTAAGAATATTTACACATTTCTGCCTTTCTCTACAACTGTTTCCGATCCTTTTTCTCACTTTTGTTGGTTAATATCGACGCGAATCTCAATCCTCTCTCTGCCTCCTAAGCCGCAAAATGTATATGAATAAAGACTTCATGATATCGTTCACTAGCATTAACCTTTTATATACACAACTACCACTTTGTTTTCCTATAGACTTTTCTTTCTTTCCCCACAATAATTGATCTCGCAAGACCGGGTAGTCGACTTAGATACATGTCTATATACATTTCGCCGAACGAAACCTCAAGGAATGAAATAACTCATATGTCTCTACTTCCTTTGCTCTCTTACTCCAATAGATTCTTCAGTAATTCGTAATGTACCGATAACTGACAGTCATGTATCTATTCTAGATCTCTAGTCATAGACAAACCAAATACATCAGGTAGATCAAAGCTCTTAAGATAACCATCCTCGCTATCAATATGGTGGATGAGGACGAGGAAGGCACCCAAGTATTATCTTTTTATGCGAATAAGGGTATAGAAATAAAAATTGCAATATCACATGTTCTTACATGTTTGTATTTACAATAAATAGATATTTCATCGTTGGGTCTCTTCGGTTGAGGTCATGTAATCTCCTTGGTGGTGTCCTTACTTGCTGGGAGCTCCGTAGAGAGACTGAGGAGGGGATGGAGCAGGAGCAGCGTAGAATCTTTCCTCGCTCGAGTCGGGTTCGGGGTAGCGGGCCTCACCCTCGTAGCTGACCTCGGCAATGAAGCCAGAGTCTCCGTCCACGTAGTAGGTCACCTTCTGCAGGCGTCCGTCGGAGAGCTGCACGTAGTAGGATCCCTGGGTGTGCTCGTCATCTCGAGCCTCCTGGTGGCCGAAGTCGTTGGCGGTTTCTTCATCCTTGACGGCGTGGGTGAACTCGTACTTGGGAGTCTCGAAGATGTCTAGGGACTCGTGGGAGTCCTCCTGGCTTGGGGGAGAGTACGAGTAGGTGGGGAGTTTGTCAGGCCTTGCCACGGCAAGGGCCACGAGGGCGAACAAGACAGCAACCTATAACAGACAAATTATAACTCTTAACGTAACATTTCGCACAATAGAATCGGAGGCTTCAGTCAACAGTAACTGAAGACTATTTCTTACACAAAAGACGGGAGCACTACCTTGAGAGACATGTCGGGAGTGTGTGGTAGCCAACGAGATATTACCACGCTCTATATATACACGGAGGCCTGTGACGTCACGTGAAGAGGAGGTGGAGAGTGTGGTCTCTACTGTGTCACTTTTTGTTTGTTTCCTTCTGTTTTCACTTTTAGGATAAAGGAAAACGAAAAGATGAAAAGGCAAAAGAAAATATCCTGGAGGACAGCTTACCCAGATCCGTAGTAATAGAGCCTCCGAATGTGTATGGATGTGAAAAAATTGATACTAACAAGGAGGATATTGGTAGCAACCTTACAATAAGAAAAATGAATGTGGCAGTGTTCAGTGACCCTTTGTTAAAAAAGAGATGAGAGTTCGAGTTTCCAAGAGTGGTCGTTTGTGTCTGGAGCAGAAAGAGAGTCAAGAAAAGAAGAAATGGCCCTGAGGAGATGTGTCAGTGCGTAACTGGATGGAAATGTCATCTGGAATTATGTAGGCAAACATGGGAAAAGGTCGTGCGATATAATATCCATTTAGAAGATAAGAATGCAACGATATCAGACCGTGACAAAAGCTTTTCACAGTGTCCTGCACGAGATACTGAAATCACTTGGTATGAAAAGAGAAGTAGCTTCATAAGCTGCATTAAAATCTAGTTGAAAGTTTGTAGACTGTCAGTTGTTCTCAACGGTAAAACCTCTAGATTTAAATATGTTACCGGTGGAGTTTCCCAGGGTTCCGTTTTAGGTCTGCTGTGTTCACAGTATATATCAGTGATATCAGCTGTGGACTTCAATCTACAGCCTCCAAATTCACTGACGATACTAAGTTTTTCGTAATTGGTACCGCTATCTTTTGGCTCACTAGCAATGCCCCTTTCATACACAAGTATTCTTTCATTTTCATAGCGACTTTTCTTCATCTCTCACAAAAACCGATCTCGCCAACTCAGATGGTCTGACCTCTATGATCCACATCCATATTCTTTTTACCGGACGAAGAAAGATAAACAGCAGCAGAGACCAGATAAATAAAAATATAACATGCAAGATATCTTTGTCAGCATCATAACGACCTATGAGTCACCCAGACCTCAAAAGTCTGTCATCAATTAGTACTAGTTGGATGAACTCATAAACAACACTTGTATGTTCATTTCATTAAAAAATATGTTGTGACGATACCTAGAAAAATAAATGATTAAATAAAAACATGTAGGTCATAACATACCCATCTCAGCTTCCTTTGCTATCATAAGCCAGTATATTAATATGCCTAAGAAATTCGTAACGTACTTATGACCAATAGTCATACACATATACCAATTGTCTGGATTTAAATATGCATGGAAACCAGGCAGATTAGATAGATCAAATTAGGATAATTATCCTCGTTCTCAACATCTTGGATAGGGATGATGCAGGCACCCAATTCCTTATTTGAAGTGTAAAAGGATATATATATAACTCAGCACACTATCAAACGACACAAGGCACTTGCCCTATTGAGAAATCCCTTCCACAACAAGCAAGAACTACGTCTAGCCCACCGTCTTTAGAAATATGCCAACACAAAGTAGGTCTAGCCGCAGATGCAAATGGACTCGTACATACTCACCACACACAAAACAACAAATACTTCATCTAGCCTTATCCGGATAACACAATATCTCTAGGAATGACTTACGGGCCAACTTGGTGGTTGGTAGCGGTTACCTGAGAGCCATGGGTCTAAGTTGAGCCATATTTCACATGTAAGATACATGTGAAATACGGCTCAACTTTGTGTTCATAGAGACGTCCTACGATGACCTTACCCTGACGATGTTTTCTTTGGACGTCGACAAAGTTTCTTTGGTTGTCGATACCGTTGACCGAGAACATCTAAAGAATTTGTTTGGAGATATGGCAATCTCCTCTCCCTTTGCAGGAAAGTAAAGCGGATGTTTGGCCCTCCGCATGCGGGGTAGAGTTGGTATTATACCTTGAATGTTTTCAAGTCAAAAAGGACGTGGTTGGAGCTTCATTATTTAACTTACATGAGGTACAATACTCTGACCTTAGTCCTCACTGCCAAATCCTTAATTATCCTTATTTTTACACTGGGATACACTCAGGATTCTATATGAGTCATCATCCATCCACTCGACGAACATAAATATAAACTAGACTCCAGTCATCTTCAAAGGCTCCACACCAAACATGAACACCGAATTCGACACATAACTCCCATATCTCGTTGTACATACCGTCTTCTGAGTAAGAATATTTACATATTCTACCTTTCTCTGCAAGTATGTCTCTGATTCTTTTTCTTGCTTCTGTTGGTTAATATCGACACGAGTTTCACTCCTTTCTCTGCATCGTTCACCTCTTATATACACAAATATCCCTACATTTTCATACAGATTTTTCTTCTCCCACAAAAACTGATCTCGCGAGACCAGGTGGTCGACCTAGATGATACGTGGGTATATCCATTTCCCGATCTCTAAAGTCACAGACAAACCAAATACATAAGGAAGATCAAAGCTCTTAAGATAACCATCCTCTCTACCAATATGGTGGATGGGGATGAGGCACCTAAATCTTTCTTAAATGCGGATAAGGGTATATAAGTAAAATTGCAATATTACATGTTCTTACATGGCTTTATTTACAATAAATAGATGTTTTATCGTTAGGTCTCTTCGGTTGCGGTCATGTAATCTCCTTGGTGGTGTCCTTACTTGCTGGGAGCTCCGTAGAGAGACTGAGGAGGGGATGGAGCAGGAGCGGCGTAGAATCTTTCCTCGCTCGAGTCGGGTTCGGGGTAGCGGGCCTCACCCTCGTAGCTGACCTCGGCAATGAAGCCAGAGTCTCCGTCCACGTAGTAGGTCACCTTCTGCAGGCGTCCGTCGGAGAGCTGCACGTAGTACGAGCCCTGGGTATGCTCGTCATCTCGAGCCTCCTGGTGGCCGAAGTCGTTGGCGGTTTCTTCATCCTTGACGGCGTGGGTGAACTCGTATTTGGGAGTCTCGAAGATGTCCAGGGACTCGTGGGAGTCCTCCTGGCTTGGGGGAGAGTACGAGTAGGTGGGGAGTTTGTCGGGCCTTGCCACGGCAAGGGCCACGAGGGCGAACAAGACAGCAACCTATAACAGACAAATTATAAATATTAACGTAACATTTCGCACACTACAGTCGGAGGTTTCAGCCAACTGGAGCTGAAGAATATTTCCTATACAAGATAATACAAGATACGAAAAGACTACCTTGAGAGACATGTCGGGAGTGTGTGATACCCAGGGAAATGTTTCCACGCTCTATATATACACGGAGGCTTATGACGTCACGGGAAGGGGAGGAGGAGGAGGGGGCGTAGTCTCTCACGTTGTCGCTATTTTGTGGCTTCCCTCGTCCTTCACTTTCAGGACCAAGGAAAACCAAAAGAGGAAAATGAAAATATCCTGGAGGACAACTTACCCAAATCCTTAGTAACAAAGTATTGAATGTGTATGGATGTCAAACGAGTTATAGTAAAAAGATGATTGATAGCAGCTTTGCAACAAGAAAAATGAATGTGGCTGTGTTCAGTGACCCTTTGTTGGAAGAGTGGTCGTTTGTGTCTGGAGTAGAAATAAGGTGTGGAAAAAAATAGCCCTGATGGCGGAATTATGCAGGCAAATATGAGAAAAGGTCGTGCGATGTAACATTCAAGCGTGAATATATTTCTACAATTTTAGAAAATAAAAGTGCAACGATATCAGACCGTAACAAAAACAATATTTTACATTCAATATATCTGGTATGGAATAAGAAGTAGCTTCATAACCTGCATTAAAAACTATTTGATATTTTGTAGACTGTGACTCACTCTCAATGTAAAACCTCTACATTTAAATATGCTACTGGTGGAGTTTCCCAGGGTAAAGTTCTAGGCCTGTTCTGTTCACAATATATATCAGGGATATCAGCTGGGGACTTCAATCTACAACCTTCAAATTCACTAACGATACTAAGTTTTTCGCAATAACAAATGGTCACTTAAATCATCTAGGGGATCAAGGACCTAGAGAAATTAGGTCAACAGTGACAAAAGTATTTTTTTTAATTCGATTCAAATAAGTGTAAAGTACATGAATGAAGAATATACTAAATACAACTCCACTTTTTTAACCAAAGTAGACAACGATAAGTAACGACCTCAAAACATCTCATCGAATTTCTGCATTAGAGAAAGTAGATGGGACACTTCAATTGGTACCGCTATCTTTTGGCTCACTGACAATGTCCCTTTCATACACAAGTATCCTTTCAATTTCATAAGGACTTTTCTTCATTTCTCACATAAACCGATCTCGCTAACGCAGATGGTCTGACCTCTATGATTCATATACATATTCCTTTTGCCGGACGAAGACAGATAAACAGCCGTACAGACCAAATTAAACAAGGAATAAGCAAGACATCTTTGTCAGCATCATAACGACATACGAGTCATCCGGACCTCAAAAGTCTATCATCAATCGGTGCCAGTGGGATAAACTCATAAACAGCAACTATATGTTCATTCTATGAAGAACGTATTGTATTGTGACGATTCCTAAAGAAATAGATAGTTAAATAAATACCTAAGGCTCATAACATGCCCATGTCGTCCTCCTTTGCTATCATAAGCCACTATATCAATATGCCTAAGAAATTCGTAACGCACTTATGATCTATAGTCATACACCTATCCTAGTTGTTTGGATTTAGATATACATGGAAACAAGGCAGATTGGATAGATCAAATTAGGATAATTATCCTCGTTGTCGACATCTTGGATAGGGACGAGGCAGGCACCCAAATCCTTATTTGGAGTGTAAAAGGATATAAAGATAACTAAGCACATCATCAAACGACGCAAGGCACCTGCCCTATTGAGAAATCCCTTCCACAAGCAAGAACTGCACTACCACGTCTACGTTTAGCCCACCATTTTTAAAACCATGCCAACACAAAGTAGGTCTAGCCACAGCTGCAATTGACCCATATCCAATTACCACACACAAAACACCGAACACTTCATCTAGCCTTACCCAGATAACACAATATCTCAAGGAATGACTTATGGGCCAACTTGGTGGTGTCGGTTACCCAAAAACCCATGGTTCTCTTACATGCGAAGTACGGCTGAGCTCGGTGTTCGTAGAAACGTTCCATGATGACCTTAACTGATGAGGTTTTCTTCGGACGTCGACGAAGTTCTTTTGGTTGTCGATACCGTTGACCGAGTACATCTAAACAATTTCTTGGAGATATGGCAATCTCTTCTCCCTTCGCAGGAAAGTAAAGCGGATGTTTGGCCCTCCGCATGCGAGGTATACTTGGTATTATGCCTTGTATGGTTTCAAGTCAAAAAGGATGTGGATGGAGCTTTATTCTTTCACTTTCAGGAAGTACGATACTTTGGCCCTACGCCTCATTGCCAATTCCTTAATTTTTCTTGTTTCTACAAGGAAATCATCCTTCTGACGTATTCATTGCATATTATCATTATTATCATTTGCGAGGAAATATCATGTCTCATGTTACGTATGTTCGTACTATGCTATTTTGATTATGACCGAATCTTGTGTCACCGTAAGGTATTGTTTTCTTTACTCTATATCATATGTATTTCTTAATGTAAAGTATGGTTTTCATTTGTAATAATTATTGTGATAATTCAAGTGTCCATTGCGCATGCGCCTCTGCTACGTCATAGGTCGTGAAGTAAGAATGTTTCATTGTATTTCCCGCGTAAACAGACCAAAGACCGGGTCCAATCAGGAAAGTAGCTCGGGTAACAATGTAGGCTCGTCAGGCTAGGTAAATCCTGCCCCCCCGCCTTGTATTATCCATTGAGCTACGAGCGTATTGCCTCATCACACAAAGGTGAACGAGTCTATACGATTGACCAATAAGGTGTGAGGTTGTCTTCAGGCCCTGTCTAGAGCTATCTCACCAGTCAGATTCAAAATGACTGCCATCACTCAGGTTGGTACCTTCTCCCTTGATATCGTAGCAGTGAGACAGATTAACTAAGAATTAGTTTTGTAGTATTCATTTAGTGTGCGCGGAGTGATGTAGTATTTGGGGCTTAGGATTAGCTTAATATTTCAAAACTGTTTAGTGATCTGTGAACCGGTCTTACGTCTGTTCAATCCCGTTAAAACTTTTGAAATTGATTCTTTTATGCAATTATGTTAATCACAAGTCAGATGTATTGTTACGTAAAATCATGTTTGTTTAATTGTAATTGTGTATCCTATTCGTTATAGTATTTTCATGTCACTCTCACTTTTATTAATTTTCATAATTCTAAATTTATCTAATTATATTCCTTTAAAGTTCAGATAGTTTGATTTTTCACGGTGTCCTGGTGACGACCTTAATCCATTTTCTTCACTGTCTGAACCCAGTTATAGACATGGGGTCTTAAGGTTCCCATTGATACTACAGCACTTTAATAATATTCTTAATATTACAAGCCTCTGAACTTCACAAGGCCGGTGAACCTTTGGTATTTTAGAGAGGTTTGTAACAATCATCGTATGAATATGAGAGCTCAACATAATACTCACTGCTAAACGCAGGAACTCAAACGAGTTTATAACTCATACATACACTTCACACGAACAAGCTCACAAGTGAAAACACACACACATTTTTCTTTTTACTAAAATTCTCATTTCTAACTTTCTGACTGTATATCCTCGTTTCGGTTTTCTTCTAAGAATATTTACACATTTCTGTCTTTCTCTACAACTGTTTCTGATCCTTTTTCTCACTTTTGTTGGTTAATATCGAAGCGAATCTCACTCCTCTTCCTGCCTCCTAAGCCGCAAAATGTAAATGAATAAAGACTTCATGATATCGTTTACTAGCATTAACCTTTTATATACACAACTACCACTTTGTTTTCCTATAGACTTTTCTTTCTTTCCCCACAATAATTGATCTCGCAAGACCGGGTAGTCGACTTAGATACATGTCTATATACATTTCGCCGAACGAAACCTCAAGGAATGAAATAACTCATATGTCTCTACTTCCTTTGCTCTCTTACTCCAATAGATTCTTCAGTAATTCGTAATGTACCGATAACTGACAGTCATGTATCTATTCCAGATATCTAAAGTCATAGACAAACCAAATACATCAGGTAGATCAAAGCTCTTATGATAACCATCCTCGCTACCAATATGGTGGATGAGAACGAGGAAGGCACCCAAGTATTATCTTTTTATGCGAATAAGGGTATAGAAATAAAAGTGGCAATATTACATGTTTTTACATGTTTGTATTCACAATAAATAGATATTTCATCGTTGGGTCTCTTCGGTTGAGGTCATGTAATCTCCTTGGTGGTGTCCTTACTTGCTGGGAGCTCCGTAGAGAGACTGAGGAGGGGATGGAGCAGGAGCAGCGTAGAATCTTTCCTCGCTCGAGTCGGGTTCGGGGTAGCGGGCCTCACCCTCGTAGCTGACCTCGGCAATGAAGCCAGAGTCTCCGTCCACGTAGTAGGTCACCTTCTGCAGGCGTCCGTCGGAGAGCTGCACGTAGTACGAGCCCTGGGTGTGCTCGTCATCTCGAGCCTCCTGGTGGCCGAAGTCGTTGGCGGTTTCTTCATCCTTGACGGCGTGGGTGAACTCGTACTTGGGAGTCTCGAAGATGTCTAGGGACTCGTGGGAGTCCTCCTGGCTTGGGGGAGAGTACGAGTAGGTGGGGAGTTTGTCAGGCCTTGCCACGGCAAGGGCCACGAGGGCGAACAAGACAGCAACCTATAACAGACAAATTATAACTCTTAACGTAACATTTCGCACAATAGAATCGGAGGCTTCAGTCAACAGTAACTGAAGACTATTTCTTACACAAAAGACGGGAGCACTACCTTGAGAGACATGTCGGGAGTGTGTGGTAGCCAACGAGATATTACCACGCTCTATATATACACGGAGGCCTGTGACGTCACGTGAAGAGGAGGTGGAGAGTGTGGTCTCTACTGTGTCACTTTTTGTTTGTTTCCTTCTGTTTTCGCTTTTAGGATAAAGGAAAACGAAAAGATGAAAAGGCAAAAGAAAATATCCTGGAGGACAGCTTACCCAGATCCGTAGTAATAGAGCCTCCGAATGTGTATGGATGTGAAAAAAATTATACTAACAAGGAGGAAATTGGTAGCAACCTTATAATAAGAAAAATGAATGTGGCAGTGTTCAGTGACCCTTTGTTCAAAAAGAGATGAGAGTTCGAGTTTCCAAGAGTGGTCGTTTGTGTCTGGAGCAGAGAGTCAAGAAAAGAAGAAATGGCCCTGAGGAGATGTGTCAGTGCGTAACTGGATGGAAATGTCATCTGTAATTATTTAGGCAAACATGGGTAAAGGTCGTGCGATGTAATATCCATTTAGAAGATAAGAATGCAACGATATCAGACCGTGACAAAAGCTTTTCATAGTGTCCTGCACGAGAGACTGAAATCACTTGGTATGAAAAGAGAAGTAGCTTCATAAGCTGCATTAAAAACTAGTTGAAATTTTGTAGACTGTGAGTTGTTCTCAACGGTAAAACCTCTAGATTTAAATATGTTACCGGTGGAGTTTCCCAGGGTTCCGTTGTAGGTCTGCTGTGTTCACAGTATATATCAGTGATATCAGCTGTGGACTTCAATCTACAGCCTCCAAATTCACTGACGATACTAAGTTTTTCGTAATTGGTACCGCTATCTTTTGGCTCACTAGCAATACCTTTAATACACAAGTATTCTTTCATTTTCATAAGGACTTTTCTTCATCTCTCACAAAAACCGATCTCGCCAACGCAGATGGTCTGACCTCTATGATCCACATCCATATTCTTTTTACCGGACGAAGAAAGATAAACAGCCGCAGAGACCAGATTAATGAAAAAATAACCTCCAAGATATCTTTGTCAACATCATAACGACCTACGAGTCACCCGGACCTCAAAAGTCTGTCATCAATTAGTACTAGTTGGATGAACTCATAAACAACACTTGTATGTTCATTTCATTAAAAAATATGTTGTGACGATACCTAATAAATTAAATAATTAAATAAAAACATGTAGGTCATAACATACCCATCTCAGCTTCCTTTGCTATCATAAGCCAGTATATTAATATGCCTAAGAAATTCGTAACGTACTTTATAGTCATACACCTATACCAATTGTCTGGATTTAGATATGCATGGAAACCATGCAGATTTGATAAATCAAATTAGGATAATTATCCTCGTTCTCAACATCTTGGATAGGGATGATGCAGGCACCCAAATCCTTATTTGAAGTGTAAAAGGATATATATATAACTCAGCACACTATCAAACGACACAAGGCACTTGCCCTATTGAGAAATCCCTTCCACGACAAGCAAGAACTACGTCTAGCCCACCGTCTTTAGAAATAGGCCAACACAAAGTAGGTCTAGCCACAGATGCAAATGGACTCGCATGTAATCACCACACACAAGACAACGAATACTTCATCAAGCCTTATCCGGAAAACACAATATCTCTAGGAATGACTTACAGGCCAACTTGGTGGTTGGTATCGGTTACCTGAGAGCCATGGGTCTAAGTTGAGCCATATTTCACATGTAAGATACATGTGAAATACGGCTCAACTTAGTGTTCATAGAGACGTCCTATGATGACCTTACCCTGACGATGTTTTCTTTGGACGTCGAGAAAGTTTCTTTGGTTGTCGATACCGTTGACCGAGAACATCTAAAGAATTTGTTTGGAGATATGGCAATCTCCTCTCCCTTCGCTGGAAAGTAATGCGGATGTTTGGCCCTCCACATGCGGGGTAGAGTTGGCATTATACCTTGGATGGTTTCAAGTCAAAAAGGATGTGGATGGAGCTTCATTATTTAACTTACATGAGGTGCAATAATTTGACCTTAGGCCTCACCGCTAACTCCTTAATTCTCCTTATTTCTACACTGGGATACACTCAGGATTCTATAAGAGTCAACATCCATCCACTCGACCAACATAAATATAAACTAGACTCCAGTCATCTTCAAAGGCTCCACACCAAACATGAACACCGAATTCGACACATAACTCCCAGACCTCATTGTACACACCGTCTTCTGAGTAAGAATATTTACATATTCCTGCCTTTCTCTACAAGTGTGTCTCTGATTCTCTTTCTCGCTTTTGTTGGTTAATATCGACACGAGTTTCACTCCTCTCCCTGCATCGTTCATCTCTTACATACACAAATATCTCTACATTTTTATACAGATTTTACTTTTCCCACAAAAACTGATCTCGCGATACCAGGTGGTCGACCTAGATGATACGTGTGTAAATCCATTTCCCGAAACGAAACCTCAAGGAATAAAATAGCTTTCTTAGTGCAGTAAAAGATATTCTTCGGTAATTTGTAAGGTACTGATAACTGACAGTCATGCATCTACTCCAGATCTCTAAAGTCACAGACAAACCAAATACATAAGGAAGATCAAAGCTCTTAAGATAACCATCCTCGCTACCAATATGGTGGATGGGGATGAGGCACCTAAATCTTTCTTAAATGCGGATAAGGGTATATAAGTAAAATTGCAATATTACATGTTGTTACGTGGCTTTATTTACAATAAATAGATGTTTCTTCGTTAGGTCTCTTCGGTTGCGGTCATGTAATCTCCTTGGTGGTGTCCTTACTTGCTGGGAGCTCCGTAGAGAGACTGAGGAGGGGATGGAGCAGGAGCAGCGTAGAATCTTTCCTCGCTCGAGTCGGGCTCGGGGTAGCGGGCCTCACCCTCGTAGCTGACCTCGGCAATGAAGCCAGAGTCTCCGTCCACGTAGTAGGTCACCTTCTGCAGGCGTCCGTCGGAGAGCTGCACGTAGTACGAGCCCTGAGTGTGCTCGTCATCTCGAGCCTCCTGGTGGCCGAAGTCGTTGGCGGTTTCTTCATCCTTGACGGCGTGGGTGAACTCGTACTTGGGAGTCTCGAAGATGTCTAGGGACTCGTGGGAGTCCTCCTGGCTTGGGGGAGAGTACGAGTAGGTGGGGAGTTTGTCGGGCCTTGCCACGGCAAGGGCCACGAGGGCGAACAAGACAGCAACCTATAACAGACAAAGTACAAATATTAACGTAACATTTCGCACACTACAGTCGGAGGTTTCAGCCAACTGGAGCTGAAGAATATCTCCTATACAAGATAATACAAGATACGGGAGCACTACCTTGAGAGACATGTCGGGAGTGTGTGATACCCAGGGAAATGTTACCACGCTCTATATATACACGGAGGGTTATGACGTCACGGGAAGGGGAGGAGGAGGAGGGGCCGTAGTCTCTCACGTTGTCGCTATTTTGTGGCTTCCCTCGTCCTTCACTTTCAGGACCAAGGAAAACCAAAAGAGCAAAATGAAAATATCCTGGAGGACAACTTACCCAAATCCTTAGTAACAGAACATTGAATGTGTATGGATGTCAAACGAGTTATAGTAAAAAGATGATTGATAGCAGCTTTGCAGCAAGAAAAATGAATGTGGCAGTGCTCAGTGACCCTTTGTTGGAAAAGTGGCCTTTTGTGTCTGGAGTAGAAATAGGGCGAGGAAAAAAATGGCCCTGATGGTGGAATTCTGTAGGCAAATATGAGAAAAGGTCGTGCGATGTAACATTCAAGCGTGAATATACTTCTATAATTTTAGAAAATAAAAGTGCAACGATATCAGACCGTGACAAAAACAATATTTTACATTCAATATATCCGGTATGGAATAAGTAGCTTCATGAGCTGCATTAAAAAATAGTTGAAATGTTGTAGACTGTGACTCACTCTCAATGTAAAACCTCTAGATTTAAATATGCTACCGGTGGAGTTTCCCAGGGTAAAGTTCTATCCCTGCTCTGTTCACAATATATATCAGGGATATCAGCTGTGGACTTCAATCTACAACCTTCAAATTTACTAAAATGGTATTCAAATCATCTAGGGCAGTGATTCCCAAACTAGGGGGGCACGCCCCCCTAGGGAGGCGTGAGGAGGATACAAGGGGGGGGCGTGAAGTCATCTGCTCAAAAATATTTTATTAGAATAATAAAATCATTCAAACAACAAATATCTGCCATTACATACATGCAAAGTATAATTATAGCAGTCGCTCCAACCCGTTTTCTATTAAGCTAGTTCTCCTTACACGTTTTGGACACGTCACCGATAACCAACCACACTGACGCTACTGAGGGATTCGTCACAAACTCCCAATACTTCCATCCGAGAATTTCTAATCTTGTGAGGAAGAAGCAGCAACGTCCATCTCACTAAATTAGTTCATAAACTGTGCCTTAGTCTCCTGAGTCTTTCCAAATATTATATGCCATGTTTTCAAATGGCCTATTCTTAAAATTTCAAGTCAATTTTGCCAATTTCCTAATGTTAAAAAAAAAAATTCGCTCCCTTTCAACCAAAAGTTTCATTTTTAGTTACTTAGAAAAATGTCTCTGGAATGTACTATTATTTGTTTGAGTGGCTTTCATGATCAAAATTTAATACACAAAGAAATATGTTTTCCTGAACAATACTAAGAAATAAATGCAAGAATCATTTCACATGAACAAAAGAGGGAGTGAGGGCGTGCGGGTCTACTGGAAGCAAAAAGGTGGTGTCAGGTAAGATAGTTTGGGAACCACTGGTCTAGGGGATCAAGGAACTAGAGAAATTAGGTCAACGGTGTCAAAAGTATCTTATAAAAATTGACTCAATTAAGTGTAAATTACATGAATGAAGAATATACTAAATACAACTTATAAAATAACTTATAAAATTCGACTCGAATAAGTGTAAAGTACATGAATGAAGAATATACTAGATACAACTCCACTTTTTAACCAAAGTAGACAACGATAAGTAACGACCTCAAAACATCTCATTGCATTTCTGTATTAGAGAAGGTAGATGGGGCACTTGAATTGGTACCGCTATCGTTTGGATCACTGACAATGTCCCTTTCATACACAAGTATCCTTTCAATTTCATACGGACTTTTCTTCATCTCTCACAAAAACCGATCTCGCCAACGCAGATGGTCTGACCTCTATGATTCATATACATATTCCTTTTGCCGGACGCAGACAGATAAACAGCCGTAGAGACCAGATTAAACAAAGAATAAGTAAGACATCATTGTAAGCACCATAACGACGTACGAGTCACCCGGACCTCAAAAGTCTATCATCAATCAGAGCTAGTGGGACGAACTCATAAACAACAATTGTATGGTCATTCTATTAAGAACGTATGTTGTGACGATTCCTAAAGAAATAGATAGTTAGATAAATACCTAAGGCTCATAACATGCCCATGTCGTCCTCCTTTGCTATCATAAGCCAGTATATCAATATGCCTAAGAAAATCGTAGCGCACTTATGACCTATAGTCATACACCTATCCTAGTTGTCTGGACTTAGATATACATGGAAACCAGGCAGATTACATAGATCAAATTAGGATGATTATCATCGTTATCGACATCTTTGATAGGGACGAGGCAAGTACCCAAATCCTTATTTGGAGTTTAAAAGGATATAAAGATAACTACGCACACCATCAAACCACGCAAGGCACTTGCCCTATTGAGAAATCCCTTCCACGACAAGCAAGAACTGCACTACCACGTCTACGTTTAGCCCACCGTCTTTAGAAATATGCCAACACAAAGTAGGTCTAGCCACAGCTGCAAATTGACCCATATGCAATCACCACACACAAAACACCGAATACTTCATCTAGACTTACCCGAATAACACAATAGCTCTAGGAATCACCTACGGGCCACCCTGGTGGTTGGTGTCGGTTAGCTGAGAGCCATGGGTCTTTACATGTGAAGTACGGCTCAACTTAGTGTTCATAGAGACGTCCTAAGATGACCTTACCCTGACGATATCTTCTTTGGACGTCGACAAAGTTTCTTTGGTTATCGATACCGTTGACCGAGTACATCTAAACAATTTGTTGGAGATATGGCTATCTCCTCTCCCTTTGCAGGAAAGTAAAGCGGATGTTTGGCCCTCCGCATACGGGGTAGAGTTGGTATTATGCATTGGATGGTTTCAAGTCAAATAAGACGTGGATGGAGCTTCATTCTTTGACGTTCATGAAAGACAATACTTTGACCCTATTCCTCATTACCAGCTCCTTAATTTTTCTTGTTTCTACAAGAGTCAACATCCATCCATTCGACCAACACAAATATATAATAGACTCAAGTCAAGTTGAAAGGCTCCACGCCAAACATGAACACCGAATTCGACACATAACTCCCAGACCTCGTTGTCTACACTGTCTTCTGAGCCACTCTCACGACCTATATAATCAAAAGGTCGTGCATCATCGTATGAATATAAGAACCTAACATAATACTCACTGCTAAACGCAGGAAGTCAAACGAGTTTATATCTCATATACACATTTCACACGAACAACAAGCTCACAAGTGAAAACACACATTTTTCCTTTTATTAAAATTCACATCATTTCTAACTTTCTGACTCTATATCCTTGTTTCGGTTTTCTTCTAAGAATATTTACACGTTTCTATCTTTCTCTACAACTGCCTGATCATTTTTCTCACTTTTGTTGGTTATGAACGACCCGAGTCTCACTCCTCTCCCTGCCTCCTAATCCGCGAAATGGAAATGAATAGACTTCATGACATCGTTCACTAGCATTAGCCTCTTATATACACAACTACCTCTTTGTTTTCCTACAGACTTTTCTTTCTTTTTCCACAAAAATTTATCTCACAAGAGCGGGTAGTCGACTTAGATACATGTCTATATACATTTCGCCGAACGAAACCTCAAGGAATGAAATAACTCATGTCACTACTTCTTTGCTCTCTTACTCCAATAGTTTATTCAGTAATTCGTAAAGTACTGATAACTGGCACTCATGCATCTATTCCAGATCTCTAAAGTCACAGACAAACCAAATACATCAGGTAGATCAAAGCTCTTAAGATAACCATCCTCGCTACCAATATGGTGAATGGGGACGAGGAAGGCACCCAATTATTATCTTTTTTTTATGCGGATAAGGGTATAGAAATAAAAATTGCAATATTACATGTTGTTACATGTCTGTATTTACAATAAATAGATATTTCTTCGTTGGGTCTCTTCGGTTGCGGTCATGTAATCTCCTTGGTGGTGTCCTTACTTGCTGGGAGCTCCGTAGAGAGACTGAGGAGGGGATGGAGCAGGAGCAGCGTAGAATCTTTCCTCGCTCGAGTCGGGTTCGGGGTAGCGGGCCTCACCCTCGTAGCTGACCTCGGCAATGAAGCCAGAGTCTCCGTCCACGTAGTAGGTCACCTTCTGCAGGCGTCCGTCGGAGAGCTGCACGTAGTACGAGCCCTGGGTGTGCTCGTCATCTCGAGCCTCCTGGTGGCCGAAGTCGTTGGCGGTTTCTTCATCCTTGACGGCGTGGGTGAAATCGTACTTGGGAGTCTCGAAGATGTCCAGGGACTCGTGGGAGTCCTCCTGGCTTGGGGGAGAGTACGAGTAGGTGGGGAGTTTGTCGGGCCTTGCCACGGCAAGGGCCACGAGGGCGAACAAGACAGCAACCTATAACAGACAAATTATAACTCTTAACGTAACATTTCGCACAATGGAATCGGAGGCTTCAGTCGACAAGAGGTTAAGACTATTTCTTACACAAAATACGGGAGCACTACCTTGAGAGACATGTCGGGAGTGTGTGGTAGCCAACGAGATGTTACCACGCTCTATATATACACGGAGGCCTGTGACGTCACGTGAAGGGGAGGAGGTGGTGTGGTCTCTACTTTGTCACTTTTTGTTTGTTTCCTTCTGTTTTCACTTTTAGGATAAAGGAAAACGAAAAGATGAAAAGGTAAAAGAAAATATCCTGGAGGACAGCTTACCCAGATCCCTAGTAATAGAGCCTCTGAATGTGTATGGATGTGAAAGAAGTGATATTAATGAGGAGGAAATTGGTAACAACCTTGCAATAAGAAAAATGAATGTAGCAGTGTTCATTGATCCTTTGTGTTAAGAGAGAGGCGAGATCGAGTTTCGAAGAGTGGTCGTTTGTGTCTGGAGCTGAAAGAGAGCCAAGAAAAGAAGAAATGGCCCTGATGAAGAGTGAGATGTGTTAGTGCGTAACTTGATGGAAATGTCATCTGGAATTATGTAGGCAAATATGGTAAAAGGTCGTACGATGTAATGTTAATGCGCGAATAATCCTCTACAAATTTAAAAGATAAAAATGTAACATCAGACCAGGACAAAAGAAAGAGTTTACACTAAATATATCTGGATTTTGGAAAGTGTTCTTGCACGAAACACTGAAATCACTTGGTATGGATTAAGAAGTAGCTTCATAAGATGAATTAAAAAACTATTTGAAATTCTGTAGACTGTCAGTTGTTCTCAATAGTAAAACCTCTAGATTTAAATATGTTACCGGTGGAGTTTCCCAGGGTGCCGTTGTAGACCTGCTCTGTTTACAGTGTATATCAGTGATATCAGCTGAGGACTTCAATTTACAGCCTCCAAATTCACTGACGATACTAAGTTTTACGTAATTGGTACCGCTATCATTTGGCTCACTGGCAATGCCCCTTTCATACGCAAGTATCCTTTCATTTTCATAAGGACTTTTCTTCATTTCTCACATAAACCGATCTCGCTAACGCAGATGGTCTGACCTCTATGATTCATATACATATTCCTTTTGCCGGACGAAGACAGATAAACAGCCGTACAGACCAAATTAAACAAGGAATAAGCAAGACATCTTTGTCAGCATCATAACGACATACGAGTCATCCGGACCTCAAAAGTCTATCATCAATCGGTGCCAGTGGGATAAACTCATAAACAGCAACTATATGTTCATTCTATGAAGAACGTATTGTATTGTGACGATTCCTAAAGAAATAGATAGTTAAATAAATACCTAAGGCTCATAACATGCCCATGTCGTCCTCCTTTGCTATCATAAGCCACTATATCAATATGCCTAAGAAATTCGTAACGCACTTATGATCTAGTCATACACCTATCCTAGTTGTTTGGATTTAGATATACATGGAAACAAGGCAGATTGGATAGATCAAATAAGGATAATTATCCTCGTTGTCGACATCTTGGATAGGGACGAGGCAGGCACCCAAATCCTTATTTGGAGTGTAAAAGGATATAAAGATAACTACGCACACCATCAAACCACGCAAGGCACTTTCCCTATTGAGAAATCCCTTCCACGATAAGTAAGAACTGCACTACTCCGTCTACGTTTAGCCCAACGTCTAGAGAACTATGCTAACACAAAGTAGGTCTAGCCACAGATGTAAATTGATCCATATCCAATCACCACACCAAACACCGGATACTTCATCTAGCCTTACCCGGATAACACAACAGCTCTGGGAATCACTTACGGGCCAACTTGGTGGTTGGTGTCGGTTACCCAAAAACCCATGGACTTCTTACATGCGAAGCACGGCTGAGCTCGGTGTTCGTAGAAACGTTCCAAGATGACCTTACCTGATGATGCTTTCTTCGAACGTCGACAAAGTTCCTTTGGTTGTTGATACCGATGACCGAGTACATCTAAACAATTTGTTAGAGATATGGTAATCTCCTCTCCCTTCGCAGGAAAGTAAAGCGGATGTTTGACCCTCCACATGCGGGGTAGAGTTGGCATTATACCTTGGATGGTTTCAAGTCAAAAAGGATGTGGATGGAGCTTCGTTCTTTGATTTTCATGAAGTACGATACTCTGACCCTACGCCTCATTGCCAACTCCTTAATTTTTCTTGTTTCTACAAGAATATAATCCTTCTCACGTATTCATTGCATATTATCATTATTATCATTTGCGAGGAAATATCATGTCTCATGTTACGTATGTTCGTACTATGCTATTTTGATTATGACCGAATCTTGTGTCACCGTAAGGTATTGTTTTCTTTACTCTATATCATATGTATTTCTTAATGTAAGGTATGGTTTTCATTTGTAATAATTATTGTGATTGTTTCAAGTGTCCATTGCGCATGCGCCTCTGCTACGTCATAGGTCGTGACGTAAGAACGGTTCATTGTATTTCCCGCGTAAACAGACCAAAGACCGGGTCCAATCAGGAAAGTAACAATGTAGACTCGTCAGGCTAGGTAAATCCCCCGCCCCTTGTATTATCCATTGAGCTACGAGCGTATTGCCTCGTCACATAAAGGTGAAGTAGTCTATACGATTGACCAACAAGGTGTGAGGTTGTCTTCAGGCCCTGTCTAGAGCTATCTCACCGGGCAGATTCAAAAACGACTGCCATCACTCAGGTTGGTACCTTCTCCCTTGATATCATAGCAGTGAGACAGGTTAAGTAGGGCTTAGTTTAGTAGTTTACCATTCAGTGTGCGCGGAGTGATGTAGTTTTTGGGGCTTAGGATTAAATTAATATTTCAAAACTGTTTAGTGACCTGTGAACCGGTCTTACGTCTGATCAATCCCGTTAAAACTTTGTAACTTGATTCTTTTATGCAATTATGTTAATCACAAGTCAGATGTATTGTTACGTAAAATCATGTTTGTTTAATTGTAATTGTGTATCCTATTTGTTATAGTATTTTCATGTCACTCTCACTTTTATTAATTTTCATAATTCTAAATTTATCTAATTATATTTCTTTAAAGTTCAGATAGTTTGATTTTTCACGGTGTCCTGGTGACGACCTTAATCCATTTTCTTGACTGTCTGAACCCAGTTATAGACATGGGGTCTAAAGGTTCCCATTGATACTACAGCACTTTAATAATATTCTTAATATTACAAGCCTCTAAACTTCACAAGGCCGGTGAACCTTTGGTATTTTAGAGAGGTTTGTAACAATCATCGTATGAATATAACAGCCCAACAATATACTCACTGCTAAACGCAGTAACTCAAACGAGTTTATATCTCATACACACACTTCACACGAACAAGCTCACAAGTGAAAACACACACACATCTTTCTTTTTACTAAAATTCACTTCATTTCTAACTTTCTGACTGTATATCCTAGTTTCGGTTTTCTTCTAAGAATATTTACACATTTCTGCCTTTCTACAACTGTTTCTGATCCTTTTTCTCACTTTTGTTGGTTAATATCGAAGCGAATCTCACATCCTCTCCCTGCCTCCTAAGCTGCAAAATGTAAATGAATAAAGACTTCATGATATCGTTCACTAGCATTAACCTTTTATATACACAACTACCACTTTGTTTTCCTATAGACTTTTCTTTCTTTCCCCACAATAATTGGATCTCACAAGACCGGGTAGTCGACTTAGATACATGTCTATATACATTTCGCCGAACGAAACCTCAAGCAATGAAATAACTCATATGTCTCAACTTCCTCTGCTCTCTTACTCCAATAGATTCTTCAGTAATTCGTAAGGTACCGATAACTGACGGTCATGTATCTATTCCAGATATCTAAAGTCATAGACAAACCAAATACATCAGGTAGATCAAAGCTCTTAAGATAACCATCCTCGCTAACCAATATGGTGGAAGAGGACGAGGAAGGCACCCAAGTATTATCTTTTTATGGCGCATATAAGGGTATAGAAATAAAAGTAGCAAAAATAAATGTTATTACATTTATGTATTCACAAAAAATAGATATTTCATCGTTGGGTCTCTTTCGGTTGAGGTCATGTAATCTCCTTGGTGGTGTCCTTACTTGCTGGGAGCTCCGTAGAGAGACTGAGGAGGGGATGGAGCAGGAGCAGCGTAGAATCTTTACCTCGCTCGAGTCGGGCTCGGGGTAGCGGGCCTCACCCTCGTAGCTGACCTCGGCAATGAAGCCAGAGTCTCCGTCCACGTAGTAGGTCACCTTCTGCAGGCGTCCGTCGGAGAGCTGCACGTAGTACGAGCCCTGAGTGTGCTCGTCATCTCGAGCCTCCTGGTGGCCGAAGTCGTTGGCGGTTTCTTCATCCTTGACGGCGTGGGTGAACTCGTACTTGGGAGTCTCGAAGATGTCTAGGGCACTCGTGGGAGTCCCTCCTGGCTTGGGGGGAGAGTACGAGTAGGTGGGGAGTTTGTCAGGCCTTGCCACGGCAAGGGCCACGAGGGCGAACAAGACAGCAACCTATAACAGACAAATTATAACTCTTAACGTAACATTTCGCACAATAGAATCGGAGGCTTCAGTCAACAGTAACTGAAGACTATTTCTTACACAAAAGACGGGAGCACTACCTTGAGAGACATGTCGGGAGTGTGTGGTAGCCAACGAGATATTACCACGATCTATATATACACGGAGGCCTGTGACGTCACGTGAAGAGGAGGAGGTGGAGAGTGTGGTCTCTACTGTGTCACTTTTTGTTTGTTTCCTTCTGTTTTCGCTTTTAGGATAAAGGAAAACGAAAAGATGAAAAGGCAAAAGAAAATATCCTGGAGGACAGCTTACCCAGATCCGTAGTAATAGAGCCTCCGAATGTGTATGGATGTGAAAAAAATTATACTAACAAGGAGGATATTGGTAGCAACCTTACAATAAGAAAAATGAATGTGGCAGTGTTCAGTGACCCTTTGTTAAAAAAGAGATGAGAGTTCGAGTTTCCAAGAGTGGTCGTTTGTGTCTGGAGCAGAAAGAGAGTCAAGAAAAGAAGAAATGGCCCTGAGGAGATGTGTCAGTGCGTAACAGGATGGAAATGACATCTGGAATTATGTAGGCAAACATGGGAAAAGGTCGTGCGATATAATATCCATTTAGAAGATAAGAATGCAACGATATCAGACCGTGACAAAAGCTTTTCACAGTGTCCCTGCACGAGAGACTGAAATCACTTGGTATGAAAAGAGAAGTAGCTTCATAAGCTGCATTGAAAACTAGTTGAAATTTTGTAGACTGTGAGTTGTTCTCAACGGTAAAACCTCTAGATTTAAATATGTTACCGGTGGAGTTTCCCAGGGTTCCGTTGTAGGTCTGCTGTGTTCACAGTATATATCAGTGATATCAGCTGTGGACTTCAATCTACAGCCTCCAAATTCACTGACGGATACTAAGTTTTTTCGTAATTGGTACCGCTATCTTTTGGCTCACTAGCAATGCCCCTTTCATACACAAGTATTCTTTCATTTTTATAAGGACTTTTCTTCATCTCTCACAAAAACCGATCTCGCCAACGCAGATGGTCTGACCTCTATGATCCACATCCATATTCTTTTTAACCGGACGAAAGAAAGATAAACAGCCGCAGAGACCAGATTAATGAAAAAAATAACCTCCAAGATATCTTTGTCAACATCATAACGACCTAACGAGTCACCCGGACCTCAAAAGTCTGGTCATCAATTAGTACTAGTTGGATGAACTCATAAACAACACTTGTACGTTCATTTCATTAAAAAATATGTTGTGACGATACCTAGAAAAATAAATAATTAAATAAAAAACATGTAGGTCATAACATACCCATCTCAGCTTCCTTTGCTATCATAAGCCAGTATATTAATATGCCTAAGAAATTCGTAAACGTACTTATGACCTATAGTCATACACATATACCAATTGTCTGGATTTAAATATGCATGGAAACCAGGCACATTAGATAGATCAAATTAGGATAATTATCCTCGTTCTCAACATCTTGGATAGGGATGATGCAGGCACCCAATTCCTTATTTGAAGTGTAAAAGGATATATAGATAACTACCCACACTATCAAACGACACAAGGCACTTGCCCTATTGAGAAATCCCTTCCACGACAAGCAAGAACTACGTCTAGCCCACCGTCTTTAGAAATATGCCAACACAAAGTAGGTCTAGCCGCAGATGCAAATGGACTCGTACGTACTCACCACACACAAAACAACGAATACTTCATCTAGCCTTATCCGGATAACACAATATCTCTAGGAATGACTTACGGGCCAACTTGGTGGTTGGTATCGGTTACCTGAGAGCCATGGGTCTAAGTTGAGCCATATTTCACATGTAAGATACATGTGAAAATACGGCTCAACTTTGTGTTCATAGAGACGTTCTACGATGACCTAACCCTGACGATGTTTTCTTTGGGACGTCGACAAAGTTTCTTTGGTTGTCGATACCGTTGACCGAGAACATCTAAAGAATTTGTTTGGAGATATGGCAATCTCCTCTCCCTTTGCAGGAAAGTAAAGCGGATGTTTGGCCCTCCGCATGCGGGGTAGAGTTGGTATTATACCTTGAATGTTTTCAAGTCAAAAAAGGACGTGGTTGGAGAGCTTCATTATTTAACTTACATGAGGTACAATACTCTGACCTTAGTCCTCAACTGCCAAATCCTTAATTATCCTTATTTTTACACTGGGATACACTCAGGATTCTATATGAGTCATCATCCATCCACTCGACGAACATAAATATAAACTAGACTCCAGTCATCTTCAAAGGCTCCACACCAAACATGAACACCGAATTCGACACATAACTCCAATATCTCGTTGTACATACCGTCTTCTGAGTAAGAATATTTACATATTCTACCTTTCTCTGCAAGTATGTCTCTGATTCTGTTTCTTGCTTCTGTTGGTTAATGTCGACACGAGTTTCACTCCTCTCTCTGCATCGTTCACCTCTTATATACACAAATATCCCTACATTTTCATACAGATTTTTCTTCTCCCACAAAAACTGATCTCGCGAGACCAGGTGGTCGACCTAGATGATACGTGTGTATATCCATTTCCCGAAACGAAACCTCAAGGAATAAAATAGCTTTCTTAGTGCAGTAAAAGATATTCTTCGGTAATTTGTAAGGTACTGATAACTGACAGTCATGCATCTACTCCAGATCTCTAAAATCACAGACAAACCAAATACATAAGGAAGATCAAAGCTCTTAAGATAACCATCCTCGCTACCAATATGGTGGATGGGGATGAGGCACCTAAATCTTTCTTAAATGCGGATAAGGGTATATAAGTAAAATTGCAATATTACATGTTGTTACATGGCTTTATTTACAATAAATAGATGTTTTATCGTTAGGTCTCTTCGGTTGGGGTCATGTAATCTCCTTGGTGGTGTCCTTACTTGCTGGGAGCTCCGTAGAGAGACTGAGGAGGGGATGGAGCAGGAGCGGCGTAGAATCTTTCCTCGCTCGAGTCGGGCTCGGGGTAGCGGGCCTCACCCTCGTAGCTGACCTCGGCAATGAAGCCAGAGTCTCCGTCCACGTAGTAGGTCACCTTCTGCAGGCGTCCGTCGGAGAGCTGCACGTAGTAGGAGCCCTGGGTGTGCTCGTCATCTCGAGCCTCCTGGTGGCCGAAGTCGTTGGCGGTTTCTTCATCCTTGACGGCGTGGGTGAACTCGTACTTGGGAGTCTCGAAGATGTCCAGGGACTCGTGGGAGTCCTCCTGGCTTGGGGGAGAGTACGAGTAGGTGGGGAGTTTGTCAGGCCTTGCCACGGCAAGGGCCATGAGGGCGAACATGACAGCAACCTATAACAGACAAAGTACAAATATTAACGTAACATTTCGCACACTACAGTCGGAGGTTTCAGCCAACTGGAGCTGAAGAATATCTCCTATACAAGATAATACAAGATACGGGAGCACTACCTTGAGAGACATGTCGGGAGTGTGTGATACCCAGGGAAATGTTTCCACGCTCTATATATACACGGAGGCCTGTGACGTCACGGGAAGGGGAGGAGAAGGAGGGGGTGTAGTCTCTCACGTTGTCGCTATTTTGTGGCTTCCCTCGTCCTTCACTTTCAGGACCATGGAAAACCAAAAGAGGAAAATGAAAATATCCTGGAGGACAACTTACCCAAATCCTTAGTAACAGAGCACTGAATGTGTATGGATGTCAAACGAGTTATAGTAAAAAGATGATTGATAGCAGCTTTGCAGCAAGAAAAATGAATGTGGCAGTGCTCAGTGACCCTTTGTTGGAAGAGTGGCCTTTTGTGTCTGGAGTAGAAATAGGGCGAGGAAAAAAATGGCCCTGATGGTGGAATTCTGTAGGCAAATATGAGAAAAGGTCGTGCGATGTAACATTCAAGCGTGAATATACTTCTATAATTTTAGAAAATAAAAGTGCAACGATATCAGACCGTGACAAAAACAATATTTTACATTCAATATATCTGGTATCGAATAAGTAGCTTCATAAGCTGCATTAAAAAATAGTTGAAATTTTGTAGACTGTGACTCACTCTCAATGTAAAACCTCTAGATTTAAATATGTTACCGGTGGAGTTTCCCAGGGTAACATTCTAGGCCTGCTCTGTTCACAATATATATCAGGGATATCAGCTGTGGACTTCAATCTACAACCTTCAAATTTACTAACGATACTAAGTTTTTCGCAAAAACAAATGGTCATTCAAATCATCTAGGGCAGTGATTCCCAAACTAGGGGGGCACGCCCCCCTAGGGAGGCGTGAGGAGGATACAAGGGGGGCGTGAAGTCATCTGCTCAAAAATATTTAATTAGAATAATAAAATCATTCAAAGAACAAATATCTGCCATTACATACATGCAAAGTATAATTATAGCAGTCGCTCCAACCCGTTTTCTATTAAGCTAGTTCTTCTTACACGTTTTGGACACGTCACCGTTACCAACCACACTGACGCCACTGAGGGATTTGTCATAAACTCCCAATACTTCAATCCGAGAATTTCTAATCTTGTGAGGAAGAAGCAGCAGCATCCATCTCACTAAATTAGTTCATAAACTGTGCCTTAGTCTCCTGAGTCTTTCCAAATATTATATGCCATGTTTTCAAATTATCTATTCTTTAAATTGCAAGTCAATTTTGCCAGTTTGCTAATGTTCAAACTTTTTTTTTCGCTCCCTTTCAACCAAATGTTTCATTTTTAGTTACTTAGAAAAATGTCTCTGGGATGTACTATTATTTGTTTGAGTGGCTTTCATTATCAAAATTTAATACAAGCAGAAATCTGTTTTCCTGAACAATACTAAGAAATAAATGCAAGAATCATTTCACATGAACAAAAGGGAGAGTGAGGGCGTGCGGGTCTACTGGAAGCAAAAAGGTAGCGTCAAGTAAGAAAGTTTGGGAACCACTGGTCTAGGGGATCAAGGAACTAGAGAAATTAGGTCAACGGTGTCAAAAGTAACTTATAAAATTCGACTCGAATAAGTGTAAAGTACATGAATGAAGAATATACTAAATACAACTTATAAAATAACTTATAAAATTCGACTCGAATAAGTGTAAAGTACATGAATGAAGAATATACTAGATACAACTCCACGTTATAACCAAAGTAGACAACGATAAGTAACGACCTCAAAACATCTCATCGCATTTCTGCATCAGAGAAAGTAGATGGGGCACTTGAATTGGTACCGCTATCGTTTGGATCACTGACAATGTCCCTTTCATACACAGGTATCCTTTCAATTTCATACGGACTTTTCTTCATCTCTCACAAAAACCGATCTCGCCAACGCAGATGGTCTGACCTCTATGATTCATATACATATTCCTTTTGCCGGACGCAGATAGATAAACAGCCGTAGAGATCAGATTAAAGAAAGAATAACCTGCAAGACATCTTTGTCAGCATCATAACGACGTACGAGTCACCCGGACCTCAAAAGTCTATCATCAATCAGAGCTAGTGGGACGAACTCATAAACAACAATTGTATGGTCATTCTATTAAGAACGTATGTTGTGACGATTCCTAAAGAAATAGATAGTTAGATAAATACCTAAGGCTCATAACATGCCCATGTCGTCCTCCTTTGCTATCATAAGCCAGTATATTAATATGCCTAAGAAATTCGTAACGCACTTATGACCTATAGTCATACACCTATCCCAATTGTCTGGACTTACAGTAAATATACATGGAAACCAGGCAGATTACATAGATCAGATTAGGATAATCATCCTCGTTGTCGATGTCTTGGATAGGCACCCAACTCCTTATTTGAAGTGTAAAAGGATATAAAGATAACTACGCACACCATCATATGACACAAGTCACTTGCCCTATTGAGAAATCCCTTCCACCACAAGCAAGAACTGCACTACCACGTCTACGTTTAGCCCACCGTCTTTAGAAATATGCCAACACAAAGTAGGTCTAGCCACAGCTGCAAATTGACCCATATCCAATCACCACACACAAAACACCGAATACTTCATCTAGACTTACCCGAATAACACAATAGCTCTAGGAATCACTTACGGGCCAACTTGGTGGTTGGTGTCAGTTACCTGAGAGCCATGGGTCTTTACATGTGAAATACGGCTCAACTGAGTGTTCATAGAGACGTCCTAAGATGACCTTACCCTGACGATGTCTTCTTTGGACGTCGACAAAATTTCTTTGGTTATCGATACCGTTGACCGAGTACATCTAAACAATTTGTTGGAGATATGGCTATCTCCACTCCCTTTGCAGGAAAGTTTGGCCCTCCTCATACGGGGTAGAGTTGGTATTATGCATTGGATGGTTTCAAGTCAAATAAGACGTGGATGGAGCTTCATTCTTTGACGTTCATGAAGGACAATACTTTGACCCTACTCCTCATTACCAGCTCCTTAATTTTTCTTGTTTCTACAAGAGTCAACATCCATCCATTCGACCAACACAAATATAAAATAGACTCAAGTCAAGTGGAAAGGCTCCACGCCAAACATGAACACCGAATTCGACACATAACTCCCAGACCTCGTTGTCTACACTGTCTTCTGAGCTACTCTCCCGACCTGTATAATCAAAAGGTCGTGCATCATCGTATGAATATAAGAACCTAACATACAGTAATACTCACTGCTAAACGCAGGAGGTCAAACGAGTTTATATCTCATATACACACTTCAAACGAACAACAAGCTCACAAGTGAAAACACACATTTTTCCTTTTATTAAAATTCACATCATTTCTAACTTTCTAACTCTATATCCTCGTTTCAGTTTTCTTCTAAGAATATTTACACATTTCTGTCTTTCTCTACAACTGTCTGATCCTTTTTCTCACTTTTGTTGGTTATGAACGACCCGAGTCTCACTCCTCTCCCTGCCTCCTAATCCGCGAAATGTAAATGAATATACTTCATGACATCGTTCACTAGCATTAGCCTCTTATATACACAACTACCTCTTTGTTTTCCTACAGACTTTTCTTTCTTTTTCCACAAAAATTGATCTCACAAGACCGGGTAGTCGACTTAGATACATGTCTATATACATTTCGCCGAACGAAACCTCAAGGAATGAAATAACTCATATGTCACTACTTCCTTTGCTCTCTTACTCCAATAGATTCTTAATTAATTCGTAAGGTACTGATAACTGGCAGTCATGTATCTATTCCAGATCTCTAAAGTCACAGACAAACCAAATACATCAGGTAGATCAAAGCTCTTAAGACAACCATCCTCGCTAACAATATGGTGGATGGGGACGAGGAAGGCACCCAAGTATTATCTTTTTATGCGAATAAGGGTATAGAAATAAAAATTGCAATATTACATGTTCTTATATGTCTGTATTTACAATAAATAGATATTTCATCGTTGGGTCTCTTCGGTTAAGGTCATGTAATCTCATTGGTGGTGTCCTTACTTGCTGGGGGCTCCGTAGAGAGACTGAGGAGGGGATGGAGCAGGAGCGGCGTAGAATCTTTCCTCGCTCGAGTCGGGTTCGGGGTAGCGGGCCTCACCCTCGTAGCTGACCTCGGCAATGAAGCCAGAGTCTCCGTCCACGTAGTAGGTCACCTTCTGCAGGCGTCCGTCGGAGAGCTGCACGTAGTACGAGCCCTGAGTGTGCTCGTCATCTCGAGCCTCCTGGTGGCCGAAGTCGTTGGCGGTTTCTTCATCCTTGACGGCGTGGGTGAACTCGTACTTGGGAGTCTCGAAGATGTCTAGGGACTCGTGGGAGTCCTCCTGGCTTGGGGGAGAGTACGAGTAGGTGGGGAGTTTGTCGGGCCTTGCCACGGCAAGGGCCACGAGGGCGAACAAGACAGCAACCTATAACAGACAAATTATAACTCTTAACGTAACATTTCGCACAATGGAATCGGAGGCTTCAGTCGACAAGAGGTTAAGACTATTTCTTACACAAAATACGGGAGCACTACCTTGAGAGACATGTCGGGAGTGTGTGGTAGCCAACGAGATGTTACCACGCTCTATATATACACGGAGGCCTGTGACGTCACGTGAAGGGGAGGAGGTGGTGTGGTCTCTACTTTGTCACTTTTTGTTTGTTTCCTTCTGTTTTCACTTTTAGGATAAAGGAAAACGAAAAGATGAAAAGGTAAAAGAAAATATCCTGGAGGACAGCTTACCCAGATCCCTAGTAATAGAGCCTCTGAATGTGTATGGATGTGAAAGAAGTGATATTAATGAGGAGGAAATTGGTAACAACCTTGCAATAAGAAAAATTAATGTAGCAGTGTTCATTGATCCTTTGTGGAGAGAGAGGCGAGATCGA
>NC_134797.1:43606907-43609407 GCF_046742065.1 Oratosquilla oratoria | reverse complement strand
ATTCTGATCTACGGTGAGTCAGCTAAATGTGTCTGCAATGGCACAATTGATATTTTGGTACTTTAAACTCTTGTGACCCGGTCACATACCGTAGCTAGCCAGACTCATTGGGACCAAGGATAGGCTTGAGAGGAGGAGACGAAGAAGACAAAGTTGAGAATGAAGACGAAGAAAAAGACGATGACGAGGAAAAAGACGAATAAGAAAGGAAAACAAAAAAGAAGACAAGGATAAGGAAGCACATGAAGAAGACGATGAAGTTGAAGAAAAAGAGGGCCAAGAAGACGAAGAAAAGGATGAAAGAGACAAAGAAGATAAAAAGAAAAAAAAGAAAAAAATAAGAAGACGGAGGAGATGAAGACAAAAAAATAATAAAGAGGACGAAGAAGTCCAAGAGGACGAAAAGGCAAAGAATAGGACGAAGGAAAAGATGAATAAAATGAAAAGAAAAATAAGACGAAGAAGAGGAAGGTAAAGAAGATGACGACGAAAAAATAAACGTAATGAACGCAAAGAAAACAAAGAAGAAGAAGAAGAAGAAGAAGAAGAAGAAGAAGATGAAGACGAAGAAGACCAAGACGAAGGAGACCATGGAGAAGAAGAAAAAGAAGTAAAAAATAAAAAGAAGAAAACGTAAAAGATGAAAAATAAGAAGTAAAAAATAAAAAGAAGAAGAGGTAAAAGAAGAAATATAATAATAATACTAATAATAATAAGAAGAAGAAGCAAAAGAAGAAAAATAAAAAGAAGACGAAGTAAAAGAAGAAGAAGAAAAAGAAGGAAGAAGAAAAAGAAGTAAAGAAAGAAGAAGAAAAAGAAGAAGAAGAACAGCAACAACAACAAGAGGAATAAGAAGAAAAAGAAGAAGAAGAACAACAACAACAAGAGGAAGAAGAAGACGTAGACGAAGTCTAATAATACGAAGAGGCAAAGAAAAAGACAAAGGAGGGGACGAAGACAAAAAAGAAGACGAAAACAAAGAAGACGAAGAAGACGATGCTGGAGAAGAGGACGAAGACGAAGAAGACGATGCTGGAGAAGAGGACGAAGACGAAGAAGAAGACTATGAAGAAGCCGAAGACGAACACGAAAATAACATTACACAAAGAAGGTGAAGACGAGGACGAAGAAAATGAAGACGAAGACGAAGAAGAAGAAGAAGAAGAAGAAGAACGAGAAAAAAAAAATCCAGTCCCCACAAGTTTCTCTCGTCCGGTCACTTTACCGGCGGCTCCTGACAGCCGTACGTAGCCGTCGCCGTCCACCTTCTTGCCGTTCTTGCGTCACCGATCTCGTTCCCCCGACCCGGCACGACCCGCAACGTTCCCCGGTTTCCACCTCCACCTCCTCACCCGACCCCTCCGGATACCAGAGATGAGGAAGGAGGAACGCGGTATTAGAGGCGTTTTTCCCATCACTATGACTGTCATTTCGGCCTTATGTCCTGAGATAGCCAGGGTGAGTGGTGATTACTGTGACCCTGGAGGAACAAGCAAGACTCTTACTTTCGAAGTGGGTGCATTATCGTTACCATGATAGTTATGGTAGACTAGTCCGTTTTTCATGTCATTAATCAAAAAACATAACTATGATTACTATCAAAAGTGCAACAACTTGTTAATGCTATGATATACTTTTGCATCGAGTTTCTCCCACCCGAGCGAAGGTACCCTACGCCATTATCATATTAGTGACAATGGCAGTCTCGGTCCCGATGGTACGAGGGGAGGATCCCGATTTCCTCGCCGTGCCAAGAATCTCTTGAGTATATCCACCAACTCAAAAAAAAATATATATATATATATATATATATATATATATATATATATATATATATATATATATATTATACGTATATATATATACATATATATGCATACACAGTATATATATACATATATATACATACATATATATACACACATATATACATACATATATACATATATATATATATATACATTATATATATATATGTATATATATATATATATATACATACACATTATATATATGTATATATATACATATACATATATATATATATATACATATATATATATTTATACACACACACATATATGTATATATATATACATACACACACACACACACACACACACACACATATATATATATATATACATATATATATATATACATATACACATATATATATATATATGTATATATATACATATATATATATTATATATATATGTATATATATAAACATATATATATACACATATATATATATACACATATATATGTATACATATATATATATGTATACATATATATATGTATACATATATATATAAATATATTCTCTGTTGAAAACGACAGTAAATGAGTTAGAAATTAATTTCTTTCGTAAGCTTTCTAGCTTTCGGAAAGTAGATTTCTGTGGAAAAGAGAGGGGAAGAAGCAAATTTTCAATGGACATTGGGAACTTGTATTAACGCAAATACGCAATACATAAAATTAAGCAAAATGC
>NC_134797.1:43594407-43599407 GCF_046742065.1 Oratosquilla oratoria | reverse complement strand
TGACACTCTCATGTACACGATACGCATAAACGCACACATTCAAGCACACGCACGCACACTCACGAATGTACACATGCAACCGCACGAACACAAACACAAATACACATGTGCACAAAACACACGTATACGCACACAAAGACAAACTAAAAAATACACGCGCACAAAACATATACATCCACGCACACAAATATACACGTGTGCATTCAGTATATATACATGCACATATACACACGTGCACACAAACACACACACACGACGTACACAACGTGCACACATATGTTCACAGAAACACATGTACATGAACATACACGTGCGCGCGCGCACGAGCACACACACACACACACACACACACACACACACACACACACACACACACACACACACACACACACGTAAACACAAATTGCACTAATACACAAAAACACACATTCGCACGCACACACACACACAAACACGTGCACATATACATACGCACACAGACATATCCACACACACGCATGCACAAACACACATACAAACACACGTGCACATAAACACACGCACACAAACACATGCACACACACGCATGCACACACACACATACATACACACGCATTCACACGCACACATAAACACACACACACACACACACGCACACACACGTGCACATAAGCACATGCACACAAACACATGCACAAACGCATGCACACACACACATATACACACGCATTCACACGTACACACCCACACGAACACACACGCCCACACATACACACACGCACACACACACACACACACGAACACACACACACACACGAACACATACACACATACACACACGAACACATGCACACACACACATACACACACACTCGCACACACACAAACACACACACATACACAAACGCACACATGAGCACGCACACGTACACGCACAAACACACACACACACACACACCACACAAACGCGCGCGGGCACGCATGAATTAAAACTAAGGAGGAAAAAGATTTGGGAGATGTTTGTAAGCACCTGGGCAGTTGGATAGGATAAGGGCAACCCTCCACAACAAGGACGAAAGGCTGATGAAACTGATCCCGCGTAGACTGGAGGAGACGGTAGTGGTTGGGTCTTTTTACAAAACGAAAAACGTGAACCAAGATCTAGGGAATACAAAGAGCAGCGACATAAACGGTTTCCTCTCTTGGGGAATAGACCGCACGAGGAGAGACTCGGATCACTAGGCCTACCAACGTTGAAGGAAAGAAGAGAAAGAGATGACTTGATGGCCGGGTTGAGGTCACTGGAATGTACGGGCATAAGTCTTCTTCATAGGAATGGAAAGACATCACGAGGTCATGAGGGTAAATTTATAAAGATTACATGTATGAAAGACGCGAAAAAATTCTGTTTTCTTTAAAAAGACATAAGCTCCTGGAATAGCCTAGAATATAATATAGCCCAAACTAGAGCTACACATATACTCAAAACGAGCTATAGTTGGAGAATAAAAGACAGGGCTCCACGGGCGTAGATCTTTTCCTGTATATTACAGTTAGATAAATATGGTAAGGTAGACTCACTACTCGCAGTTATACACACTCACTTATTCTCACAATTGTGCACGCGCGCGCGCGCACACACACACACTCATA
Source organism: Oratosquilla oratoria (assembly GCF_046742065.1). Classification (NCBI taxonomy): domain Eukaryota; kingdom Metazoa; phylum Arthropoda; class Malacostraca; order Stomatopoda; family Squillidae; genus Oratosquilla; species Oratosquilla oratoria. Next base: position 43,597,775 of record NC_134797.1, on the reverse strand, counting down.
CTCATCCGTATCAACATGCACATACGCATATACACACTCATTCTTATACACATCATATGCTCTCGCTCATACACACACTCATACTCATACACACTAACATGCACATACACGTAAATATACACATGCATATCAACATGCATATGCGCATACACAAACATACACTTGCTCGACGCATACACATACACATATACAAACACATACACATGCACGTACACATACAAAGGCAAATGTTCATGTGCGTGCATATACGCATACAGTGCACATGTACTCACGTACACATACACATACGAATGCACATGTATATGTACATACATATAAACATACACATACGCATACACGTGCATACACACATACACATGCATACACAAACATGTATACACTTATGGCGTAAAAGCTTCATTGACACTGCAAACCGTTACTCTGCTCCTTGAGCAAGGATGTCGGGTATATGTGGTGTGTAAGGTCATGTCATTACCCATAGATCAAACTAAATAACCCCAGAGCTCTTATAACAATGAAGGGCGCGATCACGAGTCCAGCACGTGATCTAAGACCATTGGTGAAGCTTACGCACGCGCGCACACACACACACACACACACATACACACACACACACACACACAACTCTTGGCGCAGTTGGTAGAGTTCCCGGCTGCCACCAGGGAGGTCTGGGTTCGAATCACGCCCAGGGCTGAAATAATTTCATTATCGCTGCGCTCTGGGTTGTTACTCCAACTCTCGTGGGCGTGGATTTGGGTGTATGTGTGCGTGTAAGGTGACAGCATTACCCATAGATCGGTCATATATGAGCTCTGAACTTTCTTTGGGAGGGAAATAGCTGTCGATCACGAGTCCAACACGTGAACCAAAACCATAGTGAATCACACACACACGCACACACGCACACACACACACACACACACACGCGCGCACACACACACACACACACACACACACACACACACACACACACACACACGCGCGCACACACACACACACACACACACACACACACAGTCGCACATGAAATTATGCTCAATCATTTTAGAGGAGCAATTTCCCTAGACTAAACTAGATTAAAGAATTTATGAACAAAAGTTCGAGAAAATAAGGATGAAGACGAAGAGTTTGATCTTATCGTGTAAGATTTATTTGACTTGAGGAATGGATACGATATTTGTAAGAGCGTTGTGTAGCTTTGCGGTTGGAGGGACATTAGTGACTTGAAAGCCAATGTCAAGAAGAGTTATTCTGGGGAAAAATACCCACAACCCCGATGGAACAGAGAGAATGAAGTTAAGAAAGAGAAACTGATTTGGTTGCTAAATTAGTTATTCTGTGTGTAGGTTAGGTTCTTTTATTTTGTTTGGGGAAGCAATCTTGCGCGTACCTTGGGAAGATCAAGGCAAGTTTTTTTTTTTTTTTTTTTTTTAAGATATTCCATCAAAGGGGCGAGGAAGAGTAGGAGGGAAAAGTCCTTAAGAGAGGAAGGAGGAAGGAGGGGAGGAGGGGAGGGAAAGAGGGAGGAGGAAGGGAGAGGGGGAGAGGAAAGGAGAAGAGGGAGATAGGGAGAAGGCGAGGGAGGAGGATGAGAGGGAAGAGGAGGAGAAAGAGGGAAAAGGTAGGTGGAAGGGAAAGGAGAAGAGGGAAGGGGAGAGGAGACTAGTAGAGGTAAGTGGAGGAGGAGGAGAGGGGAGAGAAGGAGAGAGAGGGAAAATGTTGGGCGAGGGTAAAGGAGAAGAGGGAAGGGGAGGGGAATATGGAGATAAAGGCCTTTAAGACTGAAGGGGAGGAAGGGTGGGGCAAAGAGAGGGGAAGGGAGAGGGGAAGGGAGAGGGGAAGGGGGAGAAACAGGGGGAAGAAGGAGGGGTGAGAAGGAGGAAGGTGAAGAGGGAGGCGGGAGGGAAGGAGGGAGGGAACGATGAGAGGAACGAGGGAGGGAACGAGGTAAGAGTGTAGTAAGGTCATATGTAAATATGTATGAGTGTATGTACTAATATTCTATATAGTAACAATTGTAGTTTATGAACTTATTTCTGTACTATGCTTCTACATGTGACATATGCCCTTCTTATGTATAGCCGTCAAGACAGCGGCCTACAGTCGTACCGCATTTCGAATAAATAAGTCCCGAGAAAATCTGAATTTCTTTAATCCTTCTCTCCCATTATGTGGTGGTAACAAACCACTACAAGAGGAAGGAGGGGAGGAGGGAGGGAGGGAAGGAGAGAGGGAGGGGAGGAGAGAGGGAAGAAGAGGAGAGAGGGAGGGAGGAGAGAGGGAAGAAGAGGAGAGAGGGAGGGAGGAAGAGGAGGAGAGGAGGAGGAAGAAGGGAAAGAGGGAGAGAAACGGGAAGGAAGGGGGGAAAGTGAAGAGTGAGAAGGGAGAGAAGGAGGGAGGGAAGGAGGGAGGGAAGGAGGGAGGGAAGGAGGGAGGGAAGGAAGGAGGGAAGGAGGGAGAAGGAGGGAGGGAAGGAGGGAGGGAAGGAGGGAGGGAAGGACGGAGGGAAGGAAGGAGGGGACTGGGAGGAGGGAGGGACAAAGAAAACGATTTCTTCCCCTTTTGTGTATATGTGGGGGGGAGGGGGGGAGAAAAGCGAAGGTCATGATCCAAAACCATGTGGACGAAATGGGAGGTCGGTCGAGTGGCACAGCAGGCACAGAAGGCACGTGGCACTTGGCACACGAGATGGATGGTATCGATTCGGGAGGCTACTCTTGTGTCCCCCCCCCATCCACACACATATACACTTTTTTTTTAAACAACACGTGTTGAAGCAATGAGTTTATAGTTGTGGGTGTGTGCTTCACTTCTTGTCCATAAATATATCTCTCTCCCTGTCTTTATGTATATCCATCTCTCTCGCTCCTTTTCTCTCATTTTCGATCTCTCTTTCTCTCTCTTTATCTCTTTCTCTCTCGCTCTCACTCTTCCTCTTGTTGTTTCCCTTTCTTGACCCCTCTCCTTGCCCTTCCTACCTCTCTCTTCCTCTTTATTTTAATTTACTTGAAGAAGAAAAAAACCTACGGATATAGGTACACCGATAAGAAAACAATTTACATTTTACAATAACAACATGGATAGATTATTTACAGTACGACTGACTACCACAGTCTAACTACATCTGAGATTAAACAAAAAATCATAATGAACTCGAGCATATCGGTCGGCATCTGATATGAACGTCAGTTTCAGAAACCTCCGGCTTCAGTGAAGACTCATGAAATTGGAAACTTGATTTGGTGTTGAAGTGAACGCTTGGTTATGGAGCATGTTCCAAATGTCTTCGACACGTTTTTCAAAAAGTTTCGTCAACTTTTCCAATTGTTTTTGAAACGTTTTTTTCCAAATGCTTTTGTTAAATTTGC
>NC_134797.1:43564407-43591907 GCF_046742065.1 Oratosquilla oratoria | reverse complement strand
CCTTATAAGGTATGATCGCGGACAACCGAATCTGCTCCATGACTTATCACCTTTGAGCATATAAGTCTCTCCTTGTTGGCTATTTAATGTGTTTCTATATACGGTAGTTTTATTATAACAAGTGATTTTCTTTTATTTTGAACAAAATGGCATTAGTGGAGAGCAATGAAAAGTAAAAAGGCATAAATCTGCACAAAAGATACCTTAACCCACACACAGGCAAAAAAGTATTCACGTGCACAAATATATGTGCACACAAATATACACGTGTCCGTACACCACACTTACATGCACACATACATGCATAAACACATACGCGCGCTTGTACACAGGTGCACTCAAACACATGCACACGCACACATACGCACATAATGTGCACAGCCATGTGTACACAAACACATGCACACGAACCCACAGAAACACACACACACATACATATGTACGTGGGCGGGGGAGTTGGATGTGTGTGTGTGTAAGGTCACAGCATTACCCATAGATCGGTCATATACGAGCTCTGAGCTCTCATCCGGGAGGGTAATAGCTGTCGATCACGAGTCCAACACGTGATCTAAGACCATGGTGGTGAATCACACGCACACACGCACGCATACATAGGAATATACGAAGACTTGAATGTGTTCATTTTCTTTTAAAGTTCTTGAATCCTCTTTGTTGATTATTTTTTTTATTTATATTAGTACTTAATCATCTATATAGATGATTAAGTACTAATATAAATAAAAAAAATATAATTCAACTATTCACTTATTTATTTATTCATTCATCTTATCTATTCGTTTATTTGTTTATTTATCTATTTAGTTATCTTTAGGACTGTGGCCGTTGCATTCCTGTGTAGCCCTGGCCACCATGAAAAGAAATTCATTTCCAGACCTTCTGGCATGCTGGAGCCGGAAGTTAGCCAGTCTTCCCCCCGGAAGTGTATCTTAACGAAATTCTTCCGTTTATTTTATTTTTTTTATTCTTTTGAGAGAGAGAGAGAGAGAGAGAGAGAGAGAGAGAGAGAGAGAGAGAGAGAGAGAGAGAGGTCGTTGGGGAGGGAAGGGGAGAGAAGGAGGGAGGGAGAGAAGAGAAAGAAGGAAGGAAGGGAAATGAAGGAAGTATGGAAGGGACAGAGGGAAAAGGAGGGAAGGGAATGGGAGAGAATGGAAGGGAAAGGAGGAGAGGATGGAAGGGGTAGGAGAGAGAAAGCTGGAGGGAGGGGAGAGGGAAGGAGGAGATAAAAGGATGGGATAAGGAAGAAAGGAGGTAGGGAGGGAAGGAGGGAGGGAGGGAGGGAGGGAGAGAGGCAGGAAAGGAAATGAGGGATGTAAAGAAGAAGGAAGAGAGGGAGGGAGGGAGGGAGGGATGGAGATGAGTGAATAGAAGAAAGGAATGGAGAAGAGTGAAGAGAAGGAAGGTAGAAGAGGGAGGAAGGGAGGGAAGGGGTGGAATAGGAAGTACGGATGTAGGGAAGGAAGGAGGGGAGAGGAGGGAAGGGAGAGGAGGGAAGGGAGAGAAGGGAAGGGAGAGGAGGAAGTGCTTAGAAGTCGTTGAGTTATTAACGCCATCTATCGGAATCTGGGGGGGGGGGGAATTAAGACTTCGCGCCCCAGTCGTCGCAACGCGCGGGACTCGAACCGCCTCTATCAAGACTACCTCACCTCCAGACGCCTGCGCCTTGGCCCGCTCGGCCACCACGCTTCCCTGCACTCTCTGTGCTGACCAATCCATATCGCCTCTGGGACGTTCCGATGGCGTACGGGAGGAAGAATCAGTTTTTGTGGAAAATGTAACCCATCACTTTTGGTGACCTCTTTTTCTCGTTTCCTTTACCTCTCTCGCATCATGATGTTGGTCTCTTGCACCATGTCAATTATGACCTAGTGATTCAGCACGTGCGTATATTAGTTTGAATTCCTACGATAGAGAGGAGGGAGGGATGGAGGGGAGGAAGGGGAACGAGAGGGAATAGAAGGAAGAGGAGAGTGAGGAAAGAGGAAAAGAGAAAACGAGAGCAAAGGGGATGAGAGAGATGAGAGAAGAAGGAGGAGAGGAGAAGAGAGTGAGGGGAGATGAGGGGAATTGAGGAGGAGGGGAGGGGAGAGAAAGAGGGAAGGAGGGGAAAGGAAAGGAGATGAATGAATGGATCAAGGAAGTAGAGAGAGAGGGAGAGAGGCAGGAAGGTAAAGGGGAAAGGGAAAGGAGGTAAGGAAGGAAGAGAGGGAAGGGATGAAAAGGAAAGAAGGGAAAGGGGGAAGTGATGAGAAGGGAAGGAGGGAAAGAAGGGAAGGAAGGGAAGGAAGAAAAGGAAAGGGGTAAAGGGCTAGGAGGGAGGGAAGGGAAGGAGGGAAAGAATGGAGGGAAGGGAAAGGAGGGAAGAAAGGGAAGGAAAGGGAGGGAAGGGAAGGGAGAGAAGGGAAGGAGGGAAAGAAGAGAGGAAAGGAAAGGGAGAGGAGAGAGGGGAGGGAAAGAAGAGAGGAAAGGAAAGGGAGAGGAGAGAGGGGAGGGAAAGGAGGAAAGGGAAGGGAAGGAAAGGGAGGAAGGGATACGAGGGAGGGAAGGGAGGGAAGGAAAAGGAAAGAAGGGAAGGAGGGAAAAAAGAGAGGAAAGGGAAGGGAGAGGAGGGAGGTAATGGAGGGAAGTGAAAGGAGGGAAGGGAAGTGAGGGAAGGAAGAGGGGGAAGCTACGGATGACGTCACGTGAAGAAGGTCGGTCTGTCTGTCTGTCTGTGGGTCTGAAAATCACTCGACGCATTGTGTGGCAGAAGAATCCCATTCCCATGCAAATTTGAACGCACACGTACGTTTCGTTTTTGTCTTTCTCACCCAAGGAGATATTTTCATGATTTGCTTTAGTGCTTCGTTGTCGAGAACCAGCTTCTATCCTTGGAGACAAGATCAAGGAGAGATTTTAAGGAAGGAGGAAGAGCAGGAGTTAAGAAGTTATCAACATTCTTATTTATTAAGTAAGAATTAATTCCCATTTCATAAAAGAATGATGGGCGACTCTTGTCCGTAGGGGAGTCACCAAATTCCTTAAAATATTGTCCGCATAAAGCTTAAGTAGTTGATATCCCACACATTATAATTCAAGATGTGATTTATAAAATGCATTTCATAATTGCCTCTATATATCATACAAAGTTTTATAATTCAAGATGTGATTTATAAAATGCATTTCATAATTGCCTCTTTTCCTAATCATCAAATGTGGAGGCAATATCTCATAGAAATAACTTATAAAAAAGATAAATAATCACTCCTGTCCAATTCTTTTAATGATCGTATAGACACTGTGTTACTGTCGTTTACTATGTTTTGCAATTTTTATTTGTTATTCTTTGTGCGAGATCAAAGCGTTTTTAGTAAAGTTGTGGATCCAGTCTTTACTTGAGTTGTTCTAAATATCTGGAAAATGTTTTGGTTTAGCTTGGAGCAAGTTGCAATGTCCAGGGACGCAATTTTCAAACGCTTTACCATAACGGTTTCTGTGTGAATGAGTTGCAGATTTGTCATTTTCATCTCGACAATAATAGGATTTCCAATAAAGTCTTTAGCTTAATTTAATAGTGCAATTTTGAGTTGGGATGTATGTACCACCTCGAAAGAAACATCTTATGTGTAATTTTCTAAGTTGTTTTGAAATCAGATATTCCGAGGTAGTGTAGATTGCAAAACTGCATCGCCAATGTGATGATGAAAGGGTCATGCTCACATGGTGAGTAGATACAGAATAGTATTATCAATGCGACGATAGTACAAGTGTCACGAAGGAAACAGGCGATAGTAACGATGGGACAGTAGTATCACTATTGTAGTGATAAAACTGTCAAAAAAGGGCAGTAATGCAAACCAAAACGAGAAACTAACATGACAGTGCAACTCGCTGAGGGTTTCAGTTGGACAGTAAAACCAGCACATGTTTTTTGTTTTGTTTTTTCTATTTCTTTCATTCCAATCGATTCACAATAAATTACAGTCAGGTGAGGGGAGTCGTCTTGTTTACAAAGTCGTTTAGGAGTCGGTGGTTGAGGTCGTAGGAACGACCGAGATCAGGACCAGGTCGTGATGGCTGATTGTCTACTTCAAAACAGTACAGAGGAACATAGCGAGGTGGTGCAAGGAACAGGGTGATCATACACAAGTTCCTCACTCGAAGTGGAAGAGTTCTTCGTAGGGGACAGCACAGAAGAAGACCTTAGGAAGAAGAGGAAGGAACATGTCGTTCTTGGACAAGTTCCTCACTTAAAATGAAAGAGTTTTCGTAAGAGGAGCAAGGAACAAGGTAATTTACCCAAGTTCCTCACTCGAAGTGGGAAGAGTTCTTCGAAGGAGACGGCACATCAAAACCTAGCGAGAGGAGGAAGGAAAGGGGTCGTACTTAGACGGCGACAAGTTCCTCACTAGAGTTAGGGTCTTCGTAGGAGACATCAGCAACGAAGCCAGAGTCCCCATCCACATAGTAAGTCACCTTCTGGATGCGTCCGTCGGGGAGGTGGACGAAGTAGGACCCCTGGATCCTGTTTTCATCGCGAGACTCCTGCACACCGAAGTTGGGGGCAGGTCCTGCGTTCTGGACGACGGAGTTGAAGTTGTAGTGAGCTGCTGCGAAGTCTTCGTCGGATTCCTGTGAGTCGTGAAGTTCGAAGGAATCCACCAAAACACCTCGAACGAGGGTGTCAGGACGGGCCAGGCAGACGGCGAAGAGGGCGAAGACAACAGCGAGCTGTGCGGAGTAACGAAAATATAAAAAATGAAATAATCACCTTTTTCAGACACTGTGCAAGACTTCGGTGAGAGAATGCGCGTCTTTTGACTGACAAGACACGTATCTCTACAATATTTGCAGCCCTAAAACAACTCAAAATAGCTCAAATACTGTGCAACAGAGCCTTTTGGTCCTGAAATAGTGAGACCATATACGTCCTGTGATGAACAAGACACGTACCTCTACAATATTTCTAGATCAAGAACAGGTCAAAAACGAAGCAACAAGAGACCCTTTTGGTCCTGGAACGAGTACCTACCTTGAGAGACATGGTGCTGGAAAGTTTGTGGTACCTCATCCCACTCCTCGACGGTATATGTAGCCAGGACTCCGTGACGTCATGTCAGGACTCAGTGACGTCACGACCGGAAGGAGAAGAGAGGGTCACCACTGCCAGGGCTACTTTTTTTTTCCATGACCCTTTTCCCTTGCTTCCTTTTCTCAAGGCTCTCGTCTCATGCAACCTAGCAACACAGCATGCATTATTCTCTCTCGCGTGTGGAACATAACATCCACTGACAGCATCAGCAGTACCTCTCATATACGTCAACTCCGACCTTTGTTCAATTTGGAGTGTTATCCTTGGAAAAGATAAGCTTTCATTTCAACACGCCCACTATTATCTAGGCTGGGACTCTCGGCCTATTTCTTCACGTATCTCTCATACTTATGTATCGCTGTTCTTTTATCTCTTAGAGAAGACCACGTTTCAACACTAAATTTAATCGCTAAACATCCACTAATTCCCACTATTTTTCGATTAATAGACCTACTTGTGGACCTTTTTGGTCCATTAGTAATCCACGAACGACATACTGAGGACCATTGGTTCAGAATCTACCTATATGACTTGTGATTTAACTTGATCTCTGTTATTTTCCCTACTGATATAGCTTTCGAATTAAATCGTACTTATGCCCTTTGACCCAAATTTGCATCTATTTATATTTAACCATATTTACTTTTCTTCTTGTCCTCCCATATAATTATATCCTTTTCTTTCTTGGACTTTTCGTTGTATTTGATAGTATACCCAAACCTTTTCAGTCCTTACTGAAGTGACATCTTGTTTATATCCTCTATAGCCATCTGCTATTATTTCGTCTCTTTATTTTTATTTATTTTTTCCTGAATGAATACCATCCTAGCACATCTCCAGAATCTCCATTAGCATTATCAATGCATTTAATAACACTCATATACCCTTCCAGTATTCGTTTTGATAAATTCTTGCTTATGATTTAGCTAGTCACTGTTGTTGTTTTTTTGGTGTTGTTGTTTTTTACTCTCCCCAAACTTGTCAAATCTGTAAAGTTTCTTAACTTAAAACATGATCCTTTTTGTTACCATGTTAGTTTATTTTTTTCACTCATGCATCTTCCTTGTCTTATTTCTTATACGTTGCTGCTATGGACTACCGATACCCAGCGCTTCTATCCTTGTGAACCATCTCGCGGACAATTTCTTGTGCTACCTTCTCCCCAGAGGTCACATCGGTTGTCCCTCTCCAACCATTCGCAAAAAGTGCTCCTCGGGTTGTCTTTTTCTTCTTCTAGGGACCTGTTTGTCCCAACCTCCTTTTGGCACTTCCCCTCCTTTTGTTCCCGTCTATGTCAACCTTGGCACTGATTCTCTTTTCCCTTTCCTCCCATATCAATCCTATGGGTTGAGTTAGTGTTGTCTGTGGCTCCGAGCTCTACAGATCGCCCGAGACATATCTCCGGAACAAGTTGGTGTCAACCGACTCCAGGATCTGGAAACTAACAAAGACGGTCGTGGTCTTTGTTTTGACACCATTCCCCTCCTGTTCTGTGCTTTTTTACACACTTATTTCCACCGTTTTATTATTTTGAATCAAGTTTGTATTGTCTGTGACAAGTCTACCGACCACTTAAGACAATGCGGAATGGTGTTTCCACCACCAACCATTCTTTCACCATTTTCCCCCCAGAAGTTCTTTCCATAATTTTCAGATTTATATTCCATGGCCATTTTCACCCTCCAGACATGCTTCCGGCATCATCATCTTCCGATATTCCAAAACTCCTTAGGGGTTCTCTACAAGGTAGCCTCCAACCAACACCCATCCGCAAAAAGGAAAAGAAATACCGAGAGCTAACCACTCTTGTCAGAGCCATAACTTCCGCCTCCCTTCGGGCTGGGGAAAAAAAAAATGAAAAAAAAAAGAAAAAAAAAAATCGAAGAACATCAGAGAGGTGGACCTCGGAAGTGGAGGGGAAGTAGGGAGGGTAAGTAGTCTCTGCTTCTTCCTTTTATTCCCCATTGGTCTTCCTTCTCACGCCCCTCCCCTCCCCCCGCTCCATCGTATGTCATCTGCCACCTTACATCCTTTCTTTTCAACATCCCCATTTTCAAAACCCCTTTACTTCACCTTTTACTTTTTCTCCATACTTCCTTCCTTTCCTCTTTCCCCTTTCTTCTTCCTTTTCCTCTCTCTCTTTTCTTCTTCCCTTGCCTCTTTCTCCTCACATCTACCGTTTCCTCTTCTCCTCTTTCTCTTCCCTCTCTTTTCTTTTCCTTTTTATGATTTCTTTGCCCTCTTATTTTCTCTCCCGCTTCCTATTCCACACCCTGTGCCTCATCCCTCCCTCTCTCTTCTACTTCCATTTCACCATTCTTTTTTTCCATTCCTTTTCTTCATCCCCTTTTCCTCCCCTCCATCTACTTCCTTTATTTCTTTCTCTTTCTTTCCTTTTCTTCTGTCCCCTCCGTCTATTCCCTTTCCCTTCCTCTTTTTTTTTTCTTTTTCCTTATTCCTTCCGTCCTCCCTTCTTCTCACTTCCTCCCTCCTTTCTTTACCTCCCATCCCCTCCATTCCTTCCCCTCTCCCTCCCACTCCTTCCTTCCTTCCTTCCTGTATCCCCCACCCACCCCTCCCTCCCCTGTCTAGCCACGCCCTCCTGGACAGACAGACAGACAGACAGGCAGACAGACGCCCTGGTTCCCTCCCCCGCCCTTCCTGAAGGTCGAAAGGCCTTCGGGCAAGGAGAGCCTCTAGGACCCTCCCCCTTCCCCCCTCCCTCCTCCCCCTCTCCCTCCGTCCCTCGCCCTAAGACCTGTTACCTCACACGCGGATGCTCGGTATTGCCTGGAGAGGAAGGAGGAGGAAGTGGTGGTGGTGGTGGTGGTGGTGGTGATGGTGGTAGTGATATTGATGGTACTGATGGTGATGGTAATGGAAGTGATGGTGATGGTAATGGTAGTGGTAATGGTAATGGTAATGGTCGTGGCGGTGGTGGTGATGATAGTGGTGGCAGTAGTTGTAAGAGTAATAATAGCAGTGGTAATGGTGGTGGTGGTAATGGTAATAACAGCGGTGATGGTAGTGGTAATGGTCGTGGTGGTATTGGTAGCGGTGGTGGTATTGGTAGCGGTGGTGATAAAGGTAGTAATGTTAATGTTGGTAATGATAGTGGTAGTGGTGGTAATGGTAGTAGTGGTGGTGATGGTGGTGGTAATGGTAATGGTAGTGGTGGTGATAGTGGTGGTAATGGTAAAGGTGGTGGTAATGGTAATGGTAGTAGTGGTGGTGGTAATGGTAAAGGTAGTAGTGGTGATGGTGGTGGTAATGGTAAAGGTAGTAGTGGTGATGGTGGTGGTAATGGTAAAGGTGGTGGTAATGGTGGTGGTAATGGTAAAGGTAGTAGTGGTGATGGTGGTGGTAATGGTAAAGGTGGTGGTAATGGTAATGGTAATGGTAGTAGTGGTGGTGATGGTGGTGGTAATGGTAAAGGTAGTGGTGGTGGTAATGCTAATGGTGGAGTTGTTATTGGTGATGATCTAGGTGGTGGTAAAATTATTGGTGGTGGTAGGGTTGGTATTGGTGATGGTGGTGGTAGAGCTGGTGGTAGAGGCGGAGGTGGTGGTGGCAGAGGTGGTGGTAGAGGTGGTGATGACAGAGGTGGTGGTGATGAAGGTTGAAGTGGACGTTGGGCGTGGTCGAGGGACGTCGACCATTTGTTGGTGGGAGTGGTGTGGGGGGTGGATTAGAAGCTTTGTAGGGTAAGGTAAGGTTTGAGGCCGTAGTGCAAATACGAGAAAGTGTGTCGCCTGACGTCTTAAGGTGTTCAACGGTTCTGTGGTGTGAATTGACGTGTTATGTGATGTGATTTGATATGACATCTGACGTGATGTGATGTGATGTGTGATATGATTTGGTGTGTGATGTGATGTTTGATGTGATGTTTGATGATGTTTGATGTGAGGTGATGTTTGATGTGATGTGATGTTTGACGTGTGATGTATGATGTATGATCTATGTGTGATGTGCGATGTGATGTGTACGATGTGTGACGTACAATGTGTAATGTGTGATGTGATTTGACATACCGAGATATAATGAGACGAGATGTGATTGAATGTAGTATGATGTGATATGATGTGATTAGATGTGACGATGAGGCGATGTGACGTGGTGTGACATGACATGATGTGACTGGTGAGTGATGAAATACTACAGTGATACAATCCGGCGCATGTGATGTGATGTGACGGTGTGATGTGATGGGGTGTTAGGAAAGAACCCACGACCTTGTTACCGTAACACATTGAGTTTAAGTGTGACGTGACTTAGCAAAGTACATTCTGTGACGTAACACTATCAACAAGACTTGTTCAGTTTTGACAAGTGTTGGTTACTATCGAGACGTAACCTAAAAACAACGTCAGCAAAAAACTCGTTCGTTTTCGATACAGCGTCGTCATTGCTCAACAGATTTTCACCAAATTTGGCACAGAGGGCTACATGCACCCGAAAATGATGCAGGTAACACAGAAATCCCGGAAACGTGTTCCTTTCGGAGTAATACTATACCAAGTGATTTGACATGACACACATAACAATCAGGTAATGAGCGCCATCTATCACGCGATGTGTCCAGTGGTGATAATTATGTGGCTATTAAACATGACTCATAAAATTGTGATATACAACACAACTTAATATCACCAATGCAGCCCCACAGAACCCGGCAACGGTCCTTAGATCTCTCTCTCTCTCTCTCTCTCTCTCTCTCTCTCTCTCTCTCTCTCTCTCTCTCTCTCTGAGGAAACACTGGGGCTGGTGTCAGTGTGGGAGTGTTTCTGTGTCACCGGGTGGTGGGAGGAAGGTGGGGAATGGGGAGGAAGGTGGGGAGGGGGAGGAAGGTGGGGAGGGGGAGGAAGATGGGGAGGGGAAAGGTGGGGAGGGGAAAGAAGGTGAGTAAGAAGAAGGGAGGGGAGGGGAGGAAGGTGGGGGAGGAGAAGGAAGGTGGGGAGGGGAAAGAAGGTGGGTATGAAGAAGGGTGGGGAAGGGAGGAAGGTGGGGAGGGGAGGAAGGTGGGGAGGAGGAAGGTGGGGAGGGGGAGGAAGGTGGGGAGGGGAGGAAGATGGGGAGGGGAGGAAGATGGGGAGGGGTAGGAAGGTGGGGAGGGGTAGGAAGGTGGGGAGGGAGAGGAAGGTGGGGAGGGAGGAAGGTGGGGAGGGGGAGGAAGGTGGGGAGGGAGGGAGGAAGGTGGGGAGGGGGAGGAAGGTGGGGAGGGAGGGAGGAAGGTGGGGAGGGAGGGAGGAAGGTGGGGAGGGAGGAAGGTGGAGGGGGGATGGGGGGAGGAGGGGGAAGGTGGGGAGGGGTGGAGAAGGGTGGGGGAATGGGAAGAAGGTGGAGGAGGCGGAGAAAGGTGGGAGTAGGGTGGGGGAGGGGGAAGGTGGGGAGGGAGGAAGGTGGGGTGGGAGGGTGGGGAGTGGGGGTGTGGTGGGTGGGTGGAGGGAGTGGGAGGGGGGGAGGGGAGGAGGGTGTGGAGGGGGTGGGGGTGGAGGGGGAGTGGGAGGGTGGTGGGGGAGTGGGAGGGTGGGAGGGGGAGGGGGGTGGGGGAGTGGAGGGTGGTGGAGGGGTGGGAGGAAGGTGGGGAGTGGGAGGAAGGTGGGGAGTGGGAGGAAGGTGGGGAGTGGGAGGAAGGTGGGGGAGTGGGAGGAAGGTGGGGGAGTGGGAGGAAGGTGGGGAATAGGAGGAAGGTGGGGAGTGGGAGGAAGGTGGGGAGTGGGAGGAAGGTGGGGGAGTGGGAGGAAGGTGGGGAGTGGGGTGGTGGGGAGGGGAGGAAGGTGGGGGTGGGAGTAAGGTGGGGGGGAGTGGGAGTGGGAGGTGGGAGTGGAAGGGGGGAGTGGGGGAGGGGGGTGGGAATGGGGGGGTGGGAGGTGGGGGAGTGGGAGGAAGGTGGGGAGTGGAGGAAGGTGGGGGTGGGGGGGTGGGGGAGGAGGTGGGGAGTGGGAGGAAGGTGGGGAGGGGTAGGGTGGGGGGTGGGGGGGAGGGTGGGAAGGGGGGGAGGTGGGAGAAGGGGGGAGGGAAGTGGGGTGGGGGGAGGAGGGGGGAGGGTGGGGGTGGGGAGGGTGGGGGGGGGGGGGTGGGAGGGGGGGGGAGGAGGTGGGGGGGAGGGGAGGTGGGGGTGGGGAGGGGGAGGGGGGGGGAAGGGGGGGGGGGTGGGGAGGGGGGGAGGTGGGGAGGGGGGGGGTGGGGGGGGGGAGGGGTGGGGGGAGGGGAGGGGCGGGGTGGGGGTGGGGGTAGGGTGTGGGGGGGGAGGGGTGGGGAGAGGTAGAGGGGGAGGGGGAGGGGGGGGGTGGGGAGGGGGAGGGGGGGGGGTGGGGGGTTGGGGGGTGGGAGGATGTTGGGGGGGGGGAGAGAGGAGAGAGGGGAGAGAGAGAGGAGAGATGGAGGAGGAGAGAGAGAGAGGAGAGGAGAGAGAAGAGAGAGAGAGAGTGTGAGAAAGAAGAGAGAGAGGAGATATCAGGGGGAGGAAAGGGGAGAGGGATATCAGGGGGAGAATAAACAAATGTGAATAGATATATAAAAGAAGAGGAGAGGAGAATATTATATAAGAGAGATAATTTAGATATATATATATAGGAGGGGTATATAAGAAAAAGAGAAAGAGAAGAGAGAGAGGAGAGAGAGACTAGAGAGAGGGAGACGTGACTTGAGAGAGAGAGGAGACAGAGGCTTTCTTAAAAAAGAGAGATATCAGGGGGCAACGGATTGATCCTAAAATAAACAAATGAATAGATATATAAATGAATAAATAGATAAATTATATATATATATATATATATATATAGTATATATATATATATATATATATATATATATATATAAATTTATACTATATATATATATATATATACATATATTATATAACATATACTTAATATAAATATTTATATATATAATAAATATATATATTATATATATATATATATATATATATATATATATATATATATACATATATATATATATATATTATATATATATATGTATATATATATATATATATATATATATATATATACACATGTATATACTAAACGTCAGGAAATCAAAATCTCGTAACTTCGTTTGAGTTTCTTTTCCGTTCATCATAGTCCAACTTGTCCAGCTGAGTAATAGTCATAATGTGCCTTCTTCATGACACAGGAACACTGATTTTTCGAGGGAATAGGTTATCATGTAAAGTGTACTCGTGCTGCCCTTTGAATATTTCATCATGCCTAACATCAGAAAATTAATATTATTGTGAATATTGTCATTATCATTTTTATCAATATAATCAGTACTACTATTGCTATTACTATTACTACTATTATCACTATTACTACTGTAGTCGTTATTATCGTCATCATCAATCAATATCATCATTATCATTGATGACTGATGATGCTGATTGATGATGATGATGATGATGATGAAAATATTTATAATAATGATAATAATATTACTATTATTGTCGTTGTCGTCGTCATCAGCAGCAGCAGCAGCGGCGGCGGCGGCTGCAGCGGCAACAGCAGCAGCAGCTTAACTATTATTATTGTTTTTATATTATATTATCAAAGCATGAAGAGGACTCCTGGAATGAATGTGTTGACAACTTGATTATGCTGCTGCAGCTACAGGGTGCCACTGCTCCGTCACCAGTCAGTGATCACGCCAACCCTGTTGCTATGGCAACGCTTCCTGAACCGAACAGAATCTTCTGTCTCCAACCAGAAGAAAACCTCTAGTGTGTTATCCTAACTAAGAAGTTAAGCGAGTTGGTCGTAACCCCTGTTTGCTATCTTGACGTGAGTTAATAACACCATGGGGACCTGGATCATCCTTATGAACCAAAGTCAAATATTATTCTTTTATTATTAAAGACTGGTCCCTATTGAAAAGCATAATAATGATAGAAATAAACAAGTCAGTAAACGAATAGACAAATAATCAATAGCATAAACAAATTAATAAATAAATTAATAAATAAATGAATTAATGATTGAATAAAAAATGAAAACATCCTAACAGGTTGTAGGAGTAGAGGGGAAAACACACAAACAGAACAAGAGTTTATTTCTCGACTAGTTTCGTATTGTTGTGATTCTTCAGAAAGAGGAATAAACCCGTTCTATCTGCGTGTTTCCTCCCTACTCCTCATGCAAACAAATAAAAAGTGAACGAATACATAAATCAACGAGCAAATGAATAAAAGAATGATGACCACTTTTAACTTCTACTATCTATCCTCCGTTCTGCCTCTGGCTTTCTAAAATCTCCTTTGCCATCTCTACGACCCAACTTCTTCCCTGCAATATTGTCCCCAAGGATAGGCACGCTAGGGTTAGCTAGAATGTGATATAGAATTTCGTCTTAGTATTGGCATTTCACCACCGGTGTCCAGCTCTTCTATTCTTCAGGACACCATCTCGATGAACAGGTTGGTGTTACAGAGGCGGTCAAGGAGAGAGACGTAAGGAGGGCAGGAGAAAGGAGAGACAGCAACAGTTAAAAGTGAACAACATTCTTCGTTGAATGGAGATTAATTTAATTTCCATCACAGAAGATATATACGTGAGTCTGGTCTGTATGGGTGCCACTCGTGCCGCCCCCCCTCCACGTTTGTCTGTCTATATACCAAAAGGCATCTTTCCCCCATTTAAGGGGGTGACCTAATCAAGGCACACACACACACACACACCCTTCACCCATCCAACACCTATTTGCTTTCTCCTTTTATCTTAGCTCTTTGTGGATAAAGAGCTGTCCCTGGTCCCTCCACACTGCCTGGGTCAGAAGCAATACAGCGAGACACCCAAAGTATCGACTCGATAAGACTTCTGCAGCCCATATTCCTGAGAATGTAATTAGGTCTTTATTGTTACATAACGACTTGAAGACTTCCACAAACGTGTTTTTGTAAACAGCAATCCATAACTTGACAATCAATTTCTCAAAGAGGTTCCAGAGGTTTAGATGTGGAAGAAAAATAAATAAAGAGAAAAGAAGAATAAAAGATAGTTGAGAACAGAAAATAGTGGCCAATATGGACCTCAAGAAATATTGTGTTGCTGTACCAAAGGAAAAATAAGATAAGAAAAGAACGATAAAATAAAATTAAATATTAGATAAAACTAAACTTAAATATATTGAATTTCCGTGCCAAAAACAAAATTACAAAAAAAAAAGAGTAACTTGTTAAACCTGTCCTTCAATGTATTCGCTGTGTTGCCAACAAACTTTTTTTTTCTCTTAATTTCCATCTGGCTCCCATGTCTATTGGATTATTACCTTGTTTGAATTGCCTTTCACTTACTTCGCAATCCTAAGCGCGGATGCTGTCGCCGCTTCATGCACTGAAGGTCTCTACTTCAGAAATCTGATTTTCTTCATCAAGCACATCCAAGTACCCGAAATTCGATTATACGTGCTATTCGGTTATGTGTGTGGTACGATTATTCGCGTAATTTGATAACACGCGTAATTTGATTACTAGTAAAATTTCATTATACGCGAAATTTCATCATACGCGAAATTCAGTCATACGCGAAATTCAATTTTACATACGAAATTCAATTATACGTGTAAATTGATCATACGCGAAATTCAATTTTACACCCGAAATTCAATTATACGCGTAAATTGATTATACGCGTGTCACCCTTACGGGAAACGTTTGCTAAACCGATTGAAATCGCTGACGCTTGTCAGACCAGAATACATAGCTATTTCAATTTGTCACCGTATACCCCCACGCTTATGCACTGCTGTTCTTTAGCCTCCTGAAGAAACCACTTCGACACTGAATTATATTGCTAAGCATCCACGAACTCGAACTGCAGCCCCGCAGGAGTGAAGAACTTAAACGGTTAGACAGCTTTATGAAACGGTTAGACAACTTTATGGATGGGGATGCCAGGTAGTAATGGACATGGAACTGCCTCATGTAGGCCTTATGGTCTCTTGCAGTCTCCTTCATTCTTATGTTCTTGTGTTAACTGTTCTGTAAGCAAAAACCAGCGTTTCTGTCTTTGGAGACAATTATCACGCTGAAGAGGTGGTGTCAAGATGTATAAGGATGACAGTAGCAGAACAGAGGAGCAATAAATACTGTTTTTTTAGGCTAATATAAGAATGCTGCGTACCATTAAAGACTCTGTCTTCGCATGATATTTCTTCAGATATTCTTGTCTGGTGCCATATTAGGCATTTTTAACATTAACCTCTTTGCTGCCGTGGGAGGGGGTGCCACGGAGATGAATAAAAGCGCCTGACGGCAGGCAGGAATAAAAGGGAAAGTGGCACCCGATACGGAAGGGGTTCGCCGAGGCGGTGGTAATCCTACGAGATGAATAAAATCACCTGACGACATCCAGAAGCAATGAAGGGACTCAGAGTGCCAAGCCCATTTCAAGGTCACAGTCATCTCGAAAAAACTATTTTATTTATCCTTTATAGAATTTCATTTCTATTATCCTTTGACTGTCAGGGATATCATCTAAATAAAATCACCTGCCGGCAGTCAGAATAAAATATACAAGTCACTATTCTCAGTAAACAGGTTGATATAGTTTTGTGGAACAATTGTAAGATTTACTCTCCCACTGATCAGCAAAAGAATCTCCATCCCAATTACACATAATTGTAGTCCCTCCCCCCCTTGCTGATCAACTTTTAAAATATCCACCCCGACTGCACTCAATTGTACAATCTCAACTCCGATAACCTAACCTAAACGAGATTAAGTATTCAGCAATATCGATATCCTCTTCACTTCGTAACCAGTTATAACCGGTTTTAATCAGTAGAGTCCTCACACAGCAAAGGAAGAATCTCAATTTGAAAAATATCACAAGTAATGATCAACTGTAGAATCCCCAGCAACAGTTAATTGTATAATTTCCACCCAAAGCACGTGTATGTGCGTATGTGTGTGTAAGTGTGTGTGTGTGTGTGTGTGTGTGTGTGTGTGTGTGTGTGTGTGTGTGTGTGTGTGTGCGCGCGCGTACGTGCGTATATGGTGGGGTGATTCTACGAGTACAATTTACTTTTTTTTTCTATGTAGCATAGACATCCTTCAGCTGAATGAAATTACCCGAGGGCAGTAAAAACAAAACTTGCTAATCAATCTCGGAAGTAAAAGGTTGTGCCGCCAAGTACCAGATATCCATCAAGTGGTGGCACTCATTAGAAGAGTCATTTGTCCGAGCGGAACGCGGAAGGACGACCGCCATTTCGACCCAATACACCTTGGCATCTGATGCCAAGGTCAGGTATGTAAAAAAAGGAATGAAGATAAGATAAATAGATAAATAATTGAACAAGTAAAAAATAGATAAACAACTAGATAAATAAACGAGTGAATAAATAATTACATGAATGAGTAAATCAATAAATAAGCAAGCAAAAAATAAATATATATTAATTATTAAAGAATAAACAAATATACATAAATAAATGTACAAGTGGATAAGCAGGTCAATAAATAAATAAATAAATTAATAAACAAGTAGACAAATAAATGTACAGATAAGCAAATGAATAAACAAAATACTGACGGATTTAGTAGGACAAGCTGAGGCAATGTGCGTGGTATCATTCCAAGAATGTTGATCAATCCTTCCTGTTTCGGAAACATTTATGGCCTCACCTGGCTGGCGACTGTTTCTCAATATCGCAGATGTATTATGCAACAGCAATAGCAACATTTACTTCCTCCCTACCCCGCCCGCCACCCAACATTACATGTGTTCCGAGTACGTGTGGGGAGAGTCCCAACTAAAAACGCGCGCACACTCACACGCATGCGCTAACGAGCACACACGCACGCGCAAGCAAATCACGTACAAGCACAAAGGAGCACATGCATATACGTTTGTTTGTTTGTGTGTGTGTGTGTGTGTGTGTGTGTGTGTGTGTGTGTGTGTGTGTGTGTGTGTGTGTGTGTGTGTGTGTGCGCGCGCACGCTTGCTCACTCATTAATTCTGATATAATAAACTCATTAACGACTTTGTACACATCAATTGTTGGTAAATTTTCAGTTGTGCACACCTACGCGATATACCAATAGAAAGTTAATTATTAATTTTGTAAATTATAATACATCAACGTAATATGCAATTTTCTTGGTGGAAATCAATAACAAAAAAGTTGCTATAACCAATTTACTAACGAAGTCACGGCGGTTGAATGATACGCCATGTTTGTTTTGATAGATGCCGAGGTCGAAGAAATGAAAGGATGATAAATTAGTCTATTCTAACCTAACCTAACCTATTTAACCTAACTAACCTACTTAACCTAACCTATATTTAGTAATTCGGTACCTCAAATTTTAAAGATCATCCGGGTCGTCGTCGTCACGGATGCTGACGGCCTGATTATTATTGTACCTCGGGCAATTAACAGACGACGGCAGAACCCCGTGTTCTCTCATAAAGTCCAAGGAAGCCCTATTGTCTTTGTAACAGCGCTTATTAACGTCACCTGCAGTTGGAGAATACCCGGTCAACAACGGGAAAGCCATCGTCTGACAGTTATTAGACTTGACAGACGACAGAGGGCGTCCGTACCGTATCCAAGTGGCTTCGTTCGTTAGTAGATATGCTTGTAGCAAGATTTTTGTTATTAATTTCCGCCATAAAATCGCATACTGCGTACATGAATTTCCATTTACAAAATTAATATTTAATTTTCTAATGCTTTATCGCGTAGGTGTGCACAACTAAAATAATAACCAATTGTTTCTAGTCACCAGCTTTATCAGGCATCAAGAACTACCATTGACAAACTATTTTTAGCATCTCCCTACATTTTCATGTTTAACACCGTACACATCAGCGTCGTACACTTCACAAGAATAAAAAAAAAATGTAATACCACATTGACGCATCCCTATTCTCCTTACGATACATTGAAACAACCGACGTTTGAACGTAAACATACGATGCGTATCACGTCTGATGCACAAGTCATTTCGATTGGGTAAAACGTGATTTCAGATCTCAACACTCACCCCAGGAGCTCTTGGCCTTGGCATTGGGGAGGTGGAGGTGGAGGAGGAGGAGGAGGCGACAGCGCGGCGTGACCTGGAAGTGTGCAAATCTGCTCCAACGAACAGCTATGTTTTCTTTGGCGTACGCAGCGGCCTTCACAAGCCACTCAACACTATCTGGTAAAAACATGTACTTACCCGCTAGGGGTAACGATTCTACTTCAAGTTGTAGGCTATAAATGTAACTGATAGGTTGTACGGTCGACAAGTAAGTGTTGGACATGTGAAGGCCGCTTGAGGTGTGATTTGATTTACCCAAGACCTAATACTCTACATCTACATCATACGAACTAGACATTACACATAAAGAATACAAAAAACACCATTCAAGAGGTAAATGGCAACTGGATGCGAGATGTTGCCATAACCAGGTAAATAATAACCCTAAACTGACGAGCATGAAAATCTACTACACAAATAAATACTATCTGAAATATCTAAGCATCAAAACAGACTGTAGCCGCCCACCCAGGTGTGTTTACTTGTGTATCATTATGTTTGCGTTGTGGTTCTGTACTCACTTTAGCATCGTCTAATCTTTTCTCGTTGGGGGTTGGAAAACAGTTACGGCGCCTTCCTGGGTCGAGAGATCACTCAGAATTTAAAATTGGCGATCATTAAGAATTTCAACACCAAACGTTTTCACGACTTTCATTATTTCACAATCTTGTTTCGATAAACTTGTTTTGGCACACTAACACAACAAATGCAAGTAAACTTTGAGCACACAGACACACACACACTTCAAAAGACGACTGTGAATCAAATGACCAGCAACCAGTGCTGCACGCGAATTCTTCAAAACAAATGAAGTTACAATTCCACAGAGGTGATTCTTTATAGCGGAAATGCTCGATGACAGCGTGTGTCATCGACAACACGTAAATAAATACAGAAACTCAGTTGTCTGTTCCATAGATGTCAACAGAACACTAGAGGATTCTTCATGATTTACAGCGTCGCAAATATTCACCCCACAACCCACAAGTTTTCGCTGTCTCATTCCATCATGAGAAATCAGTAATTAAAACAGAAATGACTCTCTCACAATTACATAAGATCAAATTTAATTTTTCAATTTTAATATTTCCTACGTCTTTGTTTTTGCTTGTGCTTTTCAAATATAATCATCAAAATTTTAGTTGGTTTGTTTACAAAACTCGGGAACTCTAGGGCAACGGTAAAGATTAACTAAGAGGTAAGTCAGATTATTTAATTTCTTGGCAATAATTATGAGTTTGTAAATATTTACATTTTCTAGTTCCAGTCGCATAGTCTATGAATGTCATAATAAAATGAATTTATAGGTCCTTCACAATTTATTCACGGGAGCGATTGTGCGTTTTGCCGTTGCCCACGTATTTGAATTTTGAGCTCATTTCCGGAGCTCTTTTTTAACTTTCCGCGGCGAATTCTCACACCATCCCCATTTATCCCCTCCCCCTTGGTCCAATGTGTATGTAGCACTGGATACTACCATACTGTTTCGCCACTAAAAAAAATGAACAAAACTAATACAAAATAATTTGTCATACAATAGCGTCTTGTACTGTGCTCGACTTGTTTTAAATCAAAATTTAAAGAAAAAAAAATCTGATACAAAAGTTATTTCAACATTGAAAAATAATTCTTACTCTGGACAGATAAATCGTAAATATGGTATCAAAGCCAATGCCTTACATCTTACATCTGGCAAATGGGCTCAACGCTATTGAAAGTAGTGTATTATTTTATACAACGGCGTGAGATTAACCACAAGGATAGAAGCGCCTGTAAACTACAGTCCATAATAATTAAACCCTTGACACTGCGTCACCTTTTAACTGACGCCAGTCATAAGAGAATGAAAAAAAATGCTTCACATGTTGGCGCCAGTCGAGCTAAGGTCTCATTGCGACCACAGAACCGTTAACGTCAACGACTTTGCGCTGAAATTGCCGAGCTCTTTACGCCTTTTGTCATAAATCATAATTAATGCCACTCTTACTTACGTGCACACC
Organism: Oratosquilla oratoria; assembly: GCF_046742065.1. Taxonomy (NCBI): domain Eukaryota; kingdom Metazoa; phylum Arthropoda; class Malacostraca; order Stomatopoda; family Squillidae; genus Oratosquilla; species Oratosquilla oratoria. Next base: position 43,571,785 of record NC_134797.1, on the reverse strand, counting down.
CTAGGCACATGCTCTGTAATGTGCAAAACGCAAAAAATTGCAGATATATTTGGCAAAAATTATTCAGTGTTAACGGTCTTGTAGCAGCCTCTAGTCTCGAGTAAGTTTTCAAGTGTGATGATGCCGTCCCTTGGTGAACAACTGAAATCATGTGGCCAGAAACCATAACAAAATGTTCAGTGGGTCATCCATCATTTCGACGAGGATAAGTTTTTAAGAACCCAGACCAATGCCATCATTCCAATTGTAGCAAGAATGACAACCGATTTCTGGTGCCAAATTTGTTATGAAGTCCCGAGTCAAAACAAAACATTGACACTGAGCAAAAAGATATAGCCTATATATTTTAACGTTTTTTATCATAAGTAAAAGACAGTAGAGATAAATAATCCCCTTACATGTGTCATACAAGAGCAGGTTTGCCTTTGTCTGGTAATTTATTTCGTTTATAAACAGAAGTGTAAAGAACAGCACGGTTGTTTGGGAATTTGTCGTCTGCAGCGTCTATGCGCTACATTCGCCACCAATATAGTGAGATGCCAACTATACGATCAAAATCACATTGCAGACATATCTCATATATTTCTCATATATAAATATATTTGGATACTCTAGGTTTATCTATACATCAACCTGAATTTATAATAGTGAAATTCAATCTTCAGGTAGCTTTAGTTATGAAAGATAGAAATTGTATGCCCAATTGTGTTGGTATCGACAGTACTGTGCATCGCTTAATACAAAGAAACAAATTGTCAACTGTCAACATCATAGTGACAGCACACGTCATAGAAATACATATTTGTCATGATGTATTGAGTTTTTGTTTTCCTCTCCCACCACGTCTATGGTAATGCTCAAAGTTAATTCTATGATGAGATACTTACGACATCTATGGGACAGACGGCTGAATTTCATTTACTCGTTGACGATGACGCGCTATCACCTGGCCTACCCGCCATACTTACGCTGAATCGTCTTCTGTATCCATGACGTCATTTGTTTTGAAGAATTCGCGGGGAGCACTAGTTGGTGGTCATTTGACCTACAGTCACCTTTGGAAGTGTGTGTTTGTGTGCTCAAAGTTTAGTTGTATTGGTGTGCCAGAATAAGTTAATCGTAATAACATTGTGAAATAATGAAAACAAAAAAATTGTGTTCCTATATTTAGCGGTGAAAGAATTGTACTAGTGATCATTTGAGCCAGGAAAGCAACAGAAACTGATTTTCCATCAACAAAGGAGAAGCCTAGACGATGCTATGGTAAGTACAGAACTACAACGCAGACATAATGACACACGGACAAACACACTTGGGTGATTAGATGTTTTAGATCGGATCTGTTTGTGTAGTATTCAATATTTCATGATCCTTAGGTAAATCAAATCCCACCTCAAGCGGCCTTCATATGTCCAACAACTTGTCGATCGTACAGCTTATCAGTTACGTTTACAGCCTACAACTTGAAGTAGAATCGTTACCTTTAAGCGCGTAGGTGCATGTTATTACCAGATAGTGTTGAGTAGCTTGTGAAGGCCGCTGCGTACGCCAAACAAAGGAAACATAGCTGTTCGTTGGAGCAGACTTACTTGCACACTTCCAGGTCACGCCGCGCTGTCGCCTCCTCCTCCTCCTCCTCCTCTTCTTCTCCAATGCCAAGGCCAAGAGCTCCTGGGGTGAGTGTTGAGATCTGAAATCACGTTTTACCTAATCGAAATGACTTGCGCATCAGACGTGATGCGATTCGTATCTTTTACTTTGAAACATCGTGTATGTTTTTGACGTATTATTAGAGAGATGGGAGGGGTGCTGTGTGAATGCAATGTTACAGTTTTCAACCTAGTAAAATGTACGACATTGGTATGGGATGCGCTTGTCATGATAAAAATGAGTGTATGCTTGTTCGCATGCATGCATGTATGCAAGCCTGTATGTATGTATACATGCATTCATGCATACATGTACATATGAATGCATGCACATATTCATTGTTACATGTACACATAATGAATAAATGTATGTATGCATGGAACATGCATACATGAATGCAGTTTGCTATGAACAAGATGAGCTGAAGGTTAATACGCGCGCGCGTGTTTGTGTTATTCGCAAGCTTTGGACCATGTACTGAACTTGTGACTGTCAGCTATTACACTCCAGGTTGAGAGCTTAGTACTCGTATATATCGGTTGTAATTTATAGGGCTAGCTTCCTAGACTGCTAACTCAGTAGTCATGAGACCAGGCCCCAATCAGAGTTTGCAAAGCTTTACAGCGCTGCATGCCCCCACCTTCTCCCTCCGCCAAAGAGTTGGTTTGTGTATTTACTTAGTTGTATTTACCTAGTTGTATTTTACGGGAAGGGGAGCTATGCTCGTGGTGTCCCGTCTTCATATCTCATTTTATCTAGACTGTGTGTGTGTGTGTGTGTGTGTGTATATGTGCGTGTGTGCGTGTGTGTGTGCGTGTGCGTGCGTGCGTGTTTGTGTGTGTGGGTGGGTGTGGATGTGCGTGTATGCGTGCTCGCGCGCGCGTGTTTGTGTTTTAAGTCAAGGTATTATTTTAGTTGTGCACACCTATGCGATATAGCATTAGAAATTAAATATTAAATTTATAAATTATAACACATGAACGTAGTATGCGGTTTTCTTGGCGGAAATAATAATAATAATAATAAAAAAAAAAATTGCCACAAGCAAATTTACTAACGAACGAAGCCGTTAGGATACGGTATGGACGCCATGCCAGTCCAGTCACTATCAGACGACGGCTTTCACGTTATGGACTGGGTGTTCTCCAACTCCAGGTGACGTTAATAAGCGCTGTTACAAAGTTAATAGGGCTTCCTTGGACTTTATGAGAGAACACGGGGTTCTGCCGTCGTCTGTTAATTGCCCGAGGTACAATAATAATCAGGCCGTCAGCATTCGTGACGACGACCCAGATGATCTTTAGAATTTGAGGTACCGAATTACTAAACATTGGTTAGGTTACGTAGTATCGCTGCGCTGTGGGTCGTTACTCCAACCCTTATGGGTGGAGAGTTGGGGATGTGTGTACGTGTAAGGTCACAACATAACCCATAGATCGGTCATACATGAGCTCTGAGGTCTCTTTCGGGAGGGTAATAGCTGTCGATCATGAGTCCAACACGGGATCCAAAACCATGGTGAACCATGGTGAATCACACACGCACACACACAGTGGCGCAGTGGTATCGCTCGCGGCCGCCACTATGGTGGTCCGAATTCGAATCCCGCCCAGGGCTGAAATGTCAGTATCGGTACGCTGTGGGTCGTTATTCCAACTCTCCTGGGTGGGTGGGTGCGTGTAAGGCCACAGCATTACCTATAGGTCAGTCCTATATGAGCTTTGAGCTCTCCTCCGGGAGGGTAATAGCTGTCGGTCACGAGTCCAACACGTGATCCAAGACCATGGTAAATCACACGCACACACACTTGCTTATTGGGGTCTGTAAATGCAGTATCCCTGGAACGTTTCACGCCATGAGCGCGGAACGGACTCGAGAAAGCAGATTAGTAGCCCGAGACGCTAGCCAATACAAGCCGTAAATATGTATTTACGTAATTGTAGTATACAAGCAAGGAACAATGCTCGTGGGGGCCTGTGTCTTACTCTTCAATTAGCCTCAAATTCACGCATGGTTCCATCTTTGGTTGTCACCATATCATGCTTATATTCAAATCCCTGTATTGTTCCAACTTGAGTTATGTTGCCCAAAAGGCCATTCTAAATTGTGTGTGTGTGTGCGTGTGTATGTGTGTGTGTGTGTGTGTGTGTGCGCGCGCATGTGTGTGTGTGTGTTCGCGCGTCATTTGTTCGTTCTTGTTTCCCACCAATAATAACTTGATGTAATATTTCATAAGTCAGAAGAGGCAGTTGCACATATTACTTTTATATTCCCTTTCTACTGTCGATCCTCCTTAAATCTCTCCTTGCCCACCCCTAACACTCCACCACCACCTCCTCGTGGCAATACTGTCACCGAGGATAGAAACGCTGGTTAGCTCCACCAAAATATGAACACGTCTTGCGCTCTCCCTCCTCCCCCCTAACTTGGACTTCGAAAGGTCAGATCCATTTTCGTTGAAGAGTCTCTCGTTCTTAACCCCCCCCCTCCCCGCCCTCTACTTCCTCCTTTGTCAGTTCCTCCCTCTCTCCCTCCCTCTCTCCTTCACTCCTTCCATCCTCTCCATCTCCCCCCCCCCATCCCTCCCCCTTCCTCCCGTTTCCTGCAGCGTCAGTGTTGCAAGGAGGCAGGTCGAGTCCTACGTGGTGTCAAGCGAGTTCGTAGTAAGGGCAGACTACATTAAATGAATTCACAGCTGCTTCAAAATGTAATACTTCAGGAGGCACCGTCCTAGCCACCTCTGAGAGGGGAAATTCATGACGTTATTCAGAATCATTGTGTATGTGTGTGTGTGTGCGTGCGTGTGTGTGTGTGTGTGTGCGTGTGTGATTCACCATGGTCTTGGATCACGTGTTGGACTCGTGATCGACAGTTATTAACCTTCCGGATGAGAGCTCAGAGCTCGTATGACCGATCTATGGGTAATACTGTGACCTTACATGCACACACACACCCAACTCCCCGCCCATGAGAGTTGGAGTAACAACCCGCAGCGCAGCGATATTGAAATTATTTCACCCCTGGGCGGGAGTTGAACCCGGACCGCCGTAGTGGCAGGTGAGAACTCTAACCACTGTGCCACGAGGTTGTGTGCGTGTTTGTGTTTGTGTGTGCATATATTACTTTGGTTTATTTAACAACTGATTCGATCGTTTATTTAACTGTATACTTAGTTATCTAATTTTATCTCTTAGTTTATTCATTGCATATCTATTGATTATATTGATTAATTCATCTGCTTTTATTTATTCAGTTATGTATTTTTATCGTCCATTAATGTGTGTACCAATTGGTCTTCATTTGTTCATTAGTTTATCTATTTATTTACTTGTTTCTTTGTTTACTGCACGTTCATTTTATCCATCTCATTCCTATTCGTGTTATTATTTATCAGTATGGTACTCTACCATATGCATCGTTTGGTAACATTCACTATCTTGGCATCAGCTGATCTTAGCTGAGTGTTTCCCAACACCTTGGCAAGCTCAACCTTGCCCTTGAGAGAAGCCAAGGTGACCCTCTTTCGAAGTATGTCAGGAAGAGCACAATATGAGGACGAAGTCTTTATCAGATACACAGCGTTGCAACGTTTGAGCTTTATTAAGGAACTGATAAAGATCGAGTGAGTGAAACGTTGTACCCTTTCTAATGCACACACACACACAGACACACACACACACACACACACACACACACACACACACACACACACACACACACACACACACACACACACACACACACACACAATCTGACGAATGGAAATAAAAAGACGGACCTCATGAACACAGTTCCAACCCAGTGTACTACAAAAAAGAAAAATTCTTATTAAATTGTTTATGTACTCTGCTGAAATGGTCTTTACCAGGAGGCTAAGAAACAGCAATCCATAAGTACAGGAGACATACTTTGTCTAAAACTGTAGTGCCTAATATTTGGAAAAAAAAAGATTAATTACATAGATGCCAAGTGTATCACTTGTCTGAGAGATCATTCCTGGAAAATAACGTGGATTTTTATGTTTCCAAGTGAAATATATAATCTTAAGAATCAAAGAATTATTATTCTTCAGACAACAAATGGTTATGAAATAAAGAAAAATATGATGGTAGTGGATTTCATCTATCAAAATGAGTTGATAACGTATACTGTATATATATAGAAAAAATATTGTTCAATTTAAAAGTAAATTTTCCACGATATGTATTTTCCTACATATATAATCGTATTAATGATTTAAGCAAATTTGGCGTGCAATTGTATGTTATGCATTAAGGTGTCTGTTTTTGTCGATGTACATTTAGACTTTGAGCTCGTGAAAGTCGACCATTTTTTATAGATTATTTTTGCATTCATGTTAGTGTTTGCACTCGAAGTAATTATTTTCTATCTATTAACTTTAAACCAGAGATGTGTACTTGTTAGTGATGGTCCTGCAAGATGGACGGCAAAGAGAATCATCTGCCTGTCGTCCATTTTCAAAACCCATCAACTCCTTTCCATCTTCTGGAGGTGCAGCCCCGAAGGGTTGGCAATCGGTCCCCTGATAGGTACTAAGATCTCTCTCTATCAACTTCGTATTAACATTCACACAAGGAAAGGTGACAACTGGAGGAGGGAGGAACCTCTCTCACGTACCGTGTAGAAAGAACCCATCTGGCTTCTCGCCAAGGGCAAGGCCACGCTCGTTACTGGACATCCTTACTCCCCCCCCCTCCCCTCGACCACTCCCAACGACCCTGCCACTGCGGTCTACGGCCACTTGTATATATAGAGCACAGAGTTCGATCCATCGACATCACAGATCTTCCACCATGGCACTCAAGGTAGGGTCTCCTGGTACCTTTGCCGAGGCATTGTTGGTCATTAGAGGCGTGATTTCGTGAAATTTGTTGCGAGCACAATATAAGAGATTGTTTTGTCGTCGTGTTTTTTGTTTTGTTTTGTTTTTGTTTTGTTTTCTTCTTCTTACTTTTTTTGAGTATTTGTGTCATGTTAGGGGCACTTTGGCACCCTTTGTGTATGCTTTTGATTCCCTTTGGCAGATCACAATCGTCTGTGCCCTCTTGGCACTGTGCCTCGCTCGCCCAGACTCCCGTCCATCCTACTTCTACGGCGACTCGAGTTCCTCGGAAGAGTCCCACGAGTCTGAGTCTCAGGAGGACTTCGGACCCGCCAAGTACGACTTCAGCTACACCGTCAAGGACGACTCCTCTGACAACGACTTCGGCCACCAGGAGACCCGCGACGACGACCGAACTGATGGCTCTTACTTCGTGTATCTCCCCGACGGGCGCCTGCAGAAGGTGGTGTACTTCGTGGACGGGGACTCTGGATTCGTTCCGGAGGTCACCTACGAGGGCGAGGCCCACTACCCAGAACCCGAGTCGATCGAGGATGACCACTCCGATTCAGACTCAAGTGAGGAAACATTTTTCTACGCCGCTCCTCCTCCGTCTCTCTACGGAGCTCACAACTGAAAACCCTCTCGAGGAACTCAAAAATCACCTCCGCGAGCTCACAGTGTCATCATTATATTTATTCCATTCCTTCACATGTGAATAAAGTCAATGTACTTGAATCAACAGGTCTTTCCTTTCACAACATTGGAGTACCGGAATGAAATTCATACAGACAAGTGTGGGAAGAAAAGGGAAGAGAACAACGTACATACTTATGTTGTTCCTAAGTCGAAATAAGATGAAGTTTTCATTCGCTTAACAGTCAA
>NC_134797.1:43486907-43554407 GCF_046742065.1 Oratosquilla oratoria | reverse complement strand
GAGTCGTCCTTGACGGCGTAGTTGAACTCGTACTTGGCGGGTCCGAAGTCCTCCTGAGACTCAGATTCGTGGGATTCATCCGAGAAGCTGGGGGCACCGTAGCTGTAGGAGGGACGGGAGTCTGGGCGTGCCAGGCACAGTGCCAGGAGAGCACAGGCGACAGTAATCTGCCGGTGGGAGACCAAAGCATGGTATCAGTGCCTCAGTATAGAAATAAAGCTCATGATATTTAAATGAACAAATAAATGAACAGACAAATTAATTAACAATTAACATAAAAGAAGACATGAACAACGAACAACGAATCCACGTTCTAAACTGTGAACGAGCAGCACTTCCACTGAATGCAACTAGTAACCCATACTACTTTGGCTAAGGTGACAGGAGAACCTACCTTAAGTGCCATGGTGGAGGGTATACAATGTCGATGGCTCGTTCTTGGCGATCTATATATATGTGTCCGTAGAGAGCTGTGACGTCATATTGGTGAGGGTCGTATAAGACGTAGTAGTAACGAGCGTGGCCTTGCCCTTGGTGATGTTCCAGTTGGGGCTGTTGCATCCATTGCATGGGAGAGAGTCTGTTGGGACACTAAAAGGAGCAAAAAAGTGTGGTCAAGACCTCCCGTACATGTTGGGAGGTGGCGAAGGTAATGAGAATACACTAGGAAGCCAACAATTATTTTCCGTTGCATATTTCAGGGGTGACCTTTGAGAGAATTTCACTTGTGCAAACGTCCTGCCCTTAGGTTAACTAAGGTCCTCAATAGCTTCCGTCTATAATGACATCTGGAGGAATTCAGGATATGTTCATTCAACTACATTAAAAAAAAAATCTCTCGAAAGAGAAATCCAACAAGGTGATAGAATTTCACCCAAATTGTTTCGATCTTGCATCGAAAGGAAACGAGCTTGTAAGGGAAAAATTTGAGTATTAATATGAAACTAGCAGGACACGTGGAAATTCCATGGGATTTACGAAGGAGTCTTCAAAATCTCCCGAAGGAGTCTTCAGGCACCAAAAGGAGCCGTCAAAGTCTCCCGACGTCAAATTCTCCCGTCGTGTCTCTCTCTCTCTCTCTCTCTCTCTCTCTCTCTCTCTCTCTCTTTCTCGTTAGGTCAATCATAAAAGCAATAAAAAAAATTGAATCGTTTATGTCATGTCACATAGGACCCGCGGAAATTCCATGGTTATTCAACTTTGAAGTATTACGAAGGAGTCTTCAAAATCTCCCGAAGGAGTCTTCAGTCTCCAAAAGGAGTCGTCAAAGTCTCCCGACGTTGTCGTCAAATTCTCCCGTTGTCTCTCTCTCTCTCTCTCTCTCTCTCTCTCTCTCTCTCTCTCTCTCTCTCTCTCTCTCTCTCTCTCTCTCTCTCTCTCTCTCTCTCTCTCTCTCTCTCCCCTCTTTCTCTCTCTCTCTTTCTCGTTAGGTCAATCATAAAGGCAATAAAAAATTTGAATCGTTTGTCATGTCACAATAAACATTTATAGACGTTTGATTATTTTCATGTAACCTATGATTGAACTTGTATAGACGTTTGAATACTGTTTATTTATTTATTTATCTACTTATTTTCGTGAGGTTCTGTCAGGAGCTCAGAAAGCAACGCGACATGACGTCACACGTTAAGCTTTGAGTAAATGCCTTTTTTGATATTTCATTTATCGAAAGAATGTGATAAATAGGTGAATAAAATCGTCTGTCTTTAGCCAGAATAAAACTACTTCAATTCCTTTGCACCGTGACGTCGCGTCGGACGCGCTAAAGCGACGTGACGTCACCGCTCTCGGCCAATAAGTCGTCTCCGTTGCCGTGACGTCACCACTGTCGCTTAGCTGGCAGCCAATCAGTCGTCTCCTTTTTGCCGTGACGTCACCGCTCTCGGCCAATAAGTCGTCTCCGTTGCCGTGACGTCACCACTCTCGCTTCGCTCGCAGCCAATCAGTCGTCAGCAATTTTGGAAGGCTTCGTTGCCGTGACGTCACCGCGTGACAGACACGATAGATAGTTACAAGCGTATTAATATATAGATATTTTAATTACCTGAGATTTACTGATGACATTCTGGTTTCAGAAAGAGAAGACTTACAAGACGTGTTTTTAACAAGAATAGTCTCAAATTAGATTCGACAGCGAATAACCGAAATACTAAATTATAAATAAAGCTGTTTATAAACTACATCAATTTTACCAGTAAGTATAGTGATTAATGTTGATAAGTACGGGGCACCTCCCGAATTAGGTTAATGATGTGACATTAGATCAAGGCTCCACATAGAGAATGAGAAGAAATATCAAAGCAGCTTAGGTTAGACACGGCGCGGGATGCCACAACCAGTTAGGGAGATGGCCCAGGGGCCGAACTTATAAAAGATCCTAGCCTCTAAGTCTAGACATAAATTTTCAAAATGGCAGAAATTTTACCTAAATCCCTATGTCGGCGACCTAAATGCTTATGTCTAGAATGTCTAGACATAAGCATTTAGGTCGCCGACATATGGATTTAGGTAAAATTCCGCCATTTTGAATATTTATGTCTAGATTTAGGTGTTAGGATCTTTCATAGATTCGGCCCCAGGAGTCTTGAAAGAGAACCCACTAGTCGAAACGTGAAAGTATTATAATTTTCACATTCCTCATTTCCTTACTCATCTTGTCATTTAGATGTTCAACATGTGTACGTATGTAGTTAAAAAGAGTGGAGTCGGGTGAACATGATTAATTAAAGTACAAAACACGTTTCTCGGGTACAGATTTTTTTTTTTTTTTTCCAATTGTTCGCACAGCCCTGCTGGGGTTCGTCTTCATGAATACAATATGACAAAGAGCAGTCAACTGTCTAATGAGGATATAGTATTTTAGATGAGGTCACTTGGGAGTCCACGTCAATAAGGTCCCCTTCTAATTGCCAGGCTTTGCATTTTCATATATGGGGTGCCGTGGGTTGATCTCACTCGTGACTCCATCAACCATGATTATTATCATTATGGGCAGTTGTTGAAGGAGGTTGCAAGTCCAGGTTCGTGTACCTCTGTTAATAGACAGGGAGTACATGTTCTGTACATGTTCATGGGTTTGTATTTGACCGTATAGACAAAGGCCTAAATCATATATTTCCCGCGTTTTCATGTTTTCTCCAAAGCGTCCAGCATTTGTTCGTAGTCTTAGTAGTATTCATGGTTTTCTGGGAAGGTTGCTACCTGGAGGATGAGGCGACCAAGCATCTATTTGTGACTTGAGCATTTCAGGTACCACTATATTTGAAGAGTAATCTGCTACAAGGTTCTCCATGAATGACGACGGGTTTTCTTAATTTTAGCCTTCTTGGACCTTTTATTTTTTCAGTAAGAACATCATACAAGAGGTGCTTTGGCTGGCCAGCTTTTAGGTACATCCATATACAGATGTCATCACGACGAATTTGGGGAGGGTGGATTCGGGACAGGAATAATAGGTAATTCATCGGAGTACAGAGGATTCTATCCGATATGTCCAATTACATCATAAGAGTAGGAGAGAGGCCAAACGCAGAGTATGGGATCCAATATATTTAACGTTTCGCCCAGCAGGGCTTCTTCAGAAGAAGCCCTGCTGGGCGAAACGTTAAATGTACTGGATTCCATACTCTGCGTTTGGCCTCTCTCCTACAGTGCTGTTGCAGTCGTTGCTGCTTATACATCATAAGAGGCCACGTCAAATCCATGATTATGAGCGCTCTGTTTCCAAACTGGAACACAGTACTTTACCGCTGGAAGGACAAGTCCCAATATCGATGTTCTGAGGGTTTCCGTACTCTCTAGGCGCCTAATGAGAGAAACTTTGGCAGTGACATTGTTTTTCAGTTTTGTGAGGTGTCTGCCTTTCAGCATTGCCAGAAGGCTTCTATAGGTGAGCCTGTGGTCAAGTATGAGGCCAAGGCCTGTAGGGCTTGGATAAAAGTGAAGAGTGCTCCTGAATGCGGGTGCACTTAATAGTTTGCCCTGTGGCTTCTCATATAATTGAAGATATTGACCTCGTTAGACAGTTTCAGCCTCCAGTTTCTCAGAAATTAAAAGATGATGTTCATATCAACAGATATTTATTCTACTTGTTTGACCTCTATTGCAGACACAGTGAGGGTGACATCATCAGCATATATGTGTAGCTAAGGTATCGAATCCTGAGTGGTTCCATTTTTCAGTCTGTGGAGTCGGCTGTGCTTACTATAACTTATTAAGAGTGCTAAGCATCTAGTGTACAGGAGTTCCCTGATTAAATCCGTTAGATTACTGGAGCTGATAATTCTCTGGAGCTTCACGGAAAAGCCTTGGTGTCAGGCGGTGTCAGAGAAAACTACATACACTCTTGCCAATTGTATTCCCCATGTTGTGGTGTAAATTATGTCGTGGTAAGGAAAACATTGATAAACCTAAGTATTCATGTATTTCTTTTGACTTTATTCACAAATGAAAACGTGAAATAAATATCTTGATGGCGCTGTGTGCTCATGAAGGCGACTTTTTAGTTCCTCGAGAAAGTTTTTCAGTTGGGAGCTCCGTAGAGAGATGGAGGAGGGGCGACATAAACGTATCTCTCCTCACTCGAGTCGGCGTCGGAGTCGGAGTCATCCTCGATCGACTCGGGTTCTGGGTAGTGGGCCTCACCCTCGTAGGTGACCTCCGGAACGTACCCAGAGTCCCCGTCCACGAAGTACACCACCTTCTGCAGGCGCCCGTCGGGGAGGTGCACGAAGTAGGTTCCCTCGGTCAGTTCGTCGTCGCGGGTCTCCTGGTGACCGAAGTCGTTGTCAGAGGAGTCGTCCTTGACAGCGTAGTTGAACTCGTACTTGGCGGGTCCGAAGTCCTCCTGAGACTCAGACTCGTGAGACTCCTCCGAGAAGCTGGGGGCACCGTAGCTGTAGGAGGGACGGGAGTCTGGGCGTGCCAGGCACAGTGCCAGGAGAGCACAGGCGACAGTAATCTGCCGGGGGAAGAGCAAAAGTGCAGGGAAAGCATGATATCAGTGCCTCAACATGGAAATAGAGCTCATGATATTCAAATGAGTAGGTGATTAAACAGATCAATAAATTTATAGTTAAAATAGAATTAAATAAACTATGAACAACAAATTCACGTTCTAAACTGTGAACTAGCAACACTTTCACAGAATGGAACTAGTAACCCTTAAGCGCTCGGTTAAGGTGGCAGGAGACACTACCTTAAGCACCATGGTGGAGGATATGCAATGTCGATGGCTCGTTCTCGGCTATCTATATATATATATGCGTCCGCGGAGAGCTGTGACGTCACAGTGGTAGGGTCGTATAAGATCGAGGTTAGTAACGAGCGTGGCCTTGCCCTTCGTGAGGTTCCATTTGTTTCCTTTCCATTCTTTGTATGAAAGAGTCTGTTGAGATACCCAAGACGGGCAAAAAGATGTGGTCAAGATCTCACATACATGTTAAGTGGGGAGGGTAATGAGAATACACTGCAGGAAACATTTACTTTCCGCACCATATTGTAACAATGACCTTTGAAAGAATTTCGTTTGTGCAAGCCTCCAGCCCTTAGGTTAAGTAAAGTCCTCACAAATTTTGTCTATAATGACCACAATGGAAATAAACTTTCGTGTTTTTTCTGTTATCCTCGGCAATTGATTTGTTATTTCGAATTGTGTTCTCTTCATTATTTGCATTTCATGTATTTGATTCATTGTCAAATACTATTATTATTATTATTGTTCTTATTAATCGTCGTCATCGTCATCATCGTCGTCATCGTCGTCGTCGTCGTCGTCATCGTCGTCGTCGTCGTCGTCATCATCGTCATCATCATCGTCATCATCGTCATCATCATCATCGTCGTCATCACCATCACCATTACCATCACCATCACCATCACCACCACCAGACGATTTCAACAAGGAATTTTTTTAATTTGATTTGACAGTGAATAACCATACAGTGAACATAGGTTTACTTCTAAAGATAAAATTAAAGCAGTTATTCTTATAAACGAAATTATTTTTAACAATAGGTGAGTTGCATTCGAGTATTACTCTTCACTCAATTTCACGTCCAGACACCCTAGCTCTTCTTAGAACTATTAAAAAAACGCACTCAAGTCTAAACTAAATTTATTCATGTAAATATAGTTCACATAAAAAGCCGCATTAGTTGCCCTATCTACTGTTACGTAGAGTTGGAAACACAAAAATAATATAAGAGTCCAGAGAACACCCAACTCTGTGATGACTATGTTGATAAGCATGGCCACTTTCTGAACTGGAATTCTGTGATGTTAGATCAAAGTTCCACAATAATAATGACAACACGACACAGAAGTTCTCTCCTGTAATGATAATACAAAACACAGGAAATTTGATATTTCTTTGCCTAAGTCCGCAAGACTGCTATTAAAAGCGTAGGTGCACATTACATGATGTTCCACAAATGAATGCCCTAAAAGATACCCTAAAGGATGCCCTACTTGTGTATATGATGTTCTTGTGTTTCTATGTCTGTAAGTTTTCCTCCCCCACCTTCAATCTTGTCATCTAGATATTCACCATATGTATGTATATATTAAAAAGAGCTGAAGTCAGGTAAACGTGATTTGTGAAAATACAAAACACCGAATTCGGTAATAGAAACTTTATTCCTTTTGTTCCAACAATTTTGTCCGGGGTTCGTCTTCGTGAATACAGTAGGAGAAAGAGCAATCAACTGTGTAATGAGGATACAGTACTTTAGGTAAGGTCACTAGGAGGGTCCGTGTTACTATAAGGAGCCATTCTAATTGCTAGGCTTTGTATTTCACATATGGGGTGTCGTTGGTTGATCCCACTAGTGACTCCACCCATGTTTATTGTTATGATCTAGAATTATTGAGATAGGTCGCAAGTTCAGGTTTGTGTAAATCTGTTAGACAGGGAGGTATTTTCACACTATTCTCGTTCAGAATATGTTCATGAGTTTGTATTTGACCGTATGGATATTGACCTTGATTACTGATTCCTCGAGTTTTTATCCCTCCTGCAAAGCGACCACCACTGGTTCGTAGTATCATCTGTATCCATGATTTTCTGGAATGATTGCTGCCTGGAGGATGAGACTACCAAATATTTGTGTACGACTTAAGCCTCTAAAGTACCATTGGATCTGAAGAGTTCTCTGCTACTAGGTTCTCCATGAATGGGCACAGGGGGTTTTCGACTTCAGCTAAGAGGTCCAAGTCGTTTATATACATAATGAACAATAAGGGACCCAAAACCGAGCCCTGGGGAACTCCACTAGAAATATTCCCCCATTTGGATTTTACACCGTTTATGATGACCCGCTATTTTCTGTTACTGATCCATGCTCTAGTCCATTCAAACCCTTTTCCTCCTATGCCATGAGCTTTGACTTTATTTAGTAGTCTCTGGTGGGGCACTTTGTAGAACGCTTTGCTAAAATCAAGGTAAATAACATTGTAACTACCATTGTTAGCTGACGCATTGAAGACATTAGTGTAACAAGATTAGTTACACATGACTTACCCTTGGAGAACCTATGGTGTGAGTCATGAATCAAGTTATGTCTCGATATAATCTCCGATTCTATTAGCTATTATTGATTCAAGCATTTTACCTGTAGCTGATGTCAAACTGATTGGCCTGTAGATGCATATAAACTATTTATCTCCCTTTTTGAAATCGGGAAAAACGTTTGCCAGACCCCAAGCAATAGGCACAAAAACAATAATTGGTCACAGATTTTATATTGACACTCTAAGTTCTCTCAGAAATTTTTCGTATGGACCCGAGGATTTTGCAACTTTAATCTATCAATCTGTTTGACTTTTCTACCTTACTGATGCTGATGTTAGTCTACTTCCTTCATCCCCACTGAAAATCGGGTCACAGTCAGGTACCATATCTAACCTTTTCTTTGTAAATACCGTGAGAAAAATATTTGTTAAACGCCTCGCTCATTTTTTCCTCGTCGTTTTTAATTAGGCCTATCCTTGTTTTTTGTTCTGTAGAGATGAAAGAAGCCCTTTAGGTTGGATCTCGCTTGTCTTGCAACCTTAATTTCATGGCTACGTCTCGTTGTGCTCGTGTTCTTATTAGCCATGTCCAATTACATCATAAAAGGACACGTCAAGTCCCTGGGTAAGACCGCTGTTTCCACACAGGAACACAGTGCTCTACCGCTGAATGGACGTCACAATACCGATGTTCTGGTGTTGGTACTCTTTAAGCTCCCAATGAGAGCAACTCTGGCAGTGACATTGATCTTTAGTTTTATGAGATGGTTGCCCATCAGCATTGTCAAATGGCTTCTGTAGGCAAGACTGCGGTCATTTTGACGCCAGAGTATGTACAGCTTGGGTAAGAAATTAAGGAGTGCTCCTGAAACCGATTATACTTAATAGTTTTCCCTGTGGTTTCTAAAATAAGTGAAAATATAGATTTTGTTGGACAGCTTCAGCACCCATTTCTTCAGAAATTGACGGTTCTTCATATCGGCAAAGAACTTTTCTTATGCCTATTTGAAATTTGTTGCAGACACACTGATAGTAACATGTATCGTGTGGCCAAAGTGGCAGGAATATCAGAGGTGTAGTCGCTGTGTAGAGTTGGTGCAAGTACCGAATCCTAAGCGATCCCATTGTTTGAGTCTGTGGGGTACATTAACCACCATAAATAACACCAAATTTCTGGTGTATATGAACTCCGTGATGAAATATGTTACATTACTGGAAGTCCTTTGTGCTAGACGGTGTCAGAAAAAACCGCAAACGTTCTCGTCAATTGTATCCCCCATAATATATCAGTTATGCTGTGTCAATGAAAATCGTAATAAATCCAAGTATTTGTATTTACTTTATTCGCAAATGAAAAAGTGATATATAAATATTTTGATTGTGTTATGATGTCATGAAGGCAAAATTCTTAGTTCCTCGAGATGTTTTTCAGTTGGGAGCTCCGTAGAGAGATGGAGGAGGGGCGACGTAAACGTATCTCTCCTCGCTCGAGTCGGCGTCGGAGTCGGAGTCATCCTCGATCGATTCTGGTTCTGGGTAGTGGGCCTCACCCTCGTAGGTGACCTCCGGAATGTACCCAGAGTCACCGTCCACGAAGTACACCACCTTCTGCAGGCGCCCGTCGGGAAGGTGCACGAAATAGGTTCCCTCGGTCAGTTCATCGTCGCGTGCCTCTTGGTGACCGAAGTCGTTGCCAGAGGAGTCGTCCTTGACAGCGTAGTTGAACTCGTACTTGGCGGGTCCGAAATCCTCCTGAGACTCAGACTCATGAGACTCCTCCGAGGAGCTGGGGGCACCGTAGCTGTAGGAGGGACGGGAGTCTGGGCGTGCCAGGCACAGTGCCAGGAGAGCACAGGCGATTGCAATCTGCCGGAGGAAAGCAAGGGTGCACACAAAGAATGCCATTAGCTCCTCAACATGTCACTTTAACTCACTGTATGCAAAGTAGATTCACTAAGGAATAAGATACCAATGGACAACAAACCGACATTCTAAATTCCAGAAAAACAATAAGGTCACACAATCTGGCCGCTGTTAACCATTAGCACTTGGGCTAAAATGGCAGGAGACCCTACCTTGAGCACCATGGTGGAAGATATGATGTCGGTGGATCGTTCTCAGTGCTCTATATATACGAACGTGTCCATAGACCAGTGTGACGACATAGTGGTAGGGCCGGGGTCAGAAAGAGGGTCACATGTAACGAGCGTGGCCTTGGTCTCAGTGCATGGGAGAGCCTCACTTCAGACACTGAAGGGGGCAAAAAGAAAGCGTGGTCAAGACCTCCCCTATACGTTTAGGGGCAATGAGGTTACACTGCAGGAAGCCGACACGTATTTTCACTGCAAATTCCAGTACTGATAATTTAAAACAAATTAATTTATGCAGACCTCCATTCCTTGATGTAACTAAATTCGTAAACCATTTTCACCTATAATGACGCCCTTTTAATATTCACGCTTGTTTTCAAAAGGAACACACTCTGTTCTAAACTAATGTTACTAATAGAAGCTGAATACTTTCTGTCAGAAACTAAAACGGTTTTTTTTCCATCTACCAGGGAGAGTCAGAACGTTGATTTAATAAACGCATGACCTAACACAAAAGACACCAGACAAACTGAGTTAAGGCTGTGATATCAGAGATTTTAGAAAGTGAATGAGAAACGCAGTAGAAGGAGATTTCTTCAGTATTGATAACGCCAGCCTTGGGAATGTATTATTTATTTGAATAAACGAGCAAGACAAGTATCAACGACGTAAATAAACATGACAGAAAGTGTCACAACCAGCTAGGAAGATGGTCCATGCATCCTAAAAGATGACGTACTTGTGTATATAATACCTTTGAGTTTTAACGGCAATCGGCTTTGTAAATAAACTATGTTCTCCTATTATTCCTATGTGTCTTCCAACTTCAATTTCGTTTGTTCTCTTGATATTCAGTAGGTATGCATATGCGAAACAAACTGGAGTCAAGAAACATTAATGAAAGTACAGGATTAGGATTAAGAACAATTAGGTGACACCATTTGCTTTGCAGGGTCGATTTTTGTGAAAAGGGGAGACGTCTGTAGAAAAATTAAAGATATGTTTACATAAAAGGGTTTACTGCAATGAACACGTTTTAAGAAGTTTTATTTATATAGGCTACCTTTCTTATAAGGGGGAAATAGCTCTTGGTAAATAGATTCCTTATATTCTATACATTTGTCTATTGCGGTTCGGGAGGCAAGGGGAGGAGGGAGCGAGCGTCGATAGTTAGCAACAACATAAGGAAGGTAAACTGAAATGAGAAGAGACACCGTGAGAAATAATCAGAGATTAATTGAAACTTAGTAAAAGAGAAAACATTTGTACATTTGTCCGTGTAGGGGTGTTATTGTCCATATGAAGTGTGTGTCAATACATTTCCCACGAGAAGAGAGTTGATTTCTCTTCCTGCGTGTAACAGTGAATATCACATTTGAACTAGTATCCACATAAATCATACAAGACTCCTTGTGCATGCAGGCTGGATTGGAGGGATGGTGCAAAAAAACAAATAGTCTTTACAGTGAGGTCTAGGTGTTATGTGTCGTATTAGCTCTTCATGTTTGGTGTGAAGTCTTTCAATATGTCTAGAGTGCAGTTTATGTTTGTGCTGTTTGAGAAGATGGATATTAACAGACATTCTTAAGTTGCTCCATTTCGAACCCATGATGGCACGAATGAAAATGTTTCGAACCTTCTAATGGGAGTAATTGTTCGAAAGGCTCGATCCTGATGACCGACACATTGTTGGTCTGACCAGTGCTAGATACAATCACTGGCATCATCCTTAACAGGGATATTTGTGTTACTAGCAGTTTCCGTGATTCTTCTGTTTGTTCAGCTCCAGTGTAATTATACAGCTTCACGTCTCAATACACTGGTCTTATTGCACCACTGTTGCTCCTATGCATGTGCCCCGTCAAGTATGTTCTACATTACGTGTAAAGTCCTACAGTGTTTTGTGTCTTATTATGTGGAAGTACAAAAGACCAGACTCGGTGTTTGATGCTTTGTATTTTCATCAAGTATTCATGTGTACACCAACAGGCTCAATATTTTCTATTAGAGGGACTGGCCGAGTCAAAGCAGACATCTACACCGAAGTACCTAACCTACATCCCTTCTATCCCAGCACCTTGAAAATGAACGTTCTCTTGCGCCCCTTCACATTACGTGGGTCCAACACAGTGTAGCGAGGCACACCACCGCATGGCGTGGCAGCCAATGCTGATTCTTCCCTACCGCTTCACCATATGATGATTCTCATTCACATCCACCGGAGCCCAGACCTTTCGGCTTCGTCACCAATGCATTGGACTAATGAATGTTTCTTGGCTGGCAAAGCCCTTGAATTGTCTATGGTATATTCTTATCATTTCTCAACTTGGTTTGATGTATAACCTTAACGTATTACTAGGTAAGATAATGGTATAATCGAGTTAGTGTGTTTCTGACCAATGAACGGTGATTGTATATCAGTAGTGTGCAGCTTACACCATCAGAGGAAATCGTATAAACTCTTGTTAAGTGTATTTCCCATATTGTGATGTCAGTTGTGCCGCGCTAAGGGAATGGATGATAGATCCAAGTATTTATTTTGACTTTATTCGCAAATGAGATCATGGAATAGGTATTATGATGACACAGTAATTTCACAAAAATGACTCCTTAGTTCAGCGAGAGGGCCTCATTTGATAGCTCCGTTGAAAGACTGAGGAGGAGCGCCATAGACAAAAATCTCCTCGCTCAAGTCGGACACGGAGTGATCATCCTCGATCGATTCTGATTCAGGAAAGTGGGCCTCGCCCTCGTAAGTGATCTCTGGAATATACCCAAAGCCCCCGTCCACGAAGTGCACCACCTACTGCAGGGGCCCGTCGAGTAGGTGCACGAAGTAGGTTCCCTCGGTCAGTTCGTCGTCGCGGGTCTCCTGGTGGCCGAATTCGTTGCCGAAGTCGTCGTCTTTGACGACGTAGCTGAACTCATACTTGGTGGGCCCGAAGTCTCCCTGAGACTCAGACTCGTGAGGCTCATCCGAGAAGCTGGCGGTACCTTAACTGTAGGAGGGAGGAGAGTGTGGGCGTGCCAGGAGAGCACAGGCGACATCGACTTACCGGGGGAAGACCAAGAGTGCACTCAAAGTATGATATTAGTGCCTCAATATGAAAATAAAGTTTATTAAATGCAAATGAATAAATGGATAAAGAAACAAATTACATACATACATATACCAAGGCTTTTTCCCCCTTACTAGGGAGGTAGCCAAAAAGGAAAAGGCATAAAATCATTCCCACCCATTCCATCCCTGAAAACACTCCACACCCCTCCACCCTCCCTCCCATCTTAGCACCTCCTAGATGACGGGTCATCCCTGCACCCTGTCCACTGCCCTGGGTCAGAAGCAGTGTCGCAAGACACAGCACATCCACAGCATGAACAATGAACAACAAATTCAAGTTCTAAACTATGAACTAACAACACTGTCACAGACAGCAACTATTAACCCATAGTGCTAAGATTGAGGTGGCAGGAGAACATACTTCAAGTTCCATGGTGGAGGTTAGTAACAAGCGTAGCCTTGGCCTTGGTGATATTCCAGTTGGTTCCATTGCATCCATTGTGTGAAAGAGTCAGTCTGTTGAAGCACCAAAATTAGCAAAAAAGAGTGGTCAAGACCTCACGTACACGTTAGGAGGTGGGGAGAGTAATGGGAATACACTGCAGGAAGCCAGCACTTACTTTCCGTAGCATATTGCATCAATGACCTTCGAGAGAAACTCTCTAGTGCAGACCTCCTGCCCTTATGTTAACTAAAGTTCTCAAAAGTTTCCGTCTATGATAAAATGTGCAGCAATTCAGAATGTGCTCGTTCAGTTATCAAAAAAAGTCGAGGAGGAAATATAGTAAGCGGATACAATTCCACTTAGTTTATTTCTTTCTTGCATCGGAGGGATTTTCAAGGAAACAGGCTTGTACTCGTAAGGGAAAAGTTTGAGTATTAATGTGAAATACTTCAATCATCTGAGATTTACTGTTGACATTCTGATTTCAGTAATAGAAGACTTGCAAGATATGATAAGTGCTTTCAACAAGAAAAGTCTCAAATTAGATTGAACAGTGAATAACCATATGATAAACGATAAGCTCAGTTCTAAAGTTAAAAGTAAAGCAGTTGTTTTATGAACTATATTATTTTCACCAATAGGTATTGTGGTTTATGTTAAAAAATACGGAACACATTCCAAACTAGTTTTTACTATTGTGATATTAGATCAAGGTTCCACAAAAAGTATATGTAATAAAGATACCAGCTTTCCTTAATGTTAATGACATAAACCACAGTTAATATTTTATTTGGCTAAGTCTGCGAGATCACTATCAACGACGTATATAGATATGACGTGGCATGCCACAACCAGGAAGATAGCCCAAGCGTCTTCAAAGAGGACCCACTTGTGTATATAATGCCTCTGTTTCAGTGCCTATCACTTCTGTGAACAAGACTGTGGGTCGAAATTAAAGTATCATACATTTCCACATTGTTCATCATTTTCTTACTCATCTTGTCATCTAGATATTCAGCATATGTATGTATATATTAAAAAAGAGCTGAAGTCGGATAAACATGATCGTACAACCCTGCCGGGGTTCGTCTTCATGAATGCCATATTAGGAAGAGCAGTCAACTGTGTAATGAGTACATAGTACTTTAGGTGAGGTCACTTGGGGATCCACGTTACTTTATAAGTAGCCCTTCCAATTGCCTTTTTACACACGTGGTGCCGTGGATTGATCCCGCTATTGACTCCGTCACCTGTGTTTACTGTTATTATCTGCAATTACTGAGGTAGGTCACAAGTTCAGGTTTATATAAGTCTGTTGATAGACAGAGAGGTCCTTTCACGCTCCACTCGTTCTGAACGCGTTCATGGGTTTATATTTGACTGTATGGACATAGGCCTGAGAGAGAGATTCCTTGTTTTTTCATGCTCTCTGCAAAGCATCCAGCATTTGTTCGTAGTCTTAGCTGTATCCAAGACTCTGAGAAAGTTGCTGCCTGGAGGATAAGGCTAACAGGCATCTATGTACGGCTTGAGCCTCTCAGGAGCCACTGTATCTGAAGAGTCCTTTGCTACCAGGTTCTCCATAGACCACTGGGGTTTCATCGGTTTCAATATTCTTGGGGCTTCTCAGTGAGAACATTATACAAGAGATGATTTGGCTGGCCAGATCTTAGGTAATACGCTTACAGATGTCATCTTGATGAAATTGTGGTGGCAGGATCCCGGACACGAATGATAGATGATTCATAGGAATCCAGAGGACACAAATGATAGGTGTACTGGGGTCCAGAGGTTTCAGTCTGATATATCCAACTACATCATAAAAGAGCACGTCAAGTCCGTGGTCATAAGCGCTCTGTTTCCAAACGGGAACACAGTACTCTACCGCTGATAAACCAAGTCTTAATATAAATGTTCTGAAAGTCTTAGTACTTCTGTAGGCGCCCGTTAGAAAAGTGTACGAAATAGGTTCCCTCGGTCAGTTCATCGTCGCGGATCTCCTGGTGACCGAAGTCATTGCCGAAGTCTTCGTCCCAATGCCGAGGTTCTGAGGGTGTGGAAAGAAGCGCCCAAGTTGGTATTCGTTAGGCGACTAATGAGGCCAGCACTGGCAGCGACATTGCTCTTCTGCATTGTCAGATTGCTCCTATGTGTGAGACTGTGGTCAAGTTTGACGCCAAGGTCAAGTCAAGGAGCTAAGATCAAAACAGAGGAATGCTCCTAAACTCGGCTACACTTTTAAGTTGGTAGTTTGCCCTTTGGTTGCTAAAGTGAGTAAAAATATGGTCTTTGGTAGATATTTTCAGTCTCCAGTTCATTAGAAACTAACAGATGATGTTTACATAAGCAGAGAGCTTTTCTTCTGCTTATTTGGCGTCTGTTGTAGATGCAGTGAGAGTAACATCATCAGCATATATGTATCATGAGTCTGAGGAAGCAGGAACGTCGGAGGTGTAGGGTACCGAATCCTGAGCGATCCCATTTTGCTGTCTGTAGGACGGCTACGTTGACCATCGCTTATGATTTGGTGCACAGTAGCTCCCTCATTATTATATGTATTAGATTACTGGAGCTGATCATTTTCTGCAGCTTCACGAGAAGACCTTGGTTCCAGACGGTGTCTGAGAAAAGCGCGAACACTTTTTTGGGGGTATTGTGATTTTAGCTATGTCGTGTCAAGGAGAATTATAATAAATACAAGTATTTGCTTTGAGTTTATTCACAAATGAGGACATGGAATAAATATTATGGAAATGTCATGTCACAAAGGTGACTCCTTAGTTCGGCGAGAGGGATTTAGTTGGGAGCTCCGTAGAGAGATGGAGGAGGAGCGACGTAAACGTATCTCTCCTCGCTTGATTCGGACTCGGAGTGATCATTCTCGATCGATTCGGGTTCTGGGTAGTGGGCCTCACCCTCGTAGGTGACCTCCGGAACGTACCCAGAGTCCCCGTCCACGAAGTACACCACCTTCTGCAGGCGCCCGTCGGGGAGGTGCACGAAGTAGGTTCCCTCGGTCAGTTCGTCGTCGCGGGTCTCCTGGTGACCGAAGTCGTTGTCAGAGGAGTCGTCCTTGACGGCGTAGTTGAACTCGTACTTGGCGGGTCCGAAGTCCTCCTGAGACTCAGACTCGTGAGACTCATCCGAGAAGCTGGGGGCACCGTAGCTGTAGGAGGGAGGGGAGTCTGGACGTGCCAGGCACAGTGCCAGGAGAGCACAGGCGATTGCGATCTGCCGGGGAGAAGAGCAAGATTGTACTTAAAACATACCATAAACTACTTTACAAATCACTGAAGCCAATTGCATACAATGAAATATTCACTGAGGAATATGGCACCAACGAGCAACGAACTGGTATCCTAAGTTTTAGACCAACAACAATTTCACAGTAGGATGTCGCCATTAGCCAATGGTGCTTCGGCTAAAGTGGCTGGAGACCCTACCTTAAGCGCCATGGTGTGGGATGTACGATGTCAATGGATTGTTCTCGGTGCTATATATATATACATTTGTGGCCGCAGACCCGTATGACGTCACAGTGGCAGGGTCGAGGGTCAGAACGTGGGTTACCAGTAACGGGCCTGGCCTTGCCCTTGGCGATGAGCTACTTGGGTTCTTTTATGTTCATTGCATGGGAGAGACTCTGTTGAGACACTCAATTGAGCAAAAAAGGGGCGGTCAAGACCTCCCGTAGATGCTAGAATGTGGGAGGAGGGAGTCAACACTTATTTTCCGTTGAATGTTGCAACAATGACCTCTCAGAGAAATTCGCTTCTGCAGATCTCCAGTCCTTATGGTAACCAGCTTCCTCAGAAAGAATCGTCAGTAATGACATGTGGAGAGATTCAGAATAAGCTCATTCGTATACATACATATACCAAATTAACATAGAGAAAGAAGTACGGTTGAGTTAAAATAAGTGGGAAGTAAATAATCACTGTGCACATATTAATAATGTATGCTCACTTAAAGAATTACTTTTCACTCTACCAATCAAATCAAATAAGCAAGTAAATATAGTACACATATTAATGATATACGCTTACTTAGAGAAGGACTTTTCAACCTATCATTCAGATGAAAAACCTTTGTCAAACTAACATGTAGAGGAATTAGCTCAAATACACTTAACGTAGAATTAATCATTTCCCAACGAAATCCAAACTTAAATTGAAAAAAGAAAAAAAAATGATCAAGGTTTTGATTTGTTTGTTTAACTATTTATTCGTTTGTTTCTATTTGTCTTTTTCATCTATTTAATTCTAGTGGGTGGGTTGTGTCTTACTGCGTTGTTTCTGACTCGGGGCAGTGGACGGGATTCAGGGATGTCCCCATCATCTACGAGGAGCTAAGAGGAGAGGGGAACAATGGCTGGTAAATGGGAGTGGGATGGATGACAAGACTACCTCTCTTACAAAGGGAAAGAAGCCCTTGGTACATAGGTACTGTAGATATATTTTTTTCGTTCATTTATTTATCCATTTATCATTGCTTCATTCTTTTTTATTTACTTTACCTATTTGTTTATTCATTTCCTTTTTTCACATTACCTGATACGGTCATCTAAATTCCAGAAGAAAAAACGTATGAATCGTATACTAGAAATGTCACCTCAGAAAAAAATATGACCACTAGTCTCATACATAATAAGAAACTCACATTATATATACACAGTATCTATCATCAATATTGATATTTGTCGTGGCTGCGTCTGTATTTGTCCGTCTGTGTTTCTGTGTGCCGTTGTCTGTTTCTGTCCGTCTGTGTGCATAGTTTTTCCACACACGCACAAACACACAATTTGTGAACAGGCATGATAGATTGGAGAGGTAAATACAGTTAGGTAAATTATTACCTCCGTCACCTCCTCTACCACTGTAGTAACTACGATTTACTGTTCCCCTTCTATGGTTTTGTAATTCTTCTTTCACTTTCAACTTACTTTTCGTCACTGTCTTATGTAAGGGTGAATTAAACGGATGCAAGATTTTCTTCTTTTCTTCCCAAATAATATTACACTTGGCTTGTCAATTTACACCAAGGGAGTCCACACTGGGATCCTCAATTTACTCAATAACCCACCTCGCACCGACGTCACGACCTCCCCAGTCCAATAATCTTTACTCTTACATCTAAGTGCCTACCCTAATGGTGTGTCTTTACACCCATGAACCAATAATTTTTTCTCCTCCTCCACCCTTTCTCCAATCAAAAAGACTGTTACAAACGTCTTAAGGAATACTGCTTACTCAAGCAATCACGATGTCGATGCATGACTGGCTTAGTTTACATATTGTTACATCAGCATTTATACAGCACTGAAATCAGGTTTCTAGCGGTTGTTTATAAACTTTAGACGAACAGCGAGATTATGCAACTCTTTCGCGGCTATTGTTTACCAAACATCCAACTCATAAAATGAAATTCTCACCACTTAACCCTTTATCTACCTTACTTGTCTACCTTCATCTACCAGCCTCTTACAAAATACAAACACACACACACACACACACACACAATTCTTGAAACTACGGAGATACTCAAACTGAATAATATCGCCCGGCGCCAACCAAAAGTAACTAAAAGATGAATACTTAGATACATAGATAATAGACAAAAATACATTAATATAATATATAAATGAATATCTTAATACATAAAAACACACAAATACATAACCATTATACATAAATGCATACAAAAATACGTAAATGTTATACATGAATAAATATATACAAAATACATAAAAGATAAGAAATGAATACAGGAACACAGCCTCCATCATCTAGGGTTAATGGAAACGAGCTTTAACCCAGAGACACCCGCGAGGCTTGACTTAAACTGAATAAAATCGCCTGGCGACACGAGGCAAAAG
Organism: Oratosquilla oratoria; assembly: GCF_046742065.1. Taxonomy (NCBI): domain Eukaryota; kingdom Metazoa; phylum Arthropoda; class Malacostraca; order Stomatopoda; family Squillidae; genus Oratosquilla; species Oratosquilla oratoria. Next base: position 43,535,427 of record NC_134797.1, on the reverse strand, counting down.
ACTACCCAAGAAGGATCCCTGCCGTCCTCGGGTCAAAGTTGTTGGATCATCTTGGATGTCCTCAGTGTGACAACGACCGTCCGCGCCGCTCCGTCTCGTGGGCTGATGGGGACGTGTCTGAGAGTGAAGGAACTGGAAGCTGGCCGGCGGTGGCACGGAATGAAGCCGGCAAGACCCGCCGGCCGGCCGGGATACCTGGGAAGGAATATCAAGAAGGAATTCTATCGAGACCGGTCGGCCTGGAAATTGAAAGAGAACGTGGCCGGCCGACCGGGAAGATGGAAAGAAATAGTCGATTGGAAAGGAGGCCGGCCGGCAAAGTAAACTAGAAAAGGAACGATAGCCGGGTAGCTGGGAAGGTCGAAAAGAAAAACAGAAAGAATAGGAGGACAGCCAGCCAGCAAAGGAACGAGGCCGGCAGTCCTGGAAAGCTGGAAAGAAAACTTGAAGGGAAACGTAAGGAGGCTGCCTGGCCGGGAAACCGTGAAAAAACGAGGCCAGCCGGCCGGGAAAGAAAAAAAGTGACAGCGGATGGGAATTAAGGTCAACGGGCCATTAGGGCCCGCTGACCATAATTCCGGACAGTACTGGAAAGTCGGACGGCTGCCGCCAGGCGAATCTATTCAAGCTGTCGCTTTTACTTTTCAGCAGTAACAGAATGTGTGAGGGACATTGTTAGAGTAGTTCTTCCCTAAGCTGAATAAATTCTTTGTCTGGAGTCTGCAGAGACTATAACAGAAGCCGTTTAACTCCACTCGAAATAGTCTTTTTTTTACGTAGTTTCAAGGCAAATTGGAAGCTGAACTCGCAACAGCACCGAGGGCACACACACAAACACACACACACAGACACACACACACACACACACACACACACACACACACACACACACACACACACACACACACACACACACACACACACACACACATACACACAAACAAACACACATACGTGAAAATTTCACGGATATTCAACTTTGAAATCTTCCGAAGGAGTTTTTCAAATCTTCCATAGGAGTCTTCAAATACTCCCAAAGGAGTCTTCAAAGCCTCCCAAAGAGTCTTCAATGTTTCCCGAAGTAGTCTTGAAAGTCTCCCGAAGGAGTCTTCAAAGTCTTCTAAAGGAGTCTTCAAAGCCTCCCAAGGAGTCTTCAGAGTTTCCCGAAGGAGTCTTCAAAGTCTCCCGAAGGAGTCTTGAAAGTCTCCCGAAGGAGTCATGAAAGTCCCCCGAAGGAGTCTTCAAAGTCTCCCGTAGGAGTCATGAAAGTCCCCCGAAGGAGTCATGAAAGTCCCCCGAAGGAATCCCTAAAGTCTCGACTAATCCATTGCCGAGGGTCATGATCTAAGATTTTCTTTCTGTCTAACTCCACGTGCTGAGTGTCCACAGCTGAGCGTCCATCGGCGAAGGATCAGCTCATGACCTGAGTCTCGAGCTCGTTGACTTCTACCCCAGAAGGTTTTTCGCGAGGTGTGTGTGTGTGTGTGTGTGTGTGTGTGTGTGTGTGTGTGAGTGTGAGTGTGAGTGTTTGTGTGTGTTTTTTTGTGTGTAGGTCTGTTTGCATGTGTGTTTGTAACAATATCCAATATCCAATATCCTGTGTGTGTGTGTGTGTGTGTGTGTGTGTGTGTGTGTGTGTGTGTGTGTGTGTGTGTGTGTGTGTGTGTGTGTGTGTGTGCGTGCGCGCTCACATTAGGGTACAAAGGTTGCAATCAGATATGTCAAAATATACAATGAAAGGGCACGTCAAGTCCATGGATATGAGCACTCTGTGCCCAAACTAGGACACGTTATTCTCCCGCTCAAAAGACAGGTACCAATGCCGAGGTTCTCAGGGTGTGGAAAGAAGCACCCAAGTTAGTGCTCGTTAGGCGACTATTGAGGTCAGCACTGGCAGCGACATTGCTCTTCAGATTTGTCAGTTGGCTTCCCTTCAGAATTGTCAGATGGCTTCTACGGCTGAGACTTTGGTCAAGTTTGACGCCAAGGTATAAGGGGCTTAGGTCAAAACTGAGGAATGCTCCTAAACTCGGCTGCACTTTTAAGTTGTTAGTTTGCCCGGTGATTGCTCAAGTTACTAAAGACAGTATTTGGTAGACACATTCAGCTTCCAGTTCATCAGAAAGTAACATATGATGTTGATATCAGCAGAGATCTTTTGTTCTGCTTATTTGGCGTCTGTTGTAGATGCAGTGAGAGTAACATCATCAGCATATATGTATTGTGTGTATGACGAGGCAGGAACGTTGGAGGTGTAGAGGTTGTCTAGAGTTGAAGCAAGTGGCCAATCCTGAGCGACCCTATTTTGCAGTCAGTAGAGACGGCTACGTTGACCATCGCTTGTGATATTGTGCACAGTGGCGCCCTGATTATATGTATTAGATTACTGGGGCTGATCATTTCCTGCAGCTTCACGAGAAGACCTTGGTTCCAGACGGTGTCTGAGAAAAGTGCAGACACTTTTGTTGAGTATTTCCCATATTGTTACATTAGGTATGTCAAGTTAAGGAAAATTAGAATAGATACAAATATTTGCGTTGAGTTTATTCACAAAAGAGGACATGGAATAAATATTATTATGACAATGTGATATCACAAAGGCGACTCCTTAGTTCGGCGAGAGGGCTTTAGTTGGGAGCTCCGTAGAGAGATGGAGGAGGAGCGACGTAAACGTATCTCTCCTCGCTCGAGTCGGCCTCGGAGTCGGAGTCATCCTCGATGGACTCGGGTTCCGGGTAGTGGGCCTCGCCCTCGTAAGTGACTTCCGGAACATATCCAGAGTCACCGTCCACGAAGTACACCACCTTCTGCAGGCGCCCGTCGGGGAGGTGCACGAAGTAGGTTCCCTCGGTCAGTTCGTCGTCGCGGGTCTCCTGGTGGCCGAAGTCGTTGTCAGAGGAGTCGTCCTTGACGGCGTAGTTGAACTCGTACTTGGCTGGTCCGAAGTCCTCCTGAGACTCAGACTCGTGAGATTCATCCGAGAAGCTGGGGGCACCGTAACTGTAGGACGGACGGGTGTCTGGACGTGCCAGGCAGAGTGCCAGGAGAGCACAGGCGATTGCGATCTGCCGGAGGAAAGCAAGAGTGTACAGAAAGCATGACAGTAGTTTCTTAACACGTTTTAGCTCACTACATGCAAAATAGATTCACTAAGGAATAGAAAACCAATGGGTAACAAACATCCTAAAGTGCAGACTAACAATAAGTTCACACAAGCATGCCGCTTTTTAAACATTTGAGATGGGGCTAAAATGGCAGGAGAACCTACCTTAAGCACCATGGTGGAAGATGTGATGTCGATGGATCGTTCTCGGTGCTCTATATATACAAACGTGTCCGTAGACCGGTGTGAGGTCACAGTGGTAGGGCTGGGCGGGGTAGGGGGGGGGTCAGAATGAGGGTTGCTAACAACGAGCATGACCTTGCCCGCGGTTCGTGGTAGAGGCTCTCTTCAACCACTAGATGCAGCGAAAAAAAAAAAAAAAAAAAGCGTGGTCAGTACCTACCCTGTACGCATGGAGGTAATGAGGTTTTACTGCAGGAAGCCGACACTTATTTTTCACTTCATATTCTAGTAGTGGTCTTTTAAGACAGATTTATTAATGCAAACCTTCATTACATGTTGTAACTAAGCTTACAAACCATTTTTGCATATACTGACACCTTTTTATACATTATATCAACAACTAAAATATTTGTCATTCCTTCTCTCAGAGTCAGGACGTTGATTTCATAAACTCGACGTTACACAAAATACCATTCGAAATGGGTTTTCTGTGATATCAAAGGTTTTAGATAGTGAATGAGAAACGCCATAGAAGGAGATTTCTTCAGTAATGATAACAACGCCAACCTTTGGAATGTATTATTTCTTTGAATAAACTACGTATCAACGATGTAGGTAGACATAACATCGAGTGGTACAACCAGTTAGGACGATGCTACAGGCATCATAAAAAGATGACACAAGTGTGTGTATAATACTTCTGTATTTCAGCGACTATCCGTTCTGTAAATAAAACTATGTTCTCTCATTATTCCTCGGTGTCTCCTTCCTTCAAATTCCCTGGTCTTCTTGATATTAAGAATGTATATGTATACGAAAAGAAATGGAATCCAGGAATCATGACAAATGAAAGTACAGGATTAGGATTAAGAACAACTAGGTCAGACCACCCACTTTGTGAGATATGTTTTTGCACGAGGAAGAGACATCTGTAGAAAAATGAAAGATGTTTGCCTAAGATAGATTACCACAATGAACACGTTTTAAGGAGCTGTATATTTGGTCGTTTTGTTTGTCTATTGCGGCTCGGGAGGCAAATGGAGGAGGAGGGGGCTAGCATCGATAGTTAACAAGTAAAGTGGCGTGGGTAAACTGAAATGAGAAGGTAGACACTGAGAAAGAGTTACCTGTAGAAATCAAATTAATCTACGCGTGTGGTTGTGTCATTGTTCATGTGAAGTGTGTGTACATTTCGTACGAGAAGTGAGTTGATTTCAGGTCATACAAGACTTCTAGTGTATACATGTTGGAGTTGAGAGGATGGCGCAGAAGACAAGATGTCATTACGGTGTGATCTACGTAGATGTAATGAGTCGTATTAGCGTTTTATGTGTGGCGTGAAGTCTTTGAAGATGTCTGGAGTGCACCTTATGCTTGTGCTGGGAGAGTAGATGGGTGTTTGCAGCGTTGTGAAGTGATACATATGTTCTAACGTTGATACATTTCCAACCGGCGATGAAACAGACGGTATCGTTCTATACCTTCTAATGGGAGTATAGTTGTTTGTGAGGTACGTCATCCGGCTCGATCCCTGAGGTTGACGTCTGGTGGGAAGTGTTTTCGCTCTGAATCGTTTCGGTCTGCCCAGCGTACCCTCATCCTTTTCTCCCTGAATGCAGAAATGTGAAGTCTAGGTCGGGCCACTTTCCAGTACACTACCCAAAACGCCGGGATAGATGTTGTTGCAGTACTCTTTTTTTTTCTTCTTTTTTTTGTCAAGTATTTATATAGATACCAAGAGCAACAACCCCTTTTATAATAAGAGTTGGCTGAGTCAAAGCAGACATTTATAACAAAAGACATACTAACACCACCCCTCCCATCTCAGCACTTTTGGACTCAACGTTCACCTGCGCCTTGCTACTTAAGTAAACGTGAGTTTAACACAGTGTATAGTGAGGAACATTACCGCACAGTGCGGCATCCCAGGCTGATTTACCCTTACTACTTAACCATACAAAAATACAGCGACAACTGGCTCATAAAAACCTGAGCGACATTCAGAGGAGCTCAAACTCATTCATGCCCTTCCATATCACTGATATACGGAACAAATGCTGGGTGGGTGGTCCATTCACCCATTTACAGTCTTTATGTATTTTTATCTTTTATACTTTTAATATTATATTTTATAATTTTGATACTCCTTTGACTCACCACACCATTACATATATCTTCTCATCCCATCCATCTCATCTCAGTCGCACTCTCCTTTCTTCTGCCACCCAAACTCTATGCTACTTGTTCGTCATTCATTCTCCCAAACACTCTCTGATCACTGAGAGGGATTTACCTCTTAACTAAAGAAAAAGTCATTCATTCAGTTCGACTGAAACAAGTATATACAAGTCGGTGACCAGTTTCTATGGTACTTTTTCATTATTTGCCAATTTTGTATGAGGACGAGTCACGCTTCAGCTGTATTATGGACTGTTTGTGATCGATGAAGATTGACTAATGCATATATAAGCTGTATGTATCTTACACTCTCGGAGAAAAACACATACACTCTTGTCAGGTGTATCTCCCATGTCAGTCATGTCGTCATAAGGAAAAACGTAAAGGTTTCAGATATTTCGTTCGGCTTTATTTACAAATGAGGACATGGAATAAATATTATTATGACAATGTGATATCACAATGGTGACTCCTTAGTTCGGCGAGAGGGCTTTAGTTGGGAGCTCCGTAGAGAGATGGAGGAGGAGCGGCGTAGAAAAATGTCTCTTCGCTCGAGTCGGCCTCGGAGTGGTCATCCTCGATTGATTCTGGTTCTGGGTAGTGGGCCTCACCCTCGTAGGTGACCTCCGGAACGTACCCAGAGTCCCCGTGCACGAAGTACACCACCTTCTGCAGGCGCCCGTCGGGGAGGTGCACGAAGTAGGTTCCCTCGGTCAGTTCGTCGTCGCGGGTCTCCTGGTGGCCGAAGTCGTTGTCAGAGGAGTCGTCCTTGACGGCGTAGTTGAACTCGTACTTGGCGGGTCCAAAGTCCTCCTGAGACTCAGACTCGTGGGACTCCTCTGAGAAGCTGGGGGCACCGTAACTGTAGGACGGAAGAGTGTCTGGGCGTGCCAGGCAGAGTGCCAGGAGAGCACAGGCGATTGCGATCTGCCAGAGGAAAGTGCACACAAAGGATGCTATTAGTTTTTTATTTAATTGACATACTAGGTTGCGGATTAGCAACAATTTCACAAGCATCCCGCTGTTAACCAATAGCACTTCAGCTAAAGAGGCAGGAGAACCTACCTTAAGCGCCATGATGGAGGATATGTGATGTCTGTGGATAGTTCTCTGTGCTCCATATATATGTGGCCGCATACCACCGTGACGTCACAGTGGCAGGGTCTGGGGTCAGACCGAGGGTTACCAGCAACAACGAGCATGACCTTGCTCTTGATGAGGAGCCGTTCGGCTCCCTTCCACTCATTTTATGGGTAGATAGGCCCTCTTCAGGTAGTGAACTGGGCAAAACGAGATGGTCAGCACCATCCGAAGACGATGGGGCTAATGAGGTCACACAACAGTGAGCTGATATTTATTTTTCATTGCATATTGACAAAAAAAAAAAACATAAAAATGGAGGAGACTGTAATAGACCATAAATAATACACTACGCAGTTCCATTTTCCTTACCACCTATCCATAAAGTTATCTAATCTAATCATAAAACCAGTTGATTTAGTGCTCAGTACATGGTTACTAAATCTATTCCATTTGTTAACCACACTACTGCCAAATCAGTTCTTGCATATTTCCTTCTTAAACCTACATTAGTATACTGGCCTTTAAGACTAGTTCATTCATGTAGACCTCCAGTCCTTGTAGCAAATAAACTTCTCATGATAAACAAAAGCAAATATATATATATATATATATATATATATATATATATATATGTATGTATATATATATAATGTATGTATATATATATATGTTTATGTATATATATATATATATATATGTATGTATATATATATGTATATATGTATATGTATATATATGTATATATATGTATATATATATATATGTATGTATATATATATGTATGTATATATATATATGTATATATATATATGTATATATATATATATGTATATATGTATATATATGTATATATATATATATATATATATATATATATATATATATAAATGAATAAACAAAATAAGACTGCGAATATAAGTACCTTGACATACAAACGTGTACAAGCAAATAAATCAAACAGGTTTATATATGATTGAATCTAAAGGCTTGTCTCATCACTTTGTTCAGGCTCAAGCTAGTTGACTTTATTTTACTACAATAAACATTCTAGTTTAATTAATTAAAGCTAATCTGAATCTATAATGACTCCAATCAATAAATAAACATAATCAACTATGAATACTGGGAGTTTACATAGAATGAAAAAGGTCATCATTGTTTGAAAGGACGAAAATATGCAAAGAAAAATAATTATAGTTGAACCTAAAGTATATACAAAGTAAAAATACATAACGTTCTTGCAGAGTTCATAGTTTAGAAGAATGCGTATGATTTTCCTGCAGGAAGCTTACAAAAGCAGGATACTTGCATGGAAAAAGGAAGGTCAGAATTGTTCGAAAGAATGAAAGTAGGCAAAGAAAAATTATTATAGTTCAAACTAAAGTATATGAAAAATGTCGAACTTCATACCACACATTTCCAAAGATTTTGGAACGGTAAGATTTCCTTGCATTTGGACTGGGTTATTAAAATTTTATTTCCAGAATCATTCGACCAAACGGGGAGATTGTGTTTTATGACAGGAAGTGATTCTGAATCACGTCTTGTACTGGTTCCCCCTCAACACTACTCATACCTGCCCCAGGGACCAAACCCACTTTCACAAAAAGAAAAAAAAAAAGAAAAAAAAAAAAAGGAGAGAGAGAGAGAGAGAGAGAGAGAGAGAGAGAGAGAGAGAGAGAGAGAGAGAGAGAGAGCCACCGTGACTTGTAAAAACTTGATCCATATTCACTGGAACTCGAAATCATTCATGACCCTCTCCTCTCTTTTCATTCTCGTTTACTCTCCAGAAAATGTGTTTGATCACTATTTCATGAAGTTATGCTTAAGTATGTCTTCCTATGATATTTAATTTCTTACTAACTTTTATTCTTCTTTGTGACAAGAGGTACTAATACAGAATGGATAGCCATTGCAAGCTCCCCAGATAGACAGACTACCCCTTGTCGTTTTCAAAAACTGCCTCCGTGTCGACTCTTACCGTTTCTGTTAATTATTTTGCATCAACCTTTTATGCTGAAGATATGTCTATCTTGAGTTTGTCCCAAAGATAGTCTTACATATTTTTCCTAAAACCTCCGAGTCTGTCTTTCACAGGAAGATGACGAAACATTGTCTGCTCATAAACTCCTCTCTGGTCGTTAGCATAGTTTCCGCAAAAGACGTTTTACTGAATACCTTCTGACATTCTTGTCCAATTCCCGGTCATCTTCTTTCGGTGATTTTGGCAACACCTGTGCGAGAAATACAGAAAGCGTTTAAGTCTGGCACATATATTCATTTCCAAATTTAGCCTCTTTTGGTGTTTATCCCTCTCCCTGCTCCCTCCTTTCAGATATTTTTTTCTGATCATAATGTATTTACTACGGCACAAGGTCACTGCTATTCTCCCACGTTTATAACCATAAGGAAGCGCTCCCTTTCACTTGATATTCCCTCCAGCATCCCAAAATAACTTTTGGTTTTAACACATTAGATCTTTAGATAATTCTTGTGTGTATATAGACATGTGTGTTATCGTTTTAGTTATCAAAATAACGCTGTGATGAAGGTTGGAATGTAAACATTACTAACCCAAGTAGGTAATAGTCTCCATGACTATACCAGCAAATCTTGGAGTTCAAGTTGCTAAGTAGATACTTTTTTGACCACTTTTTATGACCACTTTTATGAGCTCCTTCTCTGCATAGTACATATCGGGTGCATAGAAAGTGGATTACAATCTACTGCATCCAAATCTGCTGATGGTACTTAGCTGTAGAGAATAGCAAACAATGTCTTGAGTAAACTTGGTATCTAAGAAAATTTGACAAACCAGAGTAATGGTTTGAGGAGTGTCTAATGAAATTCTAACTTGGGTAAATAGAAAGCAATCTAGTTAGGTACGACTGCAAATTATAATAAGAGCATGGAAACACGGACAGGACTGGAAAGGTGGACGGCTGCCGCCAGGAGATTCTGTTCAGACTTGCGTTTTAATTTTCAACTGTAACAGAACCTGCGAGGGACACCGTCAGTGTAGGTCTTCCCTCAGGTGAATAGAGTCTTCTGGTGCTGACCACAATGAAGTTTATACAGAACGTCAGTTGGGCGAGGAGGTGCTGTGGTCCGTCGATTCCATGTGTCCATGAGGAGCTTCTTTTCGTCGGGTTCCGTAAGTCTTTGTATGAAGTCTACAGAGACTACACCAGAAGCCGTTTAACTCCAATCGAAACGGTTTCTTTTTCACGTAGTTACAAGGCGAGTTGGAAGCTCAACTCACAACATCACCAAGAGCACGCGCACGTACGCACGCACACGACCACAACTCTCTCCCTCACACACACACACACACACACGCACACGCACACACCTTGACCTAGCCGCTTGTAGGGGTTGTGAAGAGCACAAAATATATGGTGCACGGTAGCTCCCTGATGAAATATATTACAATACTGGGTCACGAGAAGACCTTGGTACCAGACCATGTCTTAGAAAAGCGCATAATTTTTTTTTCAGTGTTCCCATATTGTGATGTTAGCTATATCGTGTTAAGGAAGATTAGAATAAATACAAGTATTTGCTTTGAGTTTATTCACAAATGAGGACATGGAATAAATATCATTATGGCAATGTGATATCACGGAGGTGACTCCTTAGTTTGGCGAGAGGGCTTTAGTTGGGAGCTCCGTAGAGAGATGGAGGAGGGGCGACGTAAACGTATCTCTCCTCGCTCGAGTCGGCCTCGGAGTCAGAGTCATCCTCGATGGACTCGGGTTCTGGGTAGTGGGCCTCACCCTCGTAAGTGACTTCTGGAACGTACCCAGAGTCCCCGTCCACGAAGTACACCACCTTCTGCAGACGCCCGTCGGGGAGGTGCACAAAGTAGGTTCCTTCGGTTAGTTCGTCGTCGCGGGTCTCCTGGTGGCCGAAGTCGTTGTCAGAGGAGTCGTCCTTGACGGCGTAGTTGAACTCGTACTTGGCGGGTCCGAAGTCCTCCTGAGACTCAGACTCGTGAGACTCCTCCGAGGAGGTGGGGGCACCGTAACTGTAGGAGGGAGGGGAGTCTGGGCGTGCCAGGCACAGTGCCAGGAGAGCACAGGCGATTGCGATCTACCGGAGGAAAGCAAGAGTGCACAGAAAGTATGAAAGTAGTTCCTTAACACATTTCAACTCACTGGATGCAAAATAGATTTACTAAGGAATAGGACACCAATGGGCTGACATCCTAAATTGCAGACTAATAATAAGTTCACACAGGCATGACGCCGGAGCTGAAATAGCAGGAGAACCTACCTTAAGAACCATGGTGGAAGATGTGATGTCGATGGATCGTTCTCTGTGCTCTATATATACAAACGTGTCCGTAGACCGATGTGACGTCACAGTGGCAGAGCCGTGGGGGAGGTTCAGAATGAGGGTTACTAGTAACGAGCGTGGCCTTGACCTCGGTGTATGAAAGAGTCTCTCTTCAGACACAGGAGGGAGCGAAATAAAAAACGTCGCCAAGACCTCCCGTATACATTTAGCAAAAATAAAGTTACACTGCAGAAAGCACCAATTTTTCACTACATATTCCAATATTCCAATTTCAAAATGTTTTAAAACAGATTAATTTATACAGATTTCCTGTCCTTGTGATAATTATATTCATGAAACGTTTTTGATTAGTAGCATCTTCTGTAGATATTTATCAATCAATCCGTTGCCCCAGGTCTCTGCTGCAAGAGATCCGCAACTCCCAAGTAACCGGCAATGGCCACTGGATTGGTGTATATGTCACTCAAGCAAGAAACATTGTGTTGTCTGTGGACAATTAGAGAAGGTCAGTGTAAGAGGGATTTAAAAAGGCTAAAGTTGTTCGACTGTATAAAGATACAGAAAAAATATAATGATCGAGGAAATAATACGACAAGCCAAGACAATTTCATCCAGTTTGCCTCCGTAGGATTCTCAGAGGCATGGGCTCGCAAGGATTCCTTTCGTTACCTGAGATTTCTGGATAACATTATTTTTATTTCAGTAACTTATACATTGATGGGTTGGTGCGAGAGGTGAATGCTAGGGTAGTGAGTCAGGGATTGGAGATGGTTAAAGAAAATGGAGAAAAGTGGGAGGTGAGCCAGCTGTTGTTTGCGGACGACACTGCGGTTGTGGCAGGGTCAGAGGAGGGATTGAGGAAGCTGGTGGCAGAGTTTGGGAGAGTATGTGATAGAAGAAAGCTAAAGATAAATGTGGGTAAATGTAAGGTGATGAGATGTACAAGGGGTGAAAGTGGCAGTAGACTGGAAGTGAACATTAAGGGAGAGCGACTGGAGGAAGTGGATAGTTTTAGATACTTGGGTGCAAGTGTAGCAGGAAAAGGTGGAGTGAAGGTGGAGGTAGAATGTAGATTGAGAGAAGCGAGTAAATGCCTTGGTGGTTTAAAGAGTGTAATGAGGAATAGACATTTGGGAATGGATGCGAAGAGGAGACTGTATGAAGGAGTGATTGTGCCAACAGCACTGTATGGGGGCAGAAACGTGGAACATAAGAGAAGAAGAGAGAAGGAGTTTGAATGTGTTTGAGATGAGGTGTCTGAGAAGTATGGTGGGGGTTACTAGGCTGGATAGAGTGAGAAATGAGGAGGTGAGGAGGAGAACAGGGGTGAAAAAGGATTTGGGAGATAGGGTTGATGAAAGAATATTAGGATGGTTTGGACACATGGAAAGAATGAGTGAAGAAAGACTAGTAAAAGAGGTATGGAAGGCAGATGTGGAGGGAGTGAACATGAGGGGACGTCCTAGGATGAGGTGGATGGATGGGGTGAAGGGGGCTTTGGGGAAGAGGGGAATGTCTGTTGAGGAAGGAAGGGAGAGGACGGAAGACAGAGGTGAGTGGAGAATGGTTGTATATGGATGATGTTGTGACTGCATGAGGAGGAATGGGCGGGGGGGTGGGGGGTGGGGTAGTATGTGTGAGTAAATTTTGACGCAGCCCGAAGGGATTTCTCCCCGTCCTCGCCTTATATGCAAAGGGGGACGGAGAGGGGGGGTCGCCGATTAAATGAAGCGGCCTTGCTGTGGATGTACTGTGTCTTGCGACACTGCTTCTGACCCAGGGCGGTGGGCAGGGTGCAGGGATGACCCGTCATCCAGGAGGTGCTCAGATGAGAGGAAGGGTGGGAGGGGTGTGGAGTGTAATTAGGGATGAAATGGGTGGGAGTGTTTTTATGCCTTTCCCTTTTTGGCTACCTCCCTTGGAAGGGGGAAAAAAGCCTTGGTATATGTATGTAACAAGAGAACTTGCAAATATGCTCATTGGCCTCAACAAGATAAGTCTCAAAGTAGGGGAGAAGATATGTAAAAATTAAATAAACATCATACTCAATTCTTAAATTCAAAATGAAGTTGTTATTCTATAAGTTAATCTGTTTCCTTTAACAGGTATGTCACATTTGGGCTCTCCTTTTTGTTTACTTTCAAATGGCCGAGGTGTTCTCAGTGAAGTGTACAGGTCTAAATTAATCTTATTAATTGAAATACTACTTTTCACACATGAAGCTGCAAATTTTGGTCCTGCTACGGAAAGTTAGAACGTGGGCTTATGAAAAGCATAATCGAAGTAAGATATTATGTAAGTGCCCAGGGAACATCCCAACTGTATGGTTATATATGTTGATAAACATCGGTACCTTCCGAACTAGGTCAATGCTGTATCTGATATTAAATCAAGGTTCTACAAAGAGAATGAGAAAAATCATAGATCCGATCTTTCCTTTATACTGATAAAAACACCAACCACAGAAAAAGTTTAACTTCTTTGGTTAAACCCACATAGCACGGAATGCCACTCCCAGTTAAGGAATGTCCCAGATTACTAAGAAATGGCCAACCTGTATGTATAATGACCGTTTTTGAGCTGTTATAATCTTTGTAAACCAGAATATGTTTCTCCATTATTCCTCGTTTTTTTTTTCCACCTTCAAACTCGTCTAGGTATTCATTGTGTATGTATAAATGAAAAAAGCTGAAATCTAAGAACTTTATTTAATGCGAGTGCAGGATTAGGATTAGGAACTAGACCAGACCACCCACTTCGCTAGAATCAGTTGCTGTGGAAGAGGAAGAGACAACTGTAGGAAACTGAATTTTTTGTATAAAAGGGGACACTGGCAATGAACGACTTTGATTTCTTTATTTGTTCGTTTCTGTATTTGTCTATTGAGGCTCGGAAGGCAGTGGGTGGAGGCGGGGGACATTGGTCGACGGTTACCAACGAAAGTGGCGAAGGAAGTTGGAGACATAGTTGTAGAGAAAAAGGAAAGATGTAGTTTAAATGAAAAACAAATTGAAGGAAAATGCGCTTCGAAAGAAAGTTGAAAATTAAGTGAATCTTAGTAGAAGAGAAAGCATGTGCACATGTTTGAACTTGTGGGCGTATTATCATTCGTGCGAAGTGTGTATATTTAATACGAGAAGTGAATTAATTTAATTTCCCGCGTGGAACAGTGAACTTTACATTTGAACTTAAATCCACACAGATCATTATGATTTCATGTGTGTACAGGTGAGGGGATGGCGCAGAAAACAAATAGTCTGTACAGTGAGGTCGAGATGTTGTGGGTCGTATTAGCCGTTCATGCTTGGTGTGAAATCTTTCACGACGTCTGGAGTGCAGCTTATATTTGTGTTGGTTAAGTGGACGGATTTTGCAGCGTTTTGAAATAATACAGCGTTTCTAAAATTGCTTCATTGTGCATTGTGAACCCACAATATAACGGATGGCAGTCTTCTGAACCTTCCAATTGGAGTAATTGTTAGTGCGGTATGTCACCTGGATAATCCTGGAGATTAGCAAATAAAGGTTCTGACCAGCTCTAGATACAGTCACTTGCATTATTTTTCATTGGAATATTCGTGTTTCCAGAAGTTTCCGTGCTTCTTCTGTTTGTTCAGGTGCAGTGGAAGTAGACATCTTTGTATCTCAATGTATTAGTCTTTATGCACCACTGTTGCTCGCATGCGTGTGCCCCGTCAAGTGTGTTCTGTATTATGTATCAAACTTTCTCTAGTGTTTTGTGTCTACTAATATATACATATATATATATATATATGTATATATATATATATATATATATATATATATATATATATATATATATACAAAACACCAGATTCGGTGAAAAAAAAAATATTCTAGCGTTTCACAGTTTGTTTGGGATTTGTCTTTATTCATACCATGAGAAGAAGAGCAATCAAATTTGCATTGAATAAGCAGTACTTTGGGTAAGGCCATATAGGTGCACGACTTACTAGTTGTATCCTCACTTATTCCAACGGATACAAGTTTTGTATTTTTGATATATGGCGCGACGTGAGTTGATCTCACTAGTGACCCAAAAAGCTAAGTGGCTCTACCTACAGCGGTACAGCATGTACTCACTACAGAATTAATTGACTCCTTTTCTCTAAAAAAGGAACCTTGTGCAGAATTTGAAACGTCAAAATCAACCTTGTCACTGTGTTTAATGTTTTGTACTTTCATCAAGTATATATACGTATATCAAAAGCCCCAGTACTCTTTATTAGAAGGACAGGCCGAGTCAAAGTAGACATCCATACCAAAAGACCTACCTTCATCTTTCCCATCACAACACATCGAAAAGGAACGTTCGCTTGCGCCCCCGCACATTACGTAGGTCCAGCACAGTATAGCCCGGCACATCACCGTACATCGCGGCAGCCGAAGCTGATGTACACCCACGGCTTCACCATATAATAATTCTCATTCATATCCAGTCATTCACATAACATATGCAGGACCCAACCCTTTGTGGTTTGCCACCTCTGCATTGGACTGATAAATATTTACTGGGCACCAAAGCCCCTGAATTGTCTATGGTATATTCTCGTCCTTTCTCAACGTGGTGCTAGGTAAAACAATGATATAGTTGAATTACTGAGTGTTTCTGACCAATGAAGGTAATTGTATATAAGTAATCTGCAGCTTCCATTATCAAAGAAAAACTTATACACTCTTGTCAAGTGTATTTCCCATACTGTGGTGTCAGTTATTCCACGCTAAGGAAAGGCATAATATATCGAAGTATTTATTTTAACTTTATTCATAAATGAAAACATGGAATAAATATGATGATGGCACTGTGATATCACAAAGGCAACTCCTTAGTCCGGCGAGAGGGCTTTAGTTGGGAGCTCCGTAGAGAGATGGAGGAGGAGCGACATAGACAAATGACTCTTCGCTTGAGTCGGCCTCGGAGTGGTCATCCTCGATGGACTCAGAGTCCGGGTAGTGGGCCTCACCCTCGTAGGTAACCTCCGGGACATATCCAGAGTCCCCGTCCACGAAGTACACCACCCTCTGCAGACGCCCGTCAGGAAGATGCACGAAGTATGTTCCCTGGGTCAGTTCGTCGTCGCGGGTCTCCTGGTGGCCGAAGTCGTTGTCAGAGGAGTCGTCCTTGACGGCGTAGTTGAACTCATACTTGGCGGGTCCGAAGTCCTCCTGAGACTCAGACTCGTGGGACTCCTCCGAGGAGGTGGGGGCACCGTAACTGTAGGAGGGAAGGGTGTCTGGGCGTGCCAAGCACAGTGCCAGGAGAGCACAGGCGATTGCGATCTGCCGGGGGGAAGAGCAAGAGTGTAAGTAAAACATTCAAATCACTGAAGCCCATTGCATACAATAAAATATTCACCGAGGAATACGGCACCAACGAACTGGCATCCTAAGTTGTAGACCAACAACAATTTCACAGTAGGATGTCGCCATTAGCCAATAGTGCTCCAGCTGGTGGTAGGAGACCCTACCTTAAGCGTCATGGTGGGATATGTGTGATGTCGATGGATAGTTCTCGGTGCTCTATATATACATTTGTGGCCGCAGACCCGTGTGACGTCACAGTGGCTGGGTCGAGGGTCAGAACGAGGGTTACCAGTAACGGGCCTGGCCTTGCCCTTGGCGATGAGCCAGTTGGGTCTTTATGTTCATTGCATGGGAGAGACTCTGTTGAGACACACAGTTAAGCAAAAAAAGGGGTGGTCAAGACCTCCCGTAGATGTTGGAATGGTGGAGAGGGAGCCAACACTTATTTTCCGTTGAATGTTGCAACAATGACCTCTCAGAGTAATTCACTTGTGCAGATCTCCTCAAAGAATCTTCAGTAATGACACGTCGAGAGATTCTGAATAAGCTCATTCGTATACATACATATACCATAATAACAAAGTACACGTATTAATGATATACAGTTTCTTAGTGAATGACTTTTCAACCTATCATCCAAAAGAAAAACCTTTGTCAAAATAACATCTAGAGGAATTAGCTCAAATACACTTAACGTAGAATTAAGTATTTCCCAACTAAACCCAAACCTAAATTGAAAAAAAAGAAAAAGAAAATTACCAAGGTTTTGATTTGTTTAACTATTTATTCGTTTGTTTCTATTTTTGTCTTCATCTATTTCATTCCAGTGGATTGGTTGTGTCTTCGTTGCTTCTGACTCGGGCAGTGGGCAGGGTTCAGGGATACACATCATCTACGAGGAGCTAAGAAGCGAGGGGAACAATGGCTGGTAAATGATGGGAGTGGGATGGATGACTAGGCTACCTCCCTTACTAAGGCGAAGAAGCCCTTGGTATATAACAAAATACTGTAGATATATTTTTTTCGCTCATTCATTTATTCATATATTATTGCTTCACTCATTTTTTTCATTTATTTACTTGATCTATTTGTTTATTCGTTTCACTTTTTCACATTACTTGATACGGTCATCTAAATTCCAGAAGAAAAAACGTATGGATCGTATACTAGAAAGAAAATTCACCTCAGAAAAGAAATATGACCACTAGTCTCATACATAATAACAAGACACTCACATTTTATATACACAGTATCTATCATTAATATTAATATTTGCCGTGACAGCGTCTGTATTTGCGTCTGTGTTTCTGTGTGCCGTTGTCTGTTTCTGTCCGTCTGTGTGCATGGTTTTTGCACGCACGCACACACACACAATTTGTGAACAGGCATGATAGATTGGAAAGCAAGAAACAGGATCTTACGAGCTTTGCTCCTTTCATGTATACTATAACTAGGTAAATACAGTTAAGTAAATTGTTACCTCCATCACCTCTGTTCCCACAGTAGTAACTACGGTTTATTGTTCCCTTCTATGGTTTTGTATTTCTTCTTTCACTTTCAACTTTCTTTTCATCACTGTCTTACGTAAGGTTGAATTAAACAGAGGTAAAGTTTTTATTCTTTTCTTCCCGAATAATATTACACTTGGCTTGTCATTTTACACCAAGGGACTCCCCACTAGGATCCTCAATTTACTCACTAAGCCACCTTGCACCGACGTCATGACTTCCCCAGTCCATTGATCTTTACTCCTACATCTAAGTGCCTCCCCTTAGGGTGCGTCTTTACTCCCGTGAGCCAATATTTTTTTTCCTCCTCCACCCTTTCTCCAATCGGAAAGACTTACAAACGTCTTAAGAAATACTGCATACTCAAGCAATCACGATATCGATGCATGACTGGCTTAGTTTACATATTTTTACATCAGCATTTATACAGCACTGAAATCAGGTTCCTAGCGGTTGTTTATAAACTTTAGACAAAGAGCGAGATTATGCAACACACACACATACATATACACATACTATTCTTGAAACTACGAAGATACTCAAGCTGAATAATATCGCATGGCGCCAACCAAAAATAGATAAAAGATGAATACTTAGATACATAGAAAATAAACAAAGCTACATTAATATATAAATGAATACTTTAATGCATAAAAGCACCCAAAAATGCATAAGTATCATACATGAATAAATACATACAAAATACATAAATATCATACATGAATAAAAGCATACAAAAATACATAAAAGATAAGAAATTAATACAGGAACACAGCCTCCATCATCTAGGGGTTAATGGGAACGGGCTTTAACCCAGAAACACCAGCGAGGCTTGACTTAAACTGAATAAAATCGCCTGGCGACACGAGACAAAAGAATACCCAAGAAGGATCCCTGCCGTCCTTAGGTCAGAGTCTTTGGATCATCTCGGATGTCCTCGTCGGTGTGACGACGACCGTCCGCACCGCTCCGGCTCCTGGGCGGGCGGGGGACGCGTCTGGGAGTGAAGAAACTGGAGGTTGGCCGGCGGCGGCAGGGAATGAAGCCGGTAAGACCGCCGACCGGCCGGGATAGCTGGGAAGGAATATCAAGAAGGAATTCTATCGAGGACGGTCGGCCTGAAAATTGAAAGGGAACGTGGCTGGCAGGACAAGAAGATGGAAAGAAATAGTCGATTGGAAAGAAGGACAGCTGGTAAAGAAAATTAAAAAAGAAACGATAGCCAGCCGAAAAGAAAAACAGAAAGAATAGGAGGACAGCCAGCCAGAAAACAGCAAAGGAACGAAGCCGGCAGTCCTGGAAAGCTAGAAAGAAAACTTGAAAGAAAACGTAAGGAGGCTGCCTTGCCGGGAAACCGTGAAAAAACGAGGCCAGCCGGCCAGAAAGGAACGCTTTTATTTTTCAGCTGTAACAGAATGTGTAAGGGACACACACTTACACACACATACGTGGAAATTTCACAGATACTCAACCTTTAAATCTTCCGAAGGAGTCTTTGAAGTCTCCCAAAGGAGTCTTGAAAGTCTCTCAAAGGAATCTTCAAAGCCTCCCATGGAGTCTTCAAAATTTCCCGAAGGAGTCTTGAAAGACTCCCTAATGAATCTCCAAAGTCTCGATTAATCCATTGCCGAGGGTAATGTCTAAGCTTTTATTCTGTCTAACTCCACGGGCAATAACCCTAGAAGCGGCTAGGTCAAGGGTGACAACTGAGCGTCCATTGGCGAAGGACTATCTCATGACCTAAAACGAGTTCGTTGACCTCTGTCCCAGAAGGTTTTTCACTGTGGCCGAAGCCGTCATATAGCCTGGGCAAGGAGCAGTCACCGGACGAATTCGGGCTTGAGTAGCCACGAGGTGTGTGTGTGTGTGTGAATGTAAGTGTTTGTGTGTGTTTTTGTGTGTGTGTCTATTTGCATGTGTGTGTCCGTTTGCATGTGTGTGTGTGTGTGTGTGTGTGTGTGTGTGTGTGTGTGTGTGTGTGTGTGTGTGTGTGTGTGTGTGTGTGTGTGTGTGTGTGTGTGTGTGTGTGTGTGTGTGTGTGTGTGCGCTCATTAGGGTACAGAGGTTACAATCTGATATGTCCTGAAATACAATGAAAGGGTACGTAAAGTCCATAGATGTGAGCGCTGTGCCCAAGCTAGGACACTGTACTGTACCGCTGAAAAGACAGGTGCCAATGCCGAGGTTCTCAGGGTGTGGAAAGAAGCGCCCAAGTTGGTACTTGCTAGGCAACTAAAGAGGTCAGCACTGGCAGCAACATTGCTCTTCAGATTTGTCATTTGGCTTCCCTTCAGCATTGTCAGATGGTTTGTATGGATGAGACTATAGTCAAGTTTGACGCCTATATCAAGGCAAGGAGCTTATATCAAAACTGAGGAATGCTCCTGAACTCGACTGCACTTTTAAGTTAGTAGTTTGCCCTGTGGTTGCTCAAGTGAGTAAAAATATAGTCTTCGGTAGACATTTGCAGCCTTCAATTCATCAGAAATGAACAGATGATGTTCATATCAGCAGAGAGCTTTTCTTCGGCTTATTTGGCGTCTGTTGTAGATGCAATGAGAATAACGTCATCAACATATATGTATTGTGTGTCTGAGGAGGCAGGAACGGCTGTGTAGAGTTGAAGCAAGTTGCAAATCCTGAACGATCCCATTTTTCAGTCTGTAGTGACGGCTACGTTGACCATCGGTTGTGAATAGCATAAAAGATGTGGTGCACAGGCGTTCCCTTATGAAATAGATTATTGGAGCTGATTATTCTCTACAGCTTCACGAGAAGACCTTGGTTCCAGACGGTGTCTGAGAAATGCGCATACATTTTTGTTGAAGAGATTTAGAAAAATACAAGTATTTACTCTGAGTTTATTCGTAAATGAGAACATGGAATAAATATTATTATGGCAATGTGATGTTACAAAGGTGGCTCCTTAGTTCGGCGAGAGGGCTTTAGTTGGGAGCTCCGTAGAGAGATGGAGGAGGGGCGACGTAAACGTACCTCTCCTCGCTCGAGTCGGCATCGGAGTCGTCATCTTCGATCGATTCGGATTCTGGGTAGTGGGCCTCACCCTCGTAGGTGACCTCCGGAACGTACCCAGAGTCCCCGTGCACGAAGTACACCACCTTCTGCAGGCGCCCGTCGGGGAGATGCACGAAGTAGGCTCCCTGAGTCAATTCGTCGTCGCGGGTCTCCTGGTGGCCGAAGTCGTTGTCAGAGGAGTCGTCCTTGACGGCGTAGTTGAACTCGTACTTGGCGGGTCCGAAGTCCTCCTGAGACTCAGACTCGTGAGACTCCTCCGAGGAGGTGGGGGCACCGTAACTGTAGGACGGAAGAGTGTCTGGGCGTGCCAGGCACAGTGCCAGGAGAGCACAGGCGATTGCGATCTGCCGGAGGAAAGCAAGAGTGTACAGAATGCATGACAGTAGTTCCTTAACACACTTTAATTTAATGCATGCAAAATAGATTCACTAAGGAATAGGACACCAATGGACAACAAACATCCTACATTGCAAACTAACAATAAGTTCACACAAGCATGCCGCTTTTTAACCATTAGAGGTGGGGCTAAAATGGCAGGAGAACCTACCTTAAGCATCATGGTGGAAGATGTGATGTCGATGGATTGTTCTCAGTGCTCTATATATACAAACGTGTCCGGAGACCGGTATGGCGTCACAGCGGTAGGGCTTAGGGTGGAGGGTCAGAATGAGGGTTGCTAACAACGAGCGTGGCCTTGCCCTCGGTGCGTGGGAGAGTCTCTGTTCAACCACTAGAGGGAGAGAGAAAAAAAACCGTGGTCAGTACTTTCCCCGTACGTATGGAGGTAATGAGGTTATACTGCAGGAAGCAGACACTTATTTTTCACTGGATATTCCAGTACTGTTCTTTTAAGACACATTCATTAATGCAGACCTTCATTACTTGTTGTAACTAAGTTTACAAACCATTTTCGCCTATATTAACGCCCTTTTATATTCAAACCTGTTTCAAGAGGAACACGCTAAATTATAAACTAATCTTATCAATAGAAATTGAATACTTTATATCAACAAATAAAACATTTGTCATTCCTTCTCTCAGTGAGAATCAGGACATTGAGTTAATAAACTCAAGACCCAACACAAAATACATCATTCAAAATGGATTTCGTGTGATATCAAAGGTTTTAGAAATTGAATGAGAAATGTCATAGAAGGAGATTTCTTCAGTAATGATAACAACGCCAACCTTTGGAATGTAATCTTTCCTTGAATAAACTAGGTATCAGTGACGTAGGGGGACATGACATTGTGTGGCACAACCAGTTAGGAAGATGCTCCAGGTATCCTAAAAGATGACACAGTTGTGAATATAATACCGCTGTGTTTCAAGGGCCTTCCGTTTCATAAAGAAAAATTTTCTCCCATTATTCCTCAGTGTCTTCTTCAAATTCACTTGTCTTCTTGATATTCAGAATGTACGTGTATGCGAGAAGAACTGGAATCCAAGAACCTTGACAAATAAAAGTACAAGATTAGGATTAAGAACAACTAGGTCAGACCACCCAGTTTGTGGGATATATTTTTGTACGAGACATTGTAGAAAAATGGAAGATAGGTTTGTATGAATTAGGTTACCACAATGAGCACATTTTAAGGAGTTGTTTATTTGGTTGTTTTGCGGCTGGGAAGGCAAGGGGAGGAGAGAAAAAGGGGGCCAGTATCAATAGTTAGCAAGTAAAGTGGTGAAGGTAAACTGAAATTTGAAGAAATTAAGTTAATCTTAGCAGAAGAGCAAATATGTGTTTACATCTGGACGTGTGGTTGTCATTGTTCATTTGAATTGTATGTACATTTCTTACGAGAAGTGAGTTGATTTCTTTTCACGCGTGTAACAGTAGATATTACTTTTGAACTAATATCCATACATGTCATGCAAGACATCTAGTGTATACACGTTGGAGTTAAGAGGATGGCGCAGATGACAAGTTGTCATTACGGTGTGATCTACGTAGGTGTGGCGTGAAGTCTTTGAAGATGTCTGGAGTGCACCTTGTGCTTGTGCTGGGAGAGTAGATGGGTATTTGCAGCGTTGTGAAGTGATACATATGTTCTAACGTTGTTACATTTCCAACCCACGATGAAACGGACGGTATCGTTCTATACCTTCTGATGGGAATACAGTGATACCTTGAGATACGATTGCCCTGACCTACGAAAAATTTGAGATACGATGTATTTTTCTTTTCTTTTTAATTTACGCCCTAACGTACGACGAAAATTTTGAGATACGATGTGGTGATGCGCGATAATTTAAAACGACAGCTTCCCGACGCTTCAGTTCGTGTGTTGTCTTCTCGTTTACATCTTCGGTTATTGCTCGTCATGTCTGTGTCTGTTTTGTGTATCATATATGTGTGTGTGTTTATAATGTTTAATTGTGTGTTTATCATTGCCCACTCTACGTGTGTGTGCCTCCAACTCTAGCTCTCTGGTTGCCCCCTCTCCCTCCCTCCCTCCTCCTCCTGGCTCACACCTAAATTTGCCGCTATCACCTTTTCCCGTGGAATTATATGATAAATAACATTAATCATTGTTATCTATTATTTTATCATTGTGTGTGTTATTACTCATGTATTTATCTATAAAGTGTGCTTGTTTTGTGTAATTTGTATGCAAAAATGTTAAGCCACTGACCAGTGCGCTACCCAAAACGCCGGGATAAATGTTGCAGTGTTTACTGTTTTGAATTTTTGTCAAGTATTTATATGGATACCAAGAGCAACAATTCCTTTTCTAAGAGGAGTTGGATGAGTCAAAGTAGACTTTTATAACAAAAGACATACTAACACCACCGGTCCCATCTCAGCACTTTTGGATTGAACGTTCACCTACACCTTGCCACTTAACGTGAGTCCAACACAGTGTACTGCGGAACATAACCGTTAAGTGCGTTATCCGAGGCTGATTTACCCCTGTTAGTTAACCATACTACTTAACCATACAAAAATACAGCAACAACTGGCTCATAAAAACCTGAGCGATATTCACAGGAGCTCAAACACATTCATGATGTTTCGCAGTAACTAAAGTCATTCCCTCGGGGATTAGATATTACAGGTTTTAAACATAGGCTACCTTATTTAAGGGTCATTGCAAGGAATGTCTCGGTTGTTGTCGGTTTTAGAAAGTGAGAGTTTTTGTTTCATTAAGACAATTGGAACTGGACCAATTTGACCTCCGTCTAGACGCCATGTTACAGCACTTCTTCCAGAACAGACATGATAACCACATCTGTTGATATCCTAAGCTCTGGAAATAGAGAGATGACCAGCAAATACTCCACCTCCTGTCTCCCTTCAGGACCATCGCCACTTTTGCTATTGAACTAATGGACATTTCTTAGCTGACGAAACCTCTGAAGTTTCTATGGTATATTTTCATCATTCTCCAACTTGGTATGAGGGCGAGCCATGCTTCAACTGTGTTATGGATTGTTTGTGATCGATGAAGATTAACTACTGCATATGTAAGATGTATGTATCTCACACTCTCGAAGAAAAAGCGCATACACTCTTGTCAGGTGTGTCTCCCATGTCAGTCATGTCGTCATAAGGAAAAACGTAAAGGTTCCAGATATTTTGTTCGACTTTATTTACAAATGAGAACATGGAATAAGTATTATTATGACGATGTGATATCACAATGGTGACTCCTTAATTCAGCGAGAGGGCTTTAGTTGGGAGCTCCGTAGAGAGATGGAGGAGGAGCGGCGTAGAAAAATGTCTCTTCGCTCGAGTCGGCCTCGGAGTGGTCATCCTCGATGGACTCGGGTTCCGGGTAGTGGGCCTCGCCCTCGTAGGTGACCTCCGGAACGTACCCAGAGTCCCCGTCCACGAAGTACACCACCTTCTGTAGGCGCCCGTCGGGGAGGTGCACGAAGTAGGTTCCCTGTGTCAGTTCGTCGTCGCGGGTCTCCTGGTGACCAAAGTCGTTGTCAGAGGAGTCGTCCTTGACAGCGTAGTTGAACTCGTACTTGGCGGGTCCGAAGTCCTCCTGAGACTCAGACTCGTGGGACTCCTCCGAGGAGGTGGGGGCACCGTAACTGTAGGAGGGAAGGGTGTCTGGGCGTGCCAGGCAGAGTGCCAGGAGAGCACAGGCGATTGCGATCTGCCAGAGGAAAGTGCACACAAAGGATGCTATTAGTTTTTTGATAGTCATCAGTGTTCGCAAAAAAAACAAGAAAAATGCAAATCAACATGACACCAATGGTGAACAAATTGACATACTAGATTGCGGATTAGCAACAATTTCACAAGCATCCCGCTGTTAACCAATAGCACTTCAGCTAAAGAGGCAGGAGAACCTACCTTAAGCACCATGATGGAGGATATGTGATATCTGTGGATAGTTCTCTGTGCTCTATATATATGTGGCCGCAGACCACCGTGACGTCACAGTGGCAGGGTTTGAGGTCAGACCGAGGGTTACCAGCAACAACGAGCATGACCTTGCTCTTGATGAGGAGCCGTTCGGCTCCCTTCCACTCGTTTTATGGGTGAATAGGCCCTCTTCAGGTAGTGAACTGGGCAAAAAGAGATGGTCAGCACCATCCGAAGACGATGGGACTAATGAGGTCACACGACATTGAGCTAATATTTATTTTTCATTGCATATTAACAAAAAAACATAAAAATGGAGGAGACTATAATAGACCATAAGTAATACACTACGCAGTTCCATTTTCCTTACCACCTATCCATAAAGTTATCTAATCATAAAACAACCAGTTGATGTAGCGCTCAGTACATGGTTACTAAATCTATTCCGTTTGTTAACCACACTACTGCCAAATCAGTTCTTGCATATTTCCTTCTTAAACCTACATTTGTATACTGGCCTTCAAAACTAATTCATTCATGTAGACCTCCAGTCCTTGTAGTAAATAAACTTCTCTTGATAAACAAAAGCAATATATATATATATGTATATATATGTATATATGTATATATATATATATATATATATATATATATAAATGAATAAACAAAATAAGACTGCGAATATAAGTACCTTGACATACAAACGTGTATAAGCAAATAAATCAAACAGGTTTATTTATGATTGAATCTAAAGGCTTGTCTCATCACTTTGTTCAGGCTCAAGCTACTTGACTTTATTTGGTACAATAAACATTTTAATTTAATGAATTAAAACTATCTGAATCTATAATGACTCCAATCAATGAATAAACATAAGCAACTATGAATACATAGTTTACATAGAATAAAAAAGGTCATCATTGTTTGAAAGGATGAAAATATGCAAAGAAAAATAATTATAGTTGAACCTAAAGTATATACAAAGTAAAAATACATAATGTCCTTGTAGAGTTCATAGTTTAGAAGAGTGCGTATGATTTTCCTAGAGGAAGCTTACAAAAGCAGGAAACTTGCATGGAAAACGGAAAGTCAGAATTGTTTGAAAGAATGAAAGTATGCAAAGAAAAATGATTATAGTTCAATCTAAAGTATATGAAAAAAGTCAAACTTCATACCACACATTTACAAAGATTTTGGAACGGTAAGATTTTCTTGAATGTGGACTGAGTTATTGAAATTTTATTTCCAGAATCATTCGACCAAACGGGGAGATAGTGTTTTATGACAGGAAGTGATTCTGAATCACGTCTTGTACTGGTTACCCCTCAACATTACTCATACCTGCCCCAGGGACCAAACCCACTTTCACAAAAACAAAAAACAAAAGGAGAGAGAGAGAGAGAGAGAGAGAGAGAGAGAGAGAGAGAGAGAGAGAGAGCCACCGTGACTTGTAAAAACTTGATCCATATTCACTGGAACTCGAAATCATTCATGACCCTCTCCTCTCTTTTCATTCTCGTTTACTCTCCAGAAAATGTGTTTGATCACTATTTCATGAAGTTATGCTTAAGTATGTCTTCCTATGATATTTAATTTCTTACTAGCTTTTATTCTTCTTTGTGACAAGAGGTAATAATACAGAATGGATAGCCATTGCAAGCTCCCCAGATAGACAGACTACTTTCTGTCGTTCTCAAAAACTGCCCCCGTGTCAACTCTTACCGTTGCTGTTAATCATTTTGCACCAACCTTTTATGCTGGAGATATGTCTATCTTGAGTTTGTCCCAACGATCGTCTTACATTTTTCCCTAAAACCTCCGAGTCTGTCTTTCACAGGAAGATGACGAAACATTGTCTGCTCATAAACTCCTCTCTGGTCATTAGCATAGTTTCCGCAAAAGACGTTTCACTAAATATCTTCTAACATTCTTGTCCAACTCCCGGACATCTTCTTTTGGTGATTTTGGCAACACCTGTGCTAGAAATACAGAAAGCGTTTAAGTCTGGCACATATATTCATTTCCAAATTTAGCCTCTTTTGATGTTTATCCCTCTCCCTGGTCCCTCTTTTCAGATTTTTTTTTTCTGATCATAATGTACCTACTACTGCACAAGGTCACCGCTACTCTCCCACGTCTCTAACCATTAGGAAGCGCTCCCTTTCACTTGATATTCCCTCCAGCATCCCAAAATAACTCTTGGTTTTAACACATTAGATTTTTAGATCATTCTTGTGTGTATATAGACGTGTGTGTTATCGTTTTAGTTATCATTAAAATAACGCTGTGATGAAGGTTGGAATGTAAACATTACTAACCCAAGTAAGTAATAGTCTCCATGACTAAACCAAGTTGCTAAGTAGGTACTTTTTTGACCACTTTTTATGACCACTTTTATGAGCTCCTTCTCTGCATAGTACATATCGGGTACATAGAAAGTGGATTGCAATCTACTGTATCTAAATCTGCTGATGGTACTTAGCTGTAGAGAATAGCAAACAATGTCTTGAGTAGACTTGGTATCTAAGAAAATTTGACAAACCAGAGTAATGGTTTGAGGAGTGTCTAATGAAATTTTAAATTGGGTTAATAGAAAGCCTTCTAGTTAGATACGACTGCAAATTATAATAAGAGCATGGAAACACGGACAGGACTGGAAAGGTGGACGGCTGCCGCCAGGAGATTCTGTTCAGACTTGCGTTTTAATTTTCAACTGTAACAGAACCTGCGAGGGACACCGTCAGTGTGGGTCTTCCCTCAGCTGAATAGAGTTTTCTGGTGCTGACCACAATGAGGTTTATACAGAACGTCCGTTGGGCGAGGAGGTGCTGTGGTCCGTCGATTCCATGTGTCCATGAGGAGCTTCTTTTCGTCGGGTTCCGTAAGTCTTTGTATGGAGTCTACAGAGACTACACCAGAGGCCGTTTAACTCCAATCGAAACGGTCTCTTTTTCACGTAGTTACAAGGCGAATTGGAAGCTCAACTCACAACATCACCAAGAGCATGCGCACGTACGCACGCACACAACCACAACTCTCTCTCTCTCTCTCTCTCTCTCTCTCTCTCTCTCTCTCTCTCTCTCTCTCTCTCAAACACACACACACACACACACACACACACACACACACACACACACACACACACACACACACACACACACACACACACACACACACACACCCTGACCTAGCCTCTTGTAGGGCTTGTGAAGAGCACAAAATATATGGTGCACGGTAGCTCCCTGATGAAATATATTACAATACTGGGTCACGAAAAGACCTTGGTACCAGACCATGTCTGAGAAAAGCGCATAAAATTTTGTTCAATATTCCCATATTGTGATGTCAGCTATGTCGTGTTAAGGAAAATTAGAATAAATACAAGTATTTGTTTTGAGTTTATTCACAAATGAGGACATGGAATAAATATCATTATGGCAATGTGATATCACAAAGGTGACTCCTTAGTTCGGCGAGAGGGCTTTAGTTGGGAGCTCCGTAGAGAGATGGAGGAGGGGCAACGTAAACGTATCTCTCCTCGCTCGAGTCGGCCTCGGAGTCGGAGTCATCCTCGATGGACTCGGGTTCCGGGTAGTGGGCCTCGCCCTCGTAGGTGACTTCTGGAACGTACCCAGAGTCCCCGTCCACGAAGTACACCACCTTCTGCAGGCGCCCGTCGGGGAGGTGCACGAAGTAGGTTCCCTCGGTCAGTTCGTCGTCGCGGGTCTCCTGGTGACCGAAGTCGTTGTCAGAGGAGTCGTCCTTGACAGCGTAGTTGAACTCGTACTTGGCGGGTCCGAAGTCCTCCTGAGACTCAGACTCGTGGGACTCCTCTGAGGAGGTGGGGGCACCGTAACTGTAGGAGGGAGGGGAGTCTGGGCGTGCCAGGCAGAGTGCCAGGAGAGCACAGGCGATTGCGATCTACCGGAGGAAAGCAAGAGTGCACAGAAAGTATGAAAGTAGTTCCTTAACACATTTCAACTCACTGGATGCAAAATAGATTTACTAAGGAATAGGACACCAATGGGCTGACATCCTAAATTGCAGACTAACAATAAGTTCACACAGGCATGACGCCGGACCTGAGATGGCAGGAGAACCTACCTTAAGAACCATGGTGGAAGATGTGATGTCGATGGATCGTTCTCGGTGCTCTATATATACAAACGTGTCCGTAGACCGGTGTGACGTCACAGTGGCAGAGCCGTGGGGGAGGTTCAGAATGAGGGTTACTAGTAACGAGTGTGGCCTTGACCTCGGTGTATGAAAGAGTCTCTCTTCAGACACAGGAGGGAGCGAAATAAAAAACGTCGTCAAGACCTCCCGTATACATTTAGCAATAATAAAGTTACACTGCAGAAAGCACCAATTTTTCACTGCATATTCCAATATTCCAATTTCAAAATGTTTTAAAACAGATTAATTTATACAGACTTCCTGTCCTTGTGATAATTATATTCATGAAACGTTTTTGATTAGTAGCATCTTCTGTAGAGATTTATCAATCAATCCGTTGCCCCAGGTCTCTGCTCCAAGAGATTCGCAACTCCCAAGTAACCGGCAATGGCCACTGGATTGGTGTATATGTCACTCAAGCAAGAAACATTGTGTTGTCTGTGGACAGTTAGTGAAGGTCAATGTAAGAGGGATTTAAAAAGGCTAAAGTTGTTCGACTCTATAAAGATACAGAAAAATATAATGATCGAGGAAATAATACGACAAGCCAAGATAATTTCATCCAGTTTGCCTCCGTAGGATTCTCAGAGATATGGGCTCGGAAGAATTCCTTCAGTTACCTGAGATTTCTGGATAACATTATTCTTATTTCAGTAACAAGAGAACTTGCAAATATGCTCATTGGCCTCAACAAGATAAGTCTCAAAGTAGGGGAGAAGATATGTAAAAATTAAATAAACATCATACTCAATTCTTAAATTCAAAATGAAGTTGTTATTCTATAAGTTAATCTGTTTCCTTTAACAGGTATGTCACATTTGGGCTCTCCTTTTCGTTCACTTTCAAATGCCCGAGGTGTTCTCAGTGAAGTGTACAGATCTAAATTAATCTTGTTAATTGAAATACTACATTTCACACAAGAAGCTGCAAATTTTGGTCCTGCTACGGAGAGTCAGAACGTGGGCTTATGAAAAGCACAATCGAAGAAGATATTATGTAAGTGCCCAGGGAACATCCCAACTGTATGGTTATTTATGTTGATAAACATCGGTACCTTCAGAACTAGGTTAATGCTGTATCTGATATTAGATCAAGGTTCTACAAAGAGAATGAGAAAAATCATAGATCCGATCTTTCCTTGATACTGATAAAAACACCAACCATAGAAAAGGTTTAACTTCTTTGGTTAAACCCACATAGCACGGAATGCCACTCCCAGTTAAGGAATGTCTCAAGTTACTAAGAAATGGCCAACCTGTATGTATAATGACCGTTTGTGAATTCTTGAACTGTTATCATCTTTGTAAACCAGAATATGTTCCTCCATTATTCCTCGTTTTCTTCCACCTTCAAACTCGTCTAGGTATTCATTGTGTATGTATAAATGAAAAAAAGCTGAAATCTAAGAACTTTATTTAATGCGAGTGCAGGATTAGGATTAGGAACTAGACCAGACCACCCACTTCGCTAGAATCAGTTGTTGTGGGAGAGGAAGAGACAACTGTAGGAAAATAAATTTCTTTTATAAAAGGGGACACTGCCAATGAATGACTTTGATTTCTTTATTTGTTCGTTTCTGTATTTGTCTATTGAGGCTCGGGAGGCAGGGGGTCGACGTAGGGGACATGGGTCGACGGTTACCAACGAAAGTGGCGAAGGAGGTTGGAGACATAGTTGTAGGGAAAAAAGGAAAGATGTAGTTTAAATGAAAAACAAATTGAAGGAAGATACGCTTCGACAGCAAGTTGAAAACAAAGTGAATCTTAGTAAAAGAGAAAGCATATGTACATGTTTGAACTTGTGGGTATATTATCATCCGTGCGAAGTGTGTATATTTAATACGAGAAGAGAATTCATTTAATTTCCCGCATAGAACAACGAATATTACATTTGAACTTACACCCATACAGATCATATATGATTTCATGTGTGTACAGGTGGGAGGATGGCGCAGAAAACAAAGAGTCTGTACATTGAGGTCGAGATGTTGTGGGTCGTATTAGCCGTTCATGCTTGGTGTGAAGTCTTTCACGACGTCTGGAGTGCAGCTTATGTTTGTGTTGGTTAAGTGGATGGATTTTGCAGCGTTTTGAAATAATACAGCGTTTCTAAAATCGCTCCATTGTGAACCCACAATATAACTGATGGCAGTGTTCTGAACCTTCTAATTGGAGTAATTGTTAGTGCGGTGTGTCACCTGGATAATCCTGGAGATTAGCAAAGTAAGGTTCTGACCAGCTCTAGATACAGTCACTGGCATTATTTTTCATTGGAATATTCGTGTTTCCAGAAGTTTCCAGAAGTTCAGATGCAGTGGAAGTAGACATCTTTGTATCTCAATGTATTAGTCTCTATGCACCACTGTTGCTCGCATGCTTGTGCCCCGTCAAGTGTGTTCTGTATTATGTATAAAGCTTTCTCTAGTGTTTTTGTCTACTAATATATATATATATATATATATATATATATATATATATATATATATATATATATATATATTTATATATATATATACACATATACAAAACACCAGATTCGGTGAAAAAACAATTATTCTGGCGTTTCACAGTTTGTTTGGGATTTGTCTTTATACCATAAGAAGAAGAGCAATCAAATTTGTATTGAATAAGCAGTACTTTGGGTAAGGTCATATGGGTGCCCGACTTACTAGTGGTATCCTCACTAATTCCAACGGATACGAGTTTTGTATTTTTGATATATGGCGCGCCGTCGGTTGATCTCACTAGTGACGCAAAAAGCTAAGTGGCTCTACCTACAGCATTACAGCATGTACTCACTACAGAATTAATTGACTCTTTTTCTCTAAAAAAGGAACCTTGTGCAGATTTCGAAACGTCAAAATAAACCTTGTCACTGTGTTTAATGTTTTGTACTTTCATAAAGTATATACTGTATATGTATCCCAAAAGCCTCAATGTTCCTTATTAGGACTGGCCGAGTCAAAGCAGACATTCATACCAAAAGACCTACCTTCAGCCCTCTCATCTCAGCACATTGAAAAGGAACGTTCTCTTGCGCCCCCTCACATTACAGTATAGCCACAGTATAGCCAGGCACATCACCGTACATCGCGGCAGCCGAAGCTAATGTACACCCACGGCTTCACCATGCGATGATTCTCATTCATATCCAGTCATTCACGTAGCATATGCGGGACCCAACCCTTTGTGGTTTGCCACCTCTGCACTGAGCTAATGAATATTTACTGGCTACCAAAGCCCCTGAATTGCCTATGGTATATTCTCGTCGTTTCTCAACGTGGTACTATGTATAATTTAACGTGTTACTAGGAAAACAATGATATAGTTGAATTACAGAGTGTTTCTGACCAATGAAGGTAATTGTATATCAGTAATCTGCAGCTTCCATTATCAAAGAAAAACTTATACACTCTTGTCAAGTGTATTTCCCATACTGTGGTGTCAGTTATTCCACGCTAAGGAAAGGCATAGTATATCGAAGTATTTATTTTAACTTTATTCACAAATGAAAACATGGAATAAATATGATGATGACACTGTGATATCACAAAGGTGACTCCTTAGTTCGGCGTGAGGGCTTTAGTTGGGAGCTCCGTAGAGAGATGGAGGAGGAGCGACATAGACAAATGACTCTTCGCTTGAGTCGGCCTCGGAGTCGGAGTCATCCTCGATGGACTCAGGTTCCGGGTAGTGGGCCTCACCCTCGTAGGTGACCTCCGGGACGTAGCCAGAGTCCCCGTGCACGAAGTACACCACCTTCTGCAGACGCCCGTCAGGAAGATGCACGAAGTATGTTCCCTGGGTCAGTTCGTCGTCGCGGGTCTCCTGGTGGCCGAAGTCGTTGTCAGAGGAGTCGTCCTTGACGGCGTAGTTGAACTCATACTTGGCGGGTCCGAAGTCCTCCTGAGACTCAGACTCGTGGGACTCCTCCGAGGAGGTGGGGGCACCGTAACTGTAGGACGGAAGGGTGTCTGGGCGTGCCAGGCACAGTGCCAGGAGAGCACAGGCGATTGCGACCTGCCGGGGGGAAGAACAAGAGTGTACGTAAAACATTTAAATCACTAAAGCCCTTTGCATACAATGAAATATTCACTGAGGAATACGGCACCAACGAACAACGAACTGGCATCCTAAGTTGTAGACCAACAACAATTTCACAGTAGGATGTCGCCATTAGCCAATGGTGCTTCAGCTGGTGGTAGGAGACCCTACCTTAAGCGACATGGTGGGATATGTGTGATGTCGATGGATAGTTCTCGGTGCTCTATATATACATTTGTGGCCGTAGACCCGTGTGACGTCACAGTGGCTGGGTCGAGGGTCAGAACGAGGGTTACCAGTAACGGGCCTGGCCTTGCCCTTGGCGTTGAGCCAGTTGGGTCTTTATGTTCATTGCATGGGAGAGACTGTTGAGACATTCATCTGAGCAAAAAAAAGGGTGGTCAAGACCTCCCCTAGATGTTGGAATGGGGGAGGAGGGACCCAACACTTATTTTCCGTTGAATGTTGCAACAATGACCTCTCAGAGTAATTCACTTGTGCAGATCTCCTCAAAGAAACTTCAGTAATGACACGTGGAGAGATTCTGAATAAGCTCATTCGTATACATACATATAACATATCAACAAAGTACACATATTAATAATATATGGTTACTTAGAGAATGACTTTTCAACCTATCATCCTAAAGAAAAACCTTTGTCAAACTAATATCTAGAGGAATTAGCTCAGATACACTTAACGTGGAACTAAGTATTTCCCAACGAAACCCAAACTTAAATTAAAAAAAAAGAAAATTATCAAAGTTTTGATTTGTTTGTTTATTAAACTATTTATTTATTCGTTTGTTTCTATTTGTCTTCTTCATCTATTTCATTCCAGTGGATGGGTTGTGTCTTCGTTGCTTCTGACTCGGGCAGTGGGCAGGGTTCAGGGATGCCCATCATCTACGAGGAGCTAAGAGGAGAGTGGAACAATGGCTGGTAAATGATGGGAGTGGGATGGATGACTAGACTACCTCCCTTACTAAGGAGAATAAGCCCTTGGTATATACCAAAATACTGTAGATATATTTATTTCGTTCATTTATTCATTCATTTATTAATTATTGCTTCACTCATTTTTTTTTTCTTAATTTATTTACTTTATCTAGTTGTTTATTCATTTCCCTTTTTCACATTACCTGATACGGTCATCTAAATTCCAGAAGAAAAAACGTATGAATCGTATACCAGAAATGTCACCTCATAAAAGAAATATGACCACTAGTCTCATATATAATAAGAAGACACTCACATTTTATATACACAGTATCTATCATTAATATCAATATTTGCCGTGACAGCGTCTGTATTTGTGTCTGTGTTTCTGTGTGCCGTTGTCTGTTTCTGTCCGTCTGTGTTCATGGTTTTTCCTCACACGCACACACACACAATTTGTGTACAGGCATGATAGATTGGAGAGCAAGAAACAGTACCTCACGTGCGTTGCTCCTTTCCTGTATACTATAACTAGATAAATACATACATACATACATACATATACATACCAAGGCTTTTTCTCCCTTACAAGGGAGGTAGCCAAAAAGGGAAAGGCATAAAATCATTTCCACCCATTCCATCCTTGAATACACTCCACACTCCCCCACCCTCCCTCTTATCTGAGCACCTCCTGGATGACGGATCATCCCTGCACCTTGTCCACTGCCCTGGGTCAGAAGCAGTGTCGCAAGACACAGCACATCCACAGCAAGGCCGCTTCATTAAATCGGCGACCCCCCCCTCTCCGTCCCCCCATTGCATAAAAGGAGAGGACGGGGAGCAATCCCTTCGGGCTGCGTCAAATTTTGCTCACACATACTACCTCACCCCCCATCCCCCGCCCATTCCACCTCATGCATCACAACATCATCCATATACAACCATTCTCCATTCACCCCTGTCTTCTGTCCTCTCCCATCCTTCCTCAACAGACATTCCCCTCTTCCCCAAAGCCCCCTTCACCCCATCCATCCACCTCATCCTAGGACGTCCCCTCATGTTCACTCCCTCCACATCTGCCTTCCATACCTCTTTTACTAGTCTTTCTTCACTCATTCTTTCCATGTGTCCAAACCATCCTAATACTCTTTCATCAACCCTATCTCCCAGCTCCCTTTCCACCCCTGTTCTCCTCCTCACCTCCTCATTTCTCACTCTATCTAGCCTAGTAACCCCCATCATACTTCTCAGACACCTCATCTCAAACACATTCAAACTCCTTCTCTCTTCTTCTCTTATGTTCCATGTTTCTGCCCCATACAGTGCTGTTGGCACAATCACTCCTTCATACAGTCTCCTCTTAGCATCCATTCCCAAATGTCTATTCCTCATTACACTCTTTAATCCACCAAAGCATTTACTCGCTTCTCTCAATCTACATTCTACCTCCACCTTCACTCCACCTTTTCCTGCCACATTTGCACCCAAGTATCTAAAACTATCCACTTCCTCCAGTCACTCTCCCTTAATGCTCACTTCCAGTCTACTGCCACTTTCACCCCTTGTACATCTCATCACCTTACTTTTACCAACATTTATCTTTAGCTTTCTTCTATCACATACTCTCCCAAACTCTGCCACCAACTTCCTCAATCCCTCCTCCGATCCTGCCACAAGCGCAGTGTCGTCAGCAAACAACAGCTGGCTCACCTCCCACTTTTCTCCATTTTCTTTAACCATCACCAATCCCTTGCCCACTACCCTTGCATTTACCTCTCGCACCACCCCAGCCATGTATAAGTTGAACTGCCAGGGCGACATAACGCATCCTTGACGAAGTCCCACCTTTACCTCGAACCACTCACTCTCTCCATTTCCAATCCTGACACAAGCTCTACTACTCTCATAAAAAATCTTGACAGCTCCCAGAAGCTTTCCTCCTATCCCGTATATCTGCATAACCTCCCACAGTGCCTTTCTGTCTATCCTATCATAAGCCTTTTCCAGATCCATAAAAGCCCAAAAAACAGCCTTTCCCTTTCCTATAGCTTTCTCACATATCTGTCTTACCACAAAGATCTGATCTACACAACCTCTACCTGTCCTAAATCCACACTGTTCCTCACCAATTACTCCTGTTCCTCTCCTAATCCTCTCAATCAAGATCCTCCCACAAGCCTTCCCAACTACACTTAACAAGCTAATCCATCTGAAACTACTACATTCACACTTGTCCCCTTTTCCCTTGTAAAGAGGAACTATACAGGCACTCCTCCAGTCCTCCGGCACTCTACCCTCTCTCCAGCAAACATTAAATAACCTCACCACCCAGTCCACCATCAATGTACCCCCCTTTTTTATATACACAGTATCTATCATTAATATTGATATTTGCCGTGACAGCGTCTGTATTTGTGTCTGTGTTTCTGTGTGCCGTTGTCTGTTTCTTTCCGTCTGTGTGCATGGTTTTTCCGATAAATACAGTTAGGTAAATTGTTACCTCCGTCACCTCTGTTACCACAGTAGTAAGTACGGTTTATTGTTCCCTTCTATGGTTTTGTTGTTCTTCTTTCACTTTCAACTTTCTTTGCATCACTGTCTTACGTAAGGTTGAATTAAACGGAGGTAAAGTTTTTATTCTTTTCTTCCCGAATAATATTACACTTGGCTTGTCATTTTACACCAAGGGACTCCCCACTAGGATCCTCAATTTACTCACTAAGCCACCTTGTACCGACGTCATGG
Organism: Oratosquilla oratoria; assembly: GCF_046742065.1. Lineage (NCBI taxonomy): Eukaryota > Metazoa > Arthropoda > Malacostraca > Stomatopoda > Squillidae > Oratosquilla > Oratosquilla oratoria. The sequence continues at coordinate 43,498,489 of NC_134797.1, read as the reverse complement.
CTTCCCCAGTCCATTGATCTTTACTCTTACATCTAAGTGCCTCCCCTTAGGGTGCGCCTTTACTCCCGTGAACCAATAATTTTTTTCCTCCTCCACCCTTTCTCCAATCGGAAAGACTTACAAACGTCTTAAGAAATACTGCATACTCAAGCAATCACGATATCGATGCATGATTGGCTTAGTTTACATATTTTTACATCAGCATTTATACATCACTGAATTCAGGTTCCTAGCGGTTGTTTATAAACTTTAGACGAAGAGCGAGATTATGCAACACACACATATATATATGCACATACTATTCTCGAAACTACGAAGGTACTCAAGCTGAATAATATCGCATGGCGCCAACCAAAAATAAATAAAAGATGAATACTTATATACATAGAAAATAAAGATACATTAATATATATAAGGCTCGACTTAAACTGAATAAAATCGCCTGGCGATACGAGACAAAAGATTACCCAAGAAGGATCTCTGCCGTCCTTGAGTCAGAGTCTTCGGATCATCTCGGATGTCCTCGTCGGTTTGACGACGACCGTCTGCGCCGCTCCGGCTCCTGGGCGGGCGGGGGACGCGTCTGAGAGTGAAGAAACTGGAGGTTGGCCGGCGGCGGCAGGGAATGAAGCTGGTAAGACCGCCGACCGGTCGGGATAGCTGGGTAGGAATATCAAAAAGGAATTCTATCGAGGCCGGTCGGCCTGAAAATTGAAAGGGAACGTGGCTGGCAGGCCAAGAAGATGGAAAGAAATAGTCGATTGGAAAGTGGGCCGGCCGGTAAAGAAAACTAGAAGAGGAACGATAGCCGGCCCGTTGGGAAGGTCGAAAAGAAAAGCAGAAAGAATAGGACAGCCAGCCAGAAAACAGCAAAGGAACGAGGCCGGCAGTCCTGGAAAGCTAGAAAGAAAACTTGAAAGAAAACGTAAGGAGGCTGCCTGGCCGGGAAACCGTGAAAAAACGAGGCCAGCCGGCCAGCAAGGAACGCTTTTATTTTTCAGCTGTAAAAGATTGTGAGGGACACACACTTACACACATACACACATATACGTGGAAATTTCACAGAAGGAGTCTTTGAAGTCTTCCAAAGGATTCTTGAAAGTCTCTCAAAGGAATTTTCAAAGCCTCCCAAGGAGTCTTCAAAATTTCCCGAAGGAGCAGTTACCCGACGAATTCGGGCTTGAGTAGCCACGAGTTGTGTGTGTGTGTGCATGTGAGTGCTTGTGTGTGGGTTTTTTTTGTGTGTGTGTCTATTTACATGTGTGTGTGTGTGTGTGTGTGTGTGTGTGTGTGTGTGTGTGTGTGTGTGTGTGTGTGTGTGAGTGTGTGTGTGTGCGCGCGCGCTCATTAGGGTACAGAGGTTGCAATCTGATATGTCCTGTAATACAATGAAAGGGCACGTCAAGTCCATAGATGTGAGCGCTCTGTGCCCAAACTAGGTCACGGTACTCTACCGCTGAAAAGACAGGTGCCAATATCGAGGTTCTCAGGGTGTGGAAAGAAGCGCCCAAGTTGGTACTCGTTAGGTGCCTAATGAGGTCAGCACTGGCAGCAACATTGCTCTTCAGATTTGTCATTTGGCTTCCCTTCAGCATTGTCAGATGGTTTGTATGGATGAGACTGTAGTCAAGTTTGACGCCTAGATCAAGGCAAGGAGCTTATATCAAAACTGAGGAATGCTCCTAAACTCGACTACACTTTTAAGTTGGTAGTTTGCCCTGTGGTTGCTCAAGTGAGTAAAAATATAGTCTTCGGTAGACATTTGCAGCCTTCAATTCATCAGAAATTAACAGATGATGTTCATATCAGCAGAGAGCTTTTCTTCGGCTTATTTGGCGTCTGTTGTAGATGCAATGAGAATAACGTCATCAACATATATGCATTGTGTGTATGAGGGGGCAGGAACGGCTGTGTAGAGTTTAAACAAGTTGCGAATCCTGAACGATCCCATTTTTCAGTCTGTAGTGACGGCTACGTTGACCATCAGTTATGAATAGCATAAAAGATATGGTGCACAGGAATTCCCTTATGAAATAGATTATTGGAGCTGATTATTCTCTACAGCTTCACGAGAAGACCTTGGTTCCAGACGGTGTCTGAGAAATGCGCATACATTTTTCTTGAAGAGATTTAGAAAAATACAAGTATTTACTCTGAGTTTATTCGTAAATGAGGACATGGAATAAATATTATTATGGCAATGTGATGTTACAAAGGTGGCTCCTTAGTTCGGCGAGAGGGCTTTAGTTGGGAGCTCCGTAGAGAGATGGAGGAGGGGCGACGTAAACGTATCTCTCCTCGCTCGAGTCAGCCTCGGAGTCGTCATCTTCGATCGATTCGGATTCTGGGTAGTGGGCCTCACCCTCGTAGGTGACCTCCGGAACGTACCCAGAGTCCCCGTCCACGAAGTACACCACCTTCTGCAGACGCCCGTCGGGGAGATGCACGAAGTAGGTTCCCTGGGTCAATTCGTCGTCGCGGGTCTCCTGGTGGCCGAAGTCGTTGTCAGAGGAGTCGTCCTTGACGGCGTAGTTGAACTCGTACTTGGCGGGTCCGAAGTCCTCCTGAGACTCAGACTCGTGAGACTCCTCCGAGGAGCGGGGGGCACCGTAACTGTAGGACGGAAGGGTGTCTGGGCGTGCCAGGCACAGTGCCAGGAGAGCACAGGCAATTGCGATCTGCTGGAGGAAAGCAAGAGTGTACAGAATGCATGACAGTAGTTCATTAACACACTTTGATTTAAGGCATGCAAAATAGATTCACTAAAGAATAGGACACCAATAGGCAACAAACATCCTAAATTGCAGACTAACAATAAGTTCACACAAGCATGCCGCTTTTTAACCATTAGAGGTGGGGCTAAAATGGCAGGAGAACCTACCTTAAGCATGATGGTGGAAGATGTGATGTCGATGGATTGTTCTCAGTGCTCTATATATACAAACGTGTCCGGAGACCGGTATGACGTCACAGTGGTAAGGCTTAGAGGGGAGGGTCAGAATGAGGGTTGTTAACAACGAGCGTGGCCTTGCCCTCGGTGCGTGGGAGAGTCTCTGTTCAACCACTAGAGGGAGAGAAAAAAAAAAATCGTGGTCAGTACCTTCCCCGTACGTATGGAGGTAATAAGGTTATACTGCAGGAAGCAGACACTTATTTTTCACTGGATATCCCAGTACTGTTCTTTTAAGACACATTCATTAATGCAGACCTTCATTACTTGTAACTAAGTTTACAAAACATTTTCGCCTATATTACCGCCCTTTTATATTCAAACCTATTTCAAGAGGAACACGCTCAATTCTAAACTAATCTTATCAATAGAAATGGAATACTTTATTTCAACAAATGAAATATTTGTCATTCCTTCTCTCAGTGAGAGTCAAGACATTGATTTAATAAACTCAAGACCCAACAGAAAATACACCATTCAAAATGGGTTTCGTGTGATATCAAAGGTTTTAGAAAGTGAATGAGAAATGCCATAGAAGGAGATTTCTTCAGTAATGATAACAACGCCAACCTTTGGAATGTAATATTTCCTTGAATAAACTAGGTATCAGTGACGTAGGTGGACATGACATTGAGTGGCACAACCAGTTAGGAAGATGCTCCAGGCATCCTAAAAGATGACACAGTTGTGTATATAATACCGCTGTGTTTCAACGGCCTTCCGTTTTGTAAAGAAAATTGCTCTCCCATTATTCCTCAGTGTCTTCTTCAAATTCACTTGTCTTCTTGATATTCAGAATGTATGTGTATGCGAAAAGAACTGGAATCCAGGACCCTTGACAAATGAAAGTACAGGATTAGGATTAGGAACAACTAGGTCAGACCACCCAGTTTACGGGATATATTTTTGTATGATACATCTGTAGAAAAATGAAAGATAGGTTCGCATGAAATAGGTTATCACAATGAGCACGTTTTAAGGAGTTGTTTATTTGGTTGTTTGTGTTTTGCGGCTCGGGAGGCAAGGGGAGGAGGAGGGGGCTAGTATCAATAGTAAGCAAGTAAAGTGGCGAAGGTAAACTGAAATGAGAAGATAGACACTGAGAAAGAGTTAGAAATTAAGTTAATCTTAGCAGAAGAGCAAATATGTGTTTACATCTGGACGTGTGGTTGTCATTGTTCATCTGAAGTGTATGTATATTTCGTACGAGAAGTGAGTTGATTTCTTTTCACGCGTGTAACAGTGGATATTACTTTTGAATTAATAATCATACAGGTCATGCAAGACTTTATGTATATACACGTTGGAGTTAAGAGGATGGCGCATAAGACAAGTTGTTATTACGGTGTGATTTACGTGGGTGTAGCGTGAAGTATTTGAAGATGTCTGGAGTGCAGCTTATGCTTATGCTGGGAGAGTAGATAGGTATTTGCAGCGTTGTGAAGTGATACATATGTTCTAACGTTTCTAAATTTCCAACCCGCGATGAAACGGACGGTATCGTTCAATACCTTCTGATGGGAGTACAATGATACCCTGAGATACGATCGCCCTAATCTACGAAAAATTTGAGATACGATGTAATTTTTATTTTAATTTACGCTCTAACATACGACGAAATTTTTGAGATACGATGTGGTGATGCGCGATAATTTAAAACGGCAGCGGTAGGTGGCAGAGTGTTCGCTCGGCTCCCGACGATTCCCGACGCTTCAGTTCGTGTGTTGTCATCTCGTTTACATCTTCGCTTATTGCTCGTCGTGTTTGTGCCTGTTTTGTGTATTATATATGTGTGTGTGTTTATAATGTTTAATTGTGTGTTTATCATTACCTACTCTACGTGTGTGTGCCTCGTACTCTAGCTCTCGTTGCCCTCTCTCCTTTCCTCCTACTCCTGGCTCACACCTCCATTCGCCGCTATCACCTGTCTCCGTGGTATTATATGATAAATAACATTAATCATTGTTATTTATTATTTCATCATTGTGTGTGTTATTACTCATGTATTTGTCCATAAATTGTGCTTTGTTTTGTGCAATTTCAGTTTGTTTTGGGGTAATTTTTGGTTGCTCGAACGGATTAATTCTGTTTTCATTAATCTAAATGGGAATAATTGTTTTAAGATACGATTTTTTGACATGCGACGGCGGTCACGGAACGAATTAATTTCGTATGTCAAAGTATGACTGTAGTTGTTTGTGGGGCAAGTCATCCGGCTCGATCCCTGAGGTTGACACCATATTGATCTAATCAGGGCTTGGTACAGTCGTCGTCTGGTGGGCAGTGTTGTCGCTTTCAATCGTTTCCGTCTGCCCAGCGCACCCTCGCCCCATACTCTTTGTATGCAAAAATGTTAAGCCACTGTCCAGTGCGCTACCCAAAACGCCGGGATAAATGTTGCAGTGTTTACTGTTTTGAATTTTTGTCAAGTATTTATATGGATACCAAGAGCAACAATCCCTTTTATAAGAGGAGCTGGCTGAGTCAAAGTAGACTTTTATAACAAATGACATACTAACACCACCCGTCCCATCTCAGCACTTTTGGACTGAACGTTCACCTACACCTTGCCACTTAACGTGAGTCTAACATAGTGTACTGAGGAACATAACCGTTAAGTGCGTTATCCGAGGCTGATTTACCTCTACTAAACCATACTACTTAACCATACAAAAATACAGCAACAACTGGCTCATAAAAACCTGAGCGATATTCACAGGAGCTCAGATACATTAATGATGTTTCGCAGTAGCTAAAGTCATTCCATCGGGGATTAGATATTACAGGTTTTACACATGGGCTACCTTATTTAAGGGTCATTATAAGGAATGTCTCGGTTGTTGTCAGTTTTAGAAAGTGAGAGTTTTTGTTTCATTAAGACAATTGGAACTGGACCAATTTGGCCTCCGTCTAGACGCCATGTTACAGCACTTCTTCCAGAACAGACATGATAACCACATCTGTTGATATCCTAAGCTCTGGAAATAGAGAGATGACCAGCAAATACTCCACCTCCTGTCTCCCTTCAGGACCATCGCCACTTTTGCTATTGAACTAATGGACATTTCTTAGCTGACGAAACCTCTGAAGTTTCTATGGTATATTTCCATTATTCTCCAACTTTGTATGAGGGCGAGCCATGCTTCAACTGTGTTATGGATTGTTTGTGATCGATGAAGATTAACTACTGCATATGTAAGATGTATGTATCTCACACTCTCGGAGAAAAAGCGCATACACTCTTGTCAGGTGTATCTCCCATGTCAGTCATGTCGTCATAAGGAAAAACGTAAAGGTTTCAGATATTTCGTTGGACTTTATTTACAAATGAGAACATGGAATAAATATTATTATGACAATGTGATATCACAAAGGTGACTCCTTAGTTCGGCGAGAGGGCTTTAGTTGGGAGCTCCGTAGAGAGATGGAGGAGGAGCGGCGTAGAAAAATGTCTCTTCGCTCGAGTCGGCCTCGGAGTGGTCATCCTCGATGGACTCGGGTTCCGGGTAGTGGGCCTCGCCCTCGTAGGTGACCTCCGGAACGTACCCAGAGTCCCCGTGCACGAAGTACACCACCTTCTGCAGGCGCCCGTCGGGGAGGTGCACGAAGTAGGCTCCCTCGGTCAGTTCGTCGTCGCGGGTCTCCTGGTGGCCAAAGTCGTTGCCGGAGGAGTCGTCCTTGACAGCGTAGTTGAACTCGTACTTGGCGGGTCCGAAGTCCTCCTGAGACTCAGACTCGTGAGACTCCTCCGAGAAGCTGGGGGCACCGTAACTGTAGGACGGAAGGGTGTCTGGGCGTGCCAGGCACAGTGCCAGGAGAGCACAGGCGATTGCGATCTGCCAGGGGAAAGTGCACACAAAGGATGCTATTAGTGTTCGCAAAAAAAAAAAAAAAATGTAAATCAACATGACACCAATGACATACAATGACAAATTGACATACTAGATTGCGGACTAGCAACAATTTCACACAAGCATCCCGCTGTTAACCAATAGCACTTCAGCTAAAGAGGCAGGAGAACCTACCTTAAGTGCCATGATGGAGGATATGTGATGTCTGTGGATCGTTCTCTGTGCTCTATATATATGTGGCCGCAGACCACCGTGACGTCACAGTGGCAGGGTCTGGGGTCAGACCGAGGGTTACCAGCAACGAGCATGACCTTGCTCTTGATGAGGATCCGTTAGGCACCCTTCCACTCGTTTTATGAGGGGATAGGCCCTCTTCAGGTAGCGAACTGAACAAAAAGAGATGGTCAGCACCATCCGAATATGATGGGGCTAATGAGGTCACACAACAGTGAGCCAATATTTATTATTCATTGCCTATTAACATAAGAACACAAGAATGGAGGAGACTGTAATAGACCATAAGGCATACACTGCGCAGTTCCATTTTCCTTATCGGCTATCAACCCTATCCGTAAAGTTATCTAATCATCTCTTAAAACAACCTGTTGGTTTAACTCTTATTATATGATTACTAAGCCACTCTACTGGCAGATCACTTCTTGCCTATTTCCTTCTTAAACATACATTTGTATACTGGCCTTCAAAACTAATTCACTCATTTAGACTTCCAGTCCTTTAATAAATAAACTTCTGATAAACAAAAGCAAAAAAATGTATATATAGATAAATGAATAAACAAAAAAAGACAGCGAATATAAGTACCTTGACATACAAACGTGTAAAAGCAAAACAAATAAAACTAAGTTTATTTATGATTGAATTTAAAGTCTTGTCTCATCTCTTTTGTTCAGGCTCAAGCTAGTTGACTTTATTTTGCTTCAATAAACCTTTTAGTTTAAAGAATTAAAGCTATCTGAATCTATTATGATTACAATCAATATGTATGAATGAATATATATAAGCAATTATGAATACAGGGAGCTTACATAGAATAAAGAAGGTCATCATTGTTTGAAAGAATGAAAATATGCTAAGAAAAATAATTATAATTGAACCTAAAGTATACACAAGGTAAAGATACATAAAGTTTTTGCAGAGTTCGTAGTCTAGAACAGTCCGTATGATTTTCCTGCAGGAAGTTAACAAAAGCAGGAAACTTATATGGAAAAAAGGAAGGTCAGTATTGTTTGAAAGAATGAAAGTATGCAAAGAAAAATAATTATAGTTGAACCTAAGTTATATGAACAAATTCAAACTTCATACTACACATTTACAAAAATTTCATATTTTGGAACAGTAAGATTATCTTGCATTTGGGATGAGTTATTGAAATTTTATTTTCAGAATCATTCGACCAAATGGGCACATTGTGTTTTGTGACAGGAAGTGATTTTGAATCGCGTTTTGCACTGGTTCCCCCTCACCGCTACGCATACCTGCCTCAGGGACCAGTCTGACTTTCACAAAAAAGAGAGCCACCATGACTCGTAAGAACTTGAGCCATATTCACTGGAACTGGAGCTCATTTTTACCTCCGTCTCTCCGTAACTACTGGTTTAATTCTGTTTACTGTTCCCTTCTATGGTTTTGTATTTCTTCTTTCACTGTCAACTTTCCATCACTGTCTTAAGTATGTCTTTCACCATATCTTTTTGTAGGAAGTAAGTAATGTTTCTTGATGGGGTAAATTAAATGGAGGTAAATTTTTTCTTCTTTTCTTCCCGAATAATTTTACAGTTGGCTTGTCTGTTTACACCAAGAGACTCCCAACCGAGATCTCCAATCCACCCCCTACGTCATCTCTGCACCGACGTCACGAGTTTCTTAGTCCAATGATTTTTACTGTTACAATTATGTGCCTTCCTTAAGGGCGTGACCTAACTCCCGTGAACCAATAAATTTTTCTCCTCTTCCACCCTCTCTCCAATCAGAAAGACTGTTACAACGTCTTAAGTAATACTGCTTACACAAGCAATCACGATATCGATGCATGAATGGCTTAGTTTACGCATTGTCCCATCAGCGCGATTATGCAACTCCTTCGCTGCTATTGTTTACCAAACATCCTACACATGAAAATGAAATTCTTGCCATCTACCCCTCTATCTACCTTACTTGTCTACCTTTATCTACCAGCCTCTAACACTCATTTATGATCCCTCCTCTCGTTCTATACACATTTACTCTTCAAAAAATGTGGTTTATCACTTTTTTTTTATTTATGCATAAGTATGTCTTTCTATGATTTTTATATACTTCATTTCTTCTTCTTTTTTTTTTTTTCTTTTTTTTTTTTAAGAGGTACTGACACAGAATAGGTAGCCATTGCAAGCTCTCCCCTGTCGTTCTCAAAAACTGCTTCCGTGTCGACTCCTGCCTGCTAAACTCCTCCGTTTCTGTTGTTCATTTTACTCAAAACTTTTATTCTGGAAATATGTCTATATTCAGTTTGCCCTACCGATCCCCCCACAACGTTTTTTCTAAAAAAAAAATTGCTCTGATCGTTAGCATAGTTTCCGCAAAAGACGTTTTACTAGATATCTTCTGACGTTCCCGTCTAACTCTCGGTCATTTCCTTATGGTGATGGAGGCTGGAATGTAAATATTACTAACCTAAGCAGGTAATAGTCTCCATGACTAAGTCAGCAAATCTTGGATTTCAAGTTGCTAAGTAGGTACTTTTTATGCTACCTTTTATGACCACTTTTATGAGCTCCTTCTGTTTATGGTACAAATCGAGTGCATAGAAAGTGGATTACAATCTACTGTATCCAAATCTGCTGATGGTACTTAGCTGTAGGGAATATCAAATGATGGCTTGAGTAAACTTGATATCTAAGAAAATTTGACATGCTAGTTTAATGATTTGAAGAATGTCTAATGAAATTCTAACTTGGGTAAATAGAAAGTCATCTAGTTAGGTACGACTGCAACTTATATTAAGAGTTTAATCAAATGAGAGAGTAAAGTTAATCTAGATATTGTGTTCTACCTCAGAGAATGTATATAAGGTTGTTGGAGTGATAGGGTGATGTTTTGATCTCAAATGTAAACCAGTCATAGAGATTATTAGTCCAAAGGTTCATATGAATATGTATAAGAAAAGGCGATGATTGACCAAACCAATATAAGAAACAAATCATACAAAAACTCTTAAAACATTTGAACCCCGAAAGGTTGTAAGGAGAATTGAGAATATAAGAAATTTTGTTCATGCTAAATGCCTCAAGCTATCAGTACGCATAGTTCACCTAGTTTCAGAACTAAATTTGTCGACCACTTAGTGTCACAGAAAGGAACAAGTTTCCTACAGAGGCAGGGGATTTTGGAGTAGTCTGGAGTTATAAGACTCCTTTTAGATTAATACATAAAGCCCTGTTCACAGGAGTATCCTACAGTGTCTACAGACATGAACGAGAATATTGTTTTCAGTAACGGACTCACCACATTTGCAAAGGAAGAGAGTGAGTTGATCACTGAGAACAATATTCACGCTCATGGATGCTCGTTGGCCGAGTGGGTTAAGGCGTAGTTTCTTGCGGCGAGGTCGAGATGATGACGATTCGAATCCTGCTCGGGGCGAGTGGAACTAAGGGCATGGTTCATTAAATTCCACGCTACAAAGTCCACTGTAAGGGGCACCGTCCTAGCCTCCGATAAGGGTGAGTTTGTGACGTTAAACCAAATCAACGTGTCAACAGATCATGCAGGATGTTCGTGTGAACGAGGTATGACTAATATACTGCAATGTCTGTCAACTGTTTTTTTTAGTGTGCTGGTAGCGTAATCGAAAGCATGCTGGTCTCGTATTCGCTTAGTTATGGGTTCGAATCCCGCACTTCTCTCCATTTCCCAGCTGTGAGTGATGGCTTCGGCCGTAGCTATTCGCCTCCTGGTATGGTCTCCTTACCAAATTTTTCTTCTTCTGTATTTACCTATTTGCATCCACCCTCTCTACGGCTTCCTGTTGGTCTCTTGCATTGCCGTTGCAACCTTTACAACCCATTGTAATCTTGGAACCGAGTAGATGGCTTGCTTGTGACCATTGAAATAAAAGATTATGACTTATTTTCTTATACAAAGAGGAACTGTATAAAATGAGACTTACCAAGTAGTTTTCACAGACAATTATGCAAGTAGAATATTGAATCAAACCTTTGCTTAGTTTCTCTTTATTTATGAAAGTAGAAATGGAATAATAAACATCTTAGATATATAACATAAACTAAAAACAATGACTTCGGAGTCGATCGAGGGGTTGTTCAGATTGGGGCTCCGTAGATAGCAGCAGGAGGAGGAGGAGGAGCGGCGTAGACAAATATCTCCTCGCTGGAATCGATCTCGATGGACTCTGGTTCCGGGTGGTGGGCCTCGCCCTCGTAGGTAACCTCCGGAACGAATCCAGAGTCCCCGTGCACGAAGTACACCACCTTCTGCAGGCGCCCGTCGGGGAGATACACGAAGTAAGAGCCATCAGTTCGGTCGTTGTCGCGGGTCTCCTGGTGGCCGAAGTCGTTGCCGGAGGAGAAGTCCTTGACGGCGTAGTTGAACTCGTACTTGGCGGGTCCGGAGTCCTCTAGGGATTCATGGGACTCCTCTGAGATGCTAGGGGCACCGTAGCTGTAGGACGGAAGGGTGTCTGGGCGTGCCAGGCACAGGGCCAGGAGAGCACAGGCGACTGCGATCTGCCGAGGGAAGAGAGTAGTGTAGTGTGCAAAGCA
>NC_134797.1:43476907-43479407 GCF_046742065.1 Oratosquilla oratoria | reverse complement strand
TACGAACTGCCATAAATATTTTGGTAGAAAACTGTGATTTTGTTGTTTTTTGTTGTTGTTTTTTACATGAAGAGTTCACAGAGGCATTACGGTCTAGCAATTATTTAGTTATTTGATCAAAGTCTGTGTTAGAGTAACCATTATTAACTAACATCTGACGTAAGTGCTGGAGTTCGGCATGCAGCAGATGCCAAGAAGAGCAAACCTTAATTGCCCGCCTCACGTATGCCTTGATTACCCCTCTCTTGTAATCTTGTGTGCATTCACCCTCACCATTCATGCACTTACCCGCGTTGGTGGGCTTGCGGTAAATGGAGGTAATAAAAATATCTGAAGATCCGTCTACCATTATACCGAGGAATGGGGGTCTGTTGTTCTTATTCAACTCCACAGGGAACTTTAATCAAGAAATAACCTGAAGGTTAGATCTGAATTCCTCGAGTAACTGTAGGTCATCTACACACACAAAAATATCATCAACATACCTATGATACAAAATAGGTTTGGTATGGAGGGTTTTTATAGCTTCTTCAACATGGGGCATGAAAGCCTGGGCAAAGAGAACCCCTAAAGGTGATCCCATAGCAACCCCATCTTTTTGAACATACAAGTTACCCGATGGACATCTGAAAGGGGCCTCAGATGTACAAGCCAGAAGCGTATATTTTAAAATGTTCTCGGGCAGTTTGGGGGGCGGGGAGGAGCACTGAGTAGCGATATACAAAGTCAAGAATAATATCAATAGTTCTGAAAAGGGGGACATTAGAGAAGAGGCTATCCGCACTCTCAGAACCGTTTGAAGTAAAGGTCGGAGTTAAGCAAGGATGTGCCCTTGCACCTGCCCTTTTTAACATATTTTTACTTGCCCTAACCCTCACTATTGCCGCCCTGGGGAGAGATGTTGGTATAAGCATTCAACACCGACTAGATGGCAGCCTGTTTAACACCCGACGCCTGCACGCCAGAATTAAAGTCTTCCACGTAGGGTAATAGAACTGCAATATGCTGATGACTGTGCCATTGTTGCGCATGACGCCGAAGATCTGCAGAATATCCTTGATGTCTTTACCCCCATTTATGCTGCCATGGGTCTCAGAGTTAATATCTTAAAGACAGAAATACTTGTTCCAACTATACTCCCACCTCAAACACCTCACCTTTTTCTCGTCAATGGAGAACCCGTTAAAACAGTAGAACATTTCACGTACCTCGGCAGCGTCGTCCACTCAGACTGCTCGGTGGACCTGGATATCCAATAAGAATCAATCTTGCCTCCACCTTCTCAAAGTCTTCTCAAATAATAACCTCAGAATAGACGCCAAGGCAGCAGTATATAAAGCCGTATGTATATCCACCCTGCTCTACTGCTTAGAAATTTGGACTACGTAAAGACAACAGATCCCCACCCTGGAGAATTTTCACACCAGGTGTCTCCAGCGGATACTAGGTATATCATGGAAGGATAAAATGACATACGATGAGTTATACCACCGGACTCAAACCTCCAGCATTGAAATCCTTCTGGCGCAACGCCATCTCCGCTGGGCGGGGCATACTATCACAATGCCCAAAAGTCGGCTCCCAAAACAAATGTTATATGGTCAGCTATCCTCAGGTTACAGAAGCGTGGGAGGCCCCAAGAAACGATACAGAGATCACTGTAAAGACCCACTCAAAAATGCAATATAAATCCAAACGAGCTCGAGACACTAGCAGTAGAGACAGAATTGGAGGACAATATGTACAAGCAGTACTAACAGATTTGCAATCGAAAATTCACGAAAGGCAGCCGAAAATCGCTCCAGACGCCCAACCAGTATCTCAGTGGCCTAAAGTTGTATTTACAAGTGGAATTGACTGAGAGTGAAGAGCCCTGGATGGGTACGGGACGACGTTCTCTCTTTACGCGTAGTTTTGTGTGTGTGTGTGTGTGTGTGTGTGTGTGTGTGTGTGTGTGTGTGGTGTGTGTGTGTGTGTGTGTGTGTGTGTGTGTGTGTGTGTGTGTGTGGTGTGTGTGTGTGTGTGTTTGTATGTGTGTGCGTGTGATTCACCATGGTCTTGGATCACGTGTTGGACTCGTGATCGATAACTATTTCCCTCCCGGAAGACAGCTCAGAGCTCACATATGACCGATCTATGGGTAATGTTGTAACCTTACACGCACACAAACACCCGACTTCCTGCCCACGAGAGTAGGATTAACGACCCGCAGCGCAACGATACTGAAATTATTTTAGCTTTGGGCAGAATTTGCACCCGGACCGCCGTAGTGGGAGCCAGGAACACTACACCACTATATATATATGTGTGTGTGTGTGTGTGTGTGTGTGTGTGTGTGTGTGTGTGTGTGTGTGTGTGTGTGTGTGTGTGTGTGTGTGTGTGTGTGTGTGTGTGTGTGTGTGTGTGTGTGTGTGTGTGTGTGTGTGTGTGTGTGTGTGTGTGTGTGTGCATGTGATTCACCATGGTCTTGGATCACGTGTTGGACTCGTGATCGAAAACT
>NC_134797.1:43471907-43474407 GCF_046742065.1 Oratosquilla oratoria | reverse complement strand
CCCCCCACCCCCTTCCTCCTCCCTCCCCCGCTCTTCCCTACACCCCCCTTTTCCATTCCTTTGTATGAAGCAACTTTTGAACCATATGACTTGCCTCCTTGTGCGTCCGTGGGTGTGAGATTTTGGCGCCATCTCAATTTCCTTATTTTATTTTATTTTGTTTATTATCATTATTTATATATATATATATATGTATTATATATATATAATTATTTTTTTTTATGATATATATATATATATATATATACATATATATATATATATATATATATATATTTTTTTTTTTTTTTTTTCTTTTTTTTTTTTTACTTAGAGGGGGAGAGGTAAGATGCAGGAGAGATGGACTGACCGCCATGGTCAGTATTGCAACAGATGCCTCTGTTTATTTTATTTATTTTTTTTTTTTATCTACATTTCTAATTTCATATTTCATTTAGTTTTATTTGACTTAGTTCTACTTTAACTTATTTCATATAATTTTCTTTGATTCTATTATATTTCTGTTTAATCTTAGCTTATTTTGATTTATCTTATTTTACTTTATTTTTATTTATTTATTTATTTATTTGTTCTTTTTTTTTTGTATTTCGTTCCTTATAACCAGCGTTTCATTCCCTATGCGTGGATGAAATAGTAGATTGGTTAAAGTGGAGACTTAAGAAAAAGAAAACTAAAAGTTAGAAAATAATTTCTTTGTGTGAAGATAAGTGTACAGTCATAACCATATACGTGACTCTGGTCCATAGGGGTATTATTGAAGTCCTTAATTAACGTGTTGGTTGTATAAGGCATACCTTGTTAATTCCACGCTGTATATATTGTTTATCTATTTATGTTTGTCTATTTACCTAGTTATTTACTTCTTCATTTATTTATTCATGTATTTATATATTTATTTCCCAATTTATTATAAAGTAATGATAACTTTCTTATCGTAAGTGGCCGTGGATCAACGCAGACGTATCCTAATGTTTACGTCTGTTGCTATGGTAACCAAGTCAAGCACAGACCAAAGTTTTAATGATTCACTTATTTATTTTGTTGTTTATTTTAATCCTGTATGAATCTTGCGTGAACCAAGGTATAAATGACCTTACTGATCCAGCTGTGCCTAAACACACACACACACACACACACACACACACACACACACACACACACACACACACACACACACACACGCATATATATATATATGTGTGTGTGTGTGTGTGTGTGTGTGTTTGTGTGTGTGTGTGTGTGTGTGTGTGTGTGTGTGTGTGTGTGTGTGTGTGTGTGTGTGTGTGTGTGTGTGTGTGTGTGTGTGTGTGTGTGTGTGTGTGTGTGTATTTGTTTGTTTGTGTGGGTACGAGTATGTGCATATACATGTTTATACATATGTGTACATATATTAATTCCTCGGATGTTCCCGTATTGGTGCCACAGGAACTGTTAGTATTTTTCTAAAAGTTTTTAGTTTCTTCTATAAATCAAATATAAAAAATTCAATACATAAATACATAAATAAATATCCAAAAAATAAATAGATAAATAAATAAATGAAAGAAAACATTAGATGGTAGGTTTCCTGGTTTAAAAGTAGCCATTTACTCAAAGATGGAATCTGCTAATCTTTATTGTGATTGCCATCACAGAAAACGTATCGTCTACGCGTGTACACCAGTATGTTCTTTGCCGAACAGCAATCCTGATAAAAAGAGAAAGAACCTACGCCAGGAGACGCTTATTAGCTGCAACCAACGCCAGGAGACGCTTATTAGCTGCAACCAACGCCGTCTCCTTTGTCCCGCGATGCTCTTTTAGAACTGTTGGGGCAGGTAACAACAATTACAGCTGGGAATTGGAGAGTGCAGGATTCGAACCCACAAATAAGCGAATGTGAGACAAGGGGCCGTATTCATAAAGAAAAGGATATGCTTATACTTGCAAAATATGAAGGAAATCCTTCTACTTGTATTCATAAAAAATTCAAGCAAAACCTTTTACTTGTCGAGCAAAAGCATAACCTTATAATCGCATAAAAGTAAATGGTTATACATAAACAAGACCCTTTACTTCAAATAAAGAGCTAGAAGTGTTTTGTCCAACTCTCAGCACGATGGCAGAGTTTGTGGATGTGAGGCATGTTAAACATTACATGCCCCGTTTACCTACACCTGATCGTGATTTTAAGATGTTATTCCGTTTTGAAGAACAAAATGTACAGTGGCTTGCGGACAGATTTTTAGGCACCAATGAAGAAACTCGGGGAGGCGCCTTGTCATCTGTCCATAGAATGAAGATATGTTTGCGTTATCTCAGTGATCCTGGCTATCAAAAAGGTATCGGTCAAGAACTTGGTGTTAGCCAAGCTACGGTATCACGGACTGTGAATGCAGTAGTTGATAGCATGATTGCTCATGCGAATGAATGGATAATTCTTTTTTTATATATTTTCTTATTTATATTGTATTTAGTAATTTTGCCATGCTTATAATGTTACCTGAAATAATGTAGGAGA
>NC_134797.1:43421907-43449407 GCF_046742065.1 Oratosquilla oratoria | reverse complement strand
CGAGTTATGGACCAAAAGGTCTCCTGTCGGCATGCTCTACCTTTGTAATCCTTTGTGTTGTGGAGGTTGGAACTGTTAGACCAGGGTGCTCCGTGGAGTGGAAGTAGGTAGCTTCAATGAAGAACTTTTTTTTTTCTCGTGTTTATTCTTACACGTGTTGTGCGTCTGGAGACGGATTCAGAAACAAGTAGAGGCGGGTGACTTGTCCTCTGTCCCTCCTCGTAGCATTTTTGTTTGGGTCCTGTTGTGTCGGAAGGGAATCGTGTCACGCGGCGTTGAGGTTCTTCAATTTCAGGAAATCGTCTTTGGGTTCTTCTCAAGGGGTTATCACACTGGGTAATCTTTCCTCCGACTCTTGGGACAGATTTTCTCCACGCAGATTTCGAAAAAGGAATCAGATATGCTGGAGGAAAATAATCTTCCCCCAGTATATCAAATGACGTTCTACGTATTTATGTTGAGCTTGAAATTGAGATGGGCAGAGCATGTAGCGCGTATGGGGGACCATAGAATTCCAAAACGAGTCATGATGGGTAGAATGCCTGGAAAAAGACCCAGAGGGAGACCTCGAATGAGATGGATGGACGGTGTGGATGCGGAGATGGACAGAAGAGGAATTAATAAAGCAACCTGGATGGAAGCAGCACAGGACCGAAAGGCATGGAGAGGATTACTGTTGGCGGACCAGAATCTACATGAGGTTCAAGATCCAGCGGAGTGAATGAGTATTTATGTTGAGAAAACAAAATATGTTACCAGAGTGATTTCACGGAGGAAAAAGTTCTGGGGGCGTGATGACCCCTTAAAAAGGACCTGCAGCTCTTGAAGGTTCTTGATACGAACAAAGATGTTGTCAATACAGTGACACTTTAGGAAAGGAAGGCCTCTAGCTACGAGTCTTAATTTGATGGTACGTACATACATACTTATAAACAAATATACAAATATTCATACGTACATATATACAAATATGCAAATATACATACATTAATGCATACATATACCAAAAGGTTCTTCGCCCTGTCAATGAAGGTGGCCGGGTCAAAGCACACACCTCTCCCACACCCTTAAAATGATATGTCCCTCCCATCTTAGCACGTCGTAAATGAAGGGTCATCCCCGACTCCCGCCACACTTGTTCGGGTCAGAGGAAATAAGGCAAGACACACTACCTCCACAACAGGTCCCGGCAGCCGAAGCTGGTTTACCCCCACCTCTTCATTATATGGCGAACCTCAAATTCAACTCACTGCTACCCACTAAGAAACTAGCAAGTGAGAATCCGAGGGGGCTGTCCATTCCGATCCTATCGATATGTTGGCACATAAGGTCGCCTGGGCAAGTAAAAGAAGCTTCTTTCGTGCATGGCTTCAGCAATCGTGAGGAACTTTTCCAGAGTGCCAAGTGGCTTAGTATCATCGTAGCTGTATATATTATCTAGATTAAAACAATTCATCCTGTCCACAGGAACGTTTGTGAAGCATCTTTCGACGTCAAAAGAGGCGATGGTGTGGTAGTCATTTGAAAGTGGGGGAGGGGGTTATCAGACGACTTAAATGCAAATCAGAAGAGAGGCTATAGGTATCAGAAACATATAATGTCAGGAATTGGTTGATTTTCTTGGCTATGGTGTATGTGACTGTGGGTATCTGGGAGATGATCGAATGGAGAGGGCTAGCAGGTTTATGGGTGGGTGTTGACGCTACCATAAGCGTACCCACGGGGTGTGCTCGACGATAAGTCTTCACATGTGTAGGCTGTTGTTGATGGCGTTGAGAAAAGACAAGGTGTCATTAAATCGTTCCTTGATGGATCTGGTTAGGCTACAAGTTACCCCTTTGAACTCTAAAGTGTCAGTATGGTACCAATGTTATGACTGTTGTTTGCTTGGTTGATGATGACAAAGGCATCTTTTATCGCGCATCGTAAGATGATATTTTCATCTTGACGCTGTTGTTTTCCGGCGCGGATGTGGTCTCGAGAACATTGCTTTGGTGTGAAGTCACGCTTCTTGAGGCCCCCGGCGATGTAGAAAGGTCATGATCAACCATTGGAATTGTACGCCTGGCAGAGCATCGCATAGCCCAAAGCATTTCCCGTGGTTTCTCCCGAGCAAGCCTCTGTTCCAAGCATCTACGTCACAGCGTTTCCCAACCTGGGGTACTGAAATCAATTAATTATAGGAAGTACTGGGAAGTATGGCACGGAAAAATTACATTGATATATTTATCACTGATTACTTAGTTGTGCATATTTGACTTTTTCCATGCTATTTTATTTTTCTAGGGTGTTCTTATTTCTTCTACAAACAGTATTGTCAATTTGTTTCAGTTCTAAGGAATCAAGAAAATAAATAATCAAGCCGTACACTTCACTTTCTTTTATCCTTCTAATAACTAGATAGGGGTGCTGGACTGCTTAGACATAACAACAGGGGGTGCTATGGTCGGAAAAGGTTGGGAAACGCAGAATATTATCAAAATTAGTCGCTTTCCTCTATCCACATATTTTGTGGAAGTCTTTCGTCACCTCCAAAGAGACAAACATATACAACCAACACATTTATGTACAACCAGGCCCATGCCTATCAATATATATATATTGAAATGTACCTTACTTAAAGGCATACGTAGAAGTGTGAATAGGCTGAAACATATTTACTAAATGATCAAGTCCTCCTACAGGAGGAAATGAAGACTGGGCCCAGCTTAATCCGATCTTGTTTTGCAGTAATTCTTCGCCAACAAAAGAGTCAAGACCAATCAGTATGGAAAGCGTAGGTTAAGACTCGTGTCTGTCTTAATCATATCTAAAATTATACTGTATATACTTTACGCATATATGTCTAAATGCATACACGTGTGTATACTCGTACATTCATACATAAATATATACGTGATCATACGTACACACGTACACACATATGCGCGTGCACACACGCACACATACATGCATACATACATACATATATACACACACATACATACATACATACATATATACCTACATATATACCTACATATATACATACATATATACATACACATATACATACATATATACATACATACATACATACATACATGCATACATACATATATACATACATACATACTATATGCAATCATTCATAAGGAATGTCGGAACGAGCGTCCCGAGCTGAAAAGAGAGAAGGCCACACCCACGAAGTATCCTTCGCCCGACCCTTAAGCTCCTATCGTGAGGTCATAGCAAAACCGGCGGGTATATAGGTTGCAGCGAGACCTGTGGTCAACACACACACTCAGTCATGGCTCTTAAGGTGAGCGTCTCTCGTGCTCCTTCCGTGCAAGTCTTGTTCCTCGGTTCCCAGTGAGAGGAGGGCCAAGTTTGGCTCTTCGTTGCTGATAAAAGTGATGATAAGGAATCGGTTCTTTTTTCAGGTTGCAATTGCGTGCGCGCTCCTGGCGCTGTGCCTGGCACGCCCGGACGCCCCGGCTCCCACCTACTTCTATGGCGCCCCCGAAGAGTCCTCGGAGGAGTCCGCGGAGGTGAAGGCTGCCTCCGTCGAGTCCGTGGAGGACTACGGACCCGCCAAGTACGACTTCACCTACGCCGTCAAGGACGACGATTCAGGCAACGACTTCGGCCACCAGGAGGCTCGCGACGGCGACCGCACTGATGGCTCTTACTACGTTCAGCTCCCCGACGGTCGCCTGCAGAAGGTTGTGTACTACGTGGACGGGGACTCCGGCTACGTGGCCGAGGTCACGTACGAGGGCGAGGCCCACTACCCTGAGCCCGAGTCGGTCGAGGTTGACTCAGTCGAGACCGAGGAGCCTGAGACCGAGTCCAGCGAGGAGACCTACGTCTACGCCGCTCCCCCTCCCCCACCTCCCTCTCCTCCCAAGTCCCTCTACGGTACCCCTAACTGAGGAGGATCTCGCCCAGAAGCGACAAATCCCCATCCCTTCTTCCTCTGCCAGATTCATATTTATTGAATGAATATAGTGAGAATAAAAGTTGATTACTCCATTTGCATTGTTCATCCAAACCATTTAAGGATGTCCTTCCTGAATATACCGTTTATTTGTAAACAGCACCTCATAAGGCTGTAATTTCATCATTCCGTCCTGTGCCCGAGGATGCAACACGGGTGTCTTATATCCACATTATTCCCTTTTCGCTCTATTACCTGGCTTGTTCTTCGGCTTTTGGAACGAGGCTGGGAGAGCTCAGCGTGAGCGAAGGTGCGGTCTTGGGCGATGAGGCGAAACCGTGCGGAGGAGTACCACGATGACTTCGCGGGGTCCACCAGCGACCTACGAAGTCGCACCTCCAGACTTCGGGGAGCACACACAGAAAGGGGAGTGGAACAAGAGCCTTCTGACATAGCGGATGAAGGAGAGAGGCTGTGAAAAGGCACAAGTTCAGTGAACATAATGTGACAAATACGGGATGATCTAATAGAGGTATTCAAATAAATTAAGGGCTTTGACAAGGGTGATGCAGGCAAGGTCATCATATTAAGACAGCATGATAGGACTCGTAGTAATAGGTTTGAATTGGATAAATTTAGGTTTAAGAGGGAAATATGCAAGAACTGATTTACCAATAGAGTGATTAACAAATAGAATAGACTTATAACCCTGTAGTGAGTGCTGAATCTTTTGGTTGTTTTAAGATTAGATATTTTTATGGATGGGGATGATAGGTGGTATTGGACATGGAACTCCCTAGTATAGGCTTAATTGTCTTTAGCAGTCTCCTCCATTCTCATATTATTATGTTCTATACGCCACAACGCATTCGCACAAACACACGCGCAAACACACACACACACAGAGAGAGAGAGAGAGAGAGAGAGAGAGAGAGAGAGAGAGAGAGGGGGGGTTTGATCTTGCAAACTCACCAACTCTTGCTCAAGGAAATGGTGACTGCTTGCAGTTTGATGCTTCCCAAGCCCAAGGAGGGGGCAGATCTTGAGACCTGTGAGTTAGTAGTCCAAGATAGTACCACTACATTAGCAAGGTGTGTGCGTGTGTGTGTGTGCGTGTGTGTGTGCGTGTGTGTGCGTGTGCGTGTGTATGTGTGTGTGTGTGTGCGTGTGTGCCCACGACCACTTAAACCATTTACCATTAAAGTTCACCATAAAATATTTTGAAAGAAAACTAAAAAAAAAACTAAACTAACAAAAATCAAAGAAAAACAGAGTGCAACAAAAATCTTTGAGAGCTTTGACATCATTCGAACAACAGAAAAGATCACAAACTCCATCCTGAAAGCAAGTGGGAATTATAACCCCAGAGGCTACATCAAATGAGAAACAAAAAGTTTGGTGAATCTGAGAAAAAGAACAGCTACAACAATCAAATAGAAACGTCACATAACAGAATTGCAATAGTAATAATAGACATAAATAAAGCTTTTGACTAGTCCCCAGTTAATTCTTGTAAAAAAAAATCATAGAAAATTATATACACAATAACGATAAGAAATTCTTAACAAACCGCCTAGCTGGAAGATAGCGCGATGCCACAGAACAAGCAACTAACGGAGATAAAAAAATATATATGCAATATTAGCAATAGACATAAATAAACTTTTGACAGTCCCCAGTCAATTCCTGTAAAAAAAAAAGATATATAGAAAATTATATAAACAACAACGATAAGAAATTCTTAACAAACCGCCTGGCTGGAAGATAGCGCGATGCCGCAGAAGCAACTATCGGAGATTAAAATAATATGCACTGGGGTCCACTAAGGAGCAGTGCAATCACCAGTTCTACCTGATATACTCATGTGTGATCTCACAGCAAACCAGGAGCATGACCTCAAAGCAGGGTCCTCACATGGGGGGGGGGGGGTTGCATATGCCCTGGGGCGGCACATTTAGGGGGGGGGGCGGCAATTCTGGTTTGGACATGCCGCCCACAAGACTGACAAAATAATCACAATAAAAAAGGTCAATGGAGGCCTGAATATACGAATTTTGCTTTCGAGTCAACAGAATATGAAATATTTTCCCCCATATCCTTTCTGCAACAGGGTGGAGATGGGAGGGGGGAGGGGGGTGTCACTGAAAACTTTGCCCCGGAGCGGCACCTAGGCATATAAGGGCTCTGCCTCAAAGTTCACACGTAAGTGGACAACCTAACAAGCAGATCCTAGCACTGCAGCTACAGTCATCTATAAATTAGAGATTAAAAACACACAATATACCTTTGCTAAGCTAGAACTATGGTTGAATCAAAACGGTATGCTTTGCTTGTCCACAATTCATCAGCTACGTTAGTAATTCCTGACTACCATTAATCAAGGAAGCATCCAACAATTGTATTAAATCGTCAACTTCTCTCACTGGACAAAATAGAATAAGATAGAATAAAATAGAGTACTGGGCTTCACTCTTGTCACAGAAATGTCCTTCAGCCTACACATCAAAGACCTGATAGTAAAGACATTCAAGAAACTAAACGCACTGAGAATATGTGTGTGGAGTTAGGACAGTGGGATTAAATAGCTATACCACTGGTACTCAAACCCTAAGCTGTGTCGGACGTGCTCCACAACATATCTTTTGTATATCCTGCATGGTGCGACTAGCATTGTCCTAGCCCTTTGGTAAAAGTCACACAGGCTAGGGCTCGAGTTTTGGTGGCAAAGCTATCTAATCCATACTAGGAACAGTAGGGCCCCGCGGTATCCCAGTAGATACCGTATCGAACTCATGAACAGGTGTCGGTGAGTTCGATTTCCGGGACGTGCTGTGTACTTCTTGTGTTGGTTCCCGACAGCCCATGCCAGGAGAGGAGGTGACCCAAACATCGTAAAAATATATATTTTCAACAACAGTAGTAAGTATAAGATTTGGCCAGAAGATGGAGGCAATATTCACTATGTACATACAATTCATACGAACAACACTTGAATACACCCCCACGGTATTATACCCAGCAACCAAGAAAACAGAGAATTTTTATAAACAAAATATAGTATAAGAAATAATAGCTGGTAGCGCTAGAACAACACCAATATAACATCTACAATCAGGTGCTGAAGAGGATCACAGATAGTGATCGAAATATACGCATCTCTTTAATTACGCATATTCTTCTCCGAAAGTGGGTCATAAGTACAATCAGAAATAAAAAACCTTCCTATAGAGGAGACATAAAAATTACAGGCACACACTCGCTTTTCAGGTTTCAAACACACCCATCCCTCACAAAAGTACACCAAAAAATGTAAATAAATAAAACTCAGCAACATACTTATAGTGTATCTACAATAACCTGCCCCATTACATAGCAAGAAACACGTCCATACAAAAACACTCAAAAATTCAGAGCATAAAACAATAACTTCAAGAAAGTTGACCAAATTCCGCACTTCTCCAGACGCTCCCAGACATCATTCCAACCGATAAATCACTTCCAAGATAAGTAAGACACTCACTGGCACGACTGCGTGAAGGTCAAGACCTTACATTGAAAAATGTATTGACACAGAAAATGCCTGGCCAGTGACTCCAGCAGCCCACGATGAAATCTTACCGAAGACATTCAGCACCTCATCCTACACTGCCCCATTCAGATTTTTTTTTTTTTTTTCGAGTGGGGCTCAATTCGGTGGTCATCCTCGTTCTGCAAGAGACTACCTGTGTGTGGGGGTATGTGCATTAATTTGTGTGGGTGGGTGGGTGGGTAGTTGTGCGTGTTTGTGTGTGTGTCTGTGTAAATTTAAAGATCTTCGAGTTGTGTTCCTCGTAGCTTGTGCTGTGCTTAAATGGGTTACTTCTAGAAAAAGGAGCCGGGGGAGGGTCTTGTACTCAATCCATAACCTTCGCGTTTTTGTCCGGGTCCTGTCATGTAAGCGAGAGTTGTGTATTGCAGTGTGGTTTAATGGTTCCTGATGGCTCAATTCTGCAGGTGAGTGGGGTCCACACCATTGTTGCAGATATATGTGTACAGTATGTATGCGGAGCGGTTCTTCTGAAGGGAAGTTAAAGTCACGATGGATCTATTACCAGGCGAAGAATAAGCTGCCTTCTTTGTCTTATACTAGAATCTAGATGATGAAATAATTTGTGTTTTGTGGTCTGTAAGGCGTGCATATTTGTATATAATATCCTTGGTGATATTCCCATCCGTCTTATAGTTTCCATAAAGATTATGTAGTATGATTTGCCTGGTTTGTCCATTGTGGGCGTAATGGAGACTTGGTGTGAAAACTATTTATTAATGTATCTTTCGACAATGTCGGTTACATCGGTGTTAGAGTAGTTATTATTAAGGAGAAATTGAGTCACGTACTCTAGTTCCTGTTAGGAGCTTCTCGGGGTGGCGTTGTGGGAAAGGGCTCACTTAATGAAGACGCTGATGATGGAGCGCTGGGAATGGTTAGCGTATTCACTGTTTCCATCTAGACACAACTCTGTACCATTCTATGTTTGTGAAATTGAAGTATACTGTGAATGAGTATGTCAAGGAAAGGGAGATGATTCGGTAGTGACTCCTTCAAAATGGAAATTATGTCCTCAAGCAGCGATGAAACGCTACCCAATGTCTTGGAGATCTTGCATGGCCTTGACACGATATATGTCGTCGATATAGTGACACTTTAAGGATGGATGGCATGCAGCTATGAGTCTTGACTTTACGATACCCACAAAGAAAATAGCGCACAAGAATCCCAGGGATTTTGCCATTGCTACTTCTATTGATCTGTTTGTAGATAAAGCCGGGTGGGTAAATGAAAGGGACTAAATTTATTAATGCATAGCTTCAGCAGTCGTGAGGGACTTTTCTAGAATGTCGAGTGGGTTGGTGCCATCGCAACGGTACAATCTGGAATAAAACCAATCGTCGTGTCCACAGGAACGTTAGTGAAAAGGCTTTCAACGTCGATGAAGGTTATAATGTGGGTGTCAGTGGGTCGTGGGCGGAAACACGTCACGATACGTTCGTCTATCTATTTTAACTATACCTAAACTTACATATATTCTATACACACAAATGTACATGCATACATACGAGTACATGTGTAAACACATTCACGTTTGCATACATTCATATATAAATCCAAATAAACTGCTCACACACACACACACACACACACACACACACACACACACACACACACACACACACACACACACACACACACACACATATATATATATATATATATATATATATATACATGCATACATACGTACGTACACATACATTCATACATACATACGTTAACTCGTGAGGAATGCCGGGAACGAGCATTCTGACCTGAGAGGGAGGGAAGGCCACACCCACGAAGTATCCTTCGCCCGACACTCGAGTATCCGTCGTGAGGTCATAGCAAAACCGGCGGGTATATATGGTGCAGGAAAGACCTATGGTCAACACACACACACTCAGTCATGGCTCTTAAGGTTAGCTTCTCTTGTGCTCTTCCCGTGCAAGTCTTATTTCTCGGTTTCCAGTGAGATGGTGAAGTTTTGAGTCTTCTCTCCTGGTAAAAGAGATTATAATGAATCTGTTCTTTTATCAGGTTGCAATTACGTGCGCACTCCTCACGCTGTGCTTGGCACGACCAGACGCCCCGGCTCCTACCTACTTCTATGGCGCCCCCGAAGAGTCATCGGAGGAGTCCGTGGAGGTGAAGGCTGCCTCCGTCGAGTCCGTCGAGTCCGTGGAGGACTACGGACCTGCCAAGTACGACTTCAACTACGCCGTTAAGGACGACGATTCTGGCAACGACTTCGGCCACCAGGAGGCTCGCGACGACGACCGCACTGATGGCTCCTACTACGTTCAGCTCCCCGACGGTCGCCTGCAGAAGGTTGTGTACTACGTGGACGGGGACTCCGGCTACGTGGCCGAGGTCACGTACGAGGGCGAGGCCCACTACCCTGAGCCCGACTCAGTCGAGACCGAGGAGCCCGAGACCGAGTCCAGCGAGGAGACCTACGTCTACGCCGCTCCCCCTCTCCCTCCCCCACCTCCTTCTCCTCCCAAGTCCATCTACGGAGCCCCTAACTAAGGAGGATCTCGCCCACAAGCGACAGGTCCCCATCCCTTCTTCCTCTGCTAGATTCATATTTATTGAATGACTTGTGTGAGAATAAAAGGAAATCACAAGACTCGCATTATTCCATCCAAACCGTTTGAAGGATCCCTGAAGATACCGTGTGTTTGTAAGCTGTACTGCCTCCAGCGTCCTGTCTTGTGGTTGGGGATGCAACACATGATCGCCTTATTCCCACATCGTCTTCTCTATTTTCATCTGAGGGAACAAGGAGTGAAGGTTGCCGTGTAAATGAAGCGGCTAGCCCTGCTGTGTCTTGTTGAAATGCTTATGAATGGGACAATGGGTAAGAGTCAGAGATGACCTTTCATCCACGAAGAGCTGAGTGAAAAAAAGGTGTAAGTGGGTGATGGATGGGAGTGGGATGGGTTGGGATAGATAGCTGGATTCCTCCCTTATAAGGGAGAAGAAGCCTTTAGTATATGGATAGCTAGACCTTGTTTATTCTTCGTCTTTGGCTTCTGGAACGAGACTGGGAGAGATCGGGTTGAGTCAAAGTGCAGTCTTGGACGAAACCGCGGGATGAGTACCTCGAGCTCGCAAGGTGCATCAGGGACCTCTGAGAAGACATCTCCAGGGTGACACACATAGGGTGGTAGGGAAGATCCCCTGACAACCTTAGTGAAACCTTAACAAATTAGAAAAACTTGACATTCCTCTTCTGATTATGAATTAATTATATACCAAGATACTTATCTCCAGATATTTTGTTCATCTATATTTTACAATTTCCCCATGCAATCTAGGTATGCTAGTTAGGAAAATTGATCTATAATGTAGGAATTCCTCCTTGCTTCCTCTATTATAGATAAGAACATTGGCCCCTTTCAATTGTCGAGGTACTATCCTTTTTTCTTGTTAGTTAATAAATCTTCTCCATATCTTGTTTGCTATATTTTTGAGAACCCAGTGAGACCCCGTCAAGACCTCAGGTTTTTCTTACATTTAGAGATTCCAGATGCTTGTAAAATTCGTGATCTTTGAATTTCAAATCGTTTAACACATGGCTAGTCAGTCCTACCCTTCCTCGGGTCCTCGGTCAGTTTCCTTTATGGATACCGATTGTAGATTTATCCATTACTTTAGATTGGGCTTTAGCATCTTAATAGATCATTCCTAGAGGTTTTCCTCGTTGTCTCAACTTGTCGTTCATAAATTCGTAGAAAAATTATATTTGTCTATACATTGATCGATTTTTACCTTTTTCATTTTTTTCTCTTGCCCTCTTCGGGTTCGTGTGTATTCGTTTCTAATTTGTATGTGCTTTGTTCTATTGTTTCTTGTATTTCTCTGTTTTCTATACCACACCTCTTTACTGTCTCACAACTTCTCTCGAACCATTATTTTACATTTATCTTAGCCATATTTTTTCTACACCCGAGTTTTTAATGTTCAGAACTATTTCCCATTCCTACGTTTCACTTGGTTCTATGAATTCCCTTTAATCCGTTTCTTCAAAGACTTCCCTCACTCTTGTAAAGTCTGCTTTCAGGTTAGATTTGCCTTGGTTCTACATTTCCATCTATAAGTTAGAAACTAAAAACTACATTATTATTCTCCTGATTGACACAGGTATTTCAGAAATTCAGTAATATATTGTCCTCTCGTTAAAAGTAAATTATCGTTTTCTTGTGTGTTGCATCATCTTTGTTTTATATTTTCTATCCCATCTCCACAAAATATATTTCCATATTCCATTTGGATAAGATTAATCTATTTAGATGACAGGTTGTAGCTGGCCCTTTTCAATTCATATAATAATTATTCTTTAACCTGAGCGTCACATGGGCTTTTACCTAATTGTGTTTACTTCTTTGTGATGTACCAGAAGAAAGCTGCGCCCATTGAATTCCGTTCCTCTAAATCATGGTAATGCGTTTTTTGGAGGTAGCTAACGGACCACCCGGTATCGAACGTTGTATTACAAAAACGCTATTTTGCTCAAGATTGCACCTTGCTTTTTCCAGCCTCGTTCCAGAGGTCAAAGGACAAACCAAAAAGAGCGAACAAAATGATAGGGATTTAAGAGTGTTGCGCCCCCAGGCACAGAAACGAATGTTAAAGGCTCGGCATTATGCGGTGTTGTTTACAAACAAGCGGTAAGTCCAATAAGTTCATCCTTAAAACGGTTTGGTTGAAACAATCCGAGTGTTATATATACCTTTTATTCTCACACAATTTATTCAATAAATATGAATCTGGAAGAGGGAGAAAGGAGGGGAAACTACTTAGTTCGGGGCTCCGTAGAGAGACTTGGGAGGAGAAGGAGGTGGAGGAGGGGGAGGGGGAGCAGCGTAGACGTAGGTCTCCTCGCTGGACTCGGTCTCGGGTTCCTCGGTCTCGACTGATTCACTCTCGACTGACTCGGGCTCAGGGTAGTGGGCCTCGCCCTCGTACGTGACCTCGGCTACGTAGCCGGAGTCCCCTTCCACGTAGTACACGACCTTCTGCAGGCGACCGTCGGGGAGCTGGACGTAGTAAGAGCCATCAGTGCGGTCGCCGTCTCGAGCCTCCTGGTGGCCGAAGTCGTTGCCAGAATCGTCGTCCTTAACGGCGTAGTTGAAGTCGTACTTGGCGGGTCCGTAGTCCTCCACGGACTCGACGGACTCGACGGAGGCAGCCTTCACCTCCACGGACTCCTCCGAGGACTCTTCGGGGGCGCCATAGAAATAGGTGGGAGCCGGGGCGTCTGGGCGTGCCAGGCACAGCTCCAGGAGCGCGCATGCAATTGCAACCTGAAAATAGAACCGATTCCTTATCATCACTTTTATCAGCAACGAAGAGAAAAAAACTTCACCGTTCATCACTGAAAACCGAGAAATAAGACTAGCACAGAAGGAGCATAAGATATCCTCACCTTAAGAGTCATGACTGAGTGTATGTGTTGACCACAGGTCTCTCCTGCACCATATATACCCGTCGATTTTGCTATGACCTCGCGTTGGGAGCTTGAGGGTCGGGTGGAGGATCCTTACTGGGTGTGGCTTTCCCTCCCTCTCAGGTCGGGGAGCTCGTTCTCGACATTCCCTTTCGAATTCAAATCTAAATTCATTCAGCAAATCCTGGGTTATGTCAACCCTAGAACCAGGTGCGGGCACCTCATCCAACCCCGAGCCCACTGAACCAAACATGTACTGGTTTATGTGTGCAAGTACTTATGGATATGTGCATGCGAGTTATCATTTAAATGTCGAAATACATACCTGTGGTTATTGAGTATATTTAGATATGAATATGGTTAAGGCAGACACGTGTCCGTGTTTTGTAAAGCAGATATATCTGAGCTCCTTCTAAAAAAAAATGTAAAAAAGAAAAAGAAAAAAGGTAAATAAATAAAATAAAAATAAACAAATAAATAAATAAATAAATAAACTTAGGCCAAAGATCGTGTTTGCCTGAGCAGGTCTGTATCAGCTAATAACTACTTCTAGAATCCTTGACATTGACAACAAAACTAAAGAGTAAACCCCAAGCAGCTGAAATGAGAGTTTTACATCTAATTAAAGGCGTAACTAGGAGAGACCGTAGAAGAATTGTTGATTTCCAGTGGAAACTGGATGTAGAACCAATAATGATAATTGTGGAGAAATATTAACTGAGGTGGTATGGACATATGATGAAGATGGACATGGTATAATATCCACCACGGTACTACTAATGGACAACGAGAGGGAAGACCGGTGGGAAGACCCAAGAAGAGATGAAGAGATGGAATCAGATAAGCGATAGAAAGGAGAGGGGAGAAAATGAGGAACTAAGATAAAAAGGAACTGGATACCGGATGGGTATGGATGGATGGACGCCTTGACTGGCTAACTCTCTTATAAGCAGGAAGAGGCCCATTGGAAAATAGATATATAGAAACCACATCCCGGCTACCAAACAACGGCGTCATAATAAAAATATTGTCATCCGACGCGTGAACAAAAGAGCCGCAATCGTCATCATTAAGAAGGACAACACTCAAAAAGTTGACACAATAGTCAGGGACTCTTCAAAGTTTAAATTTGTAATTCGCAACCCTACCAATTCCATCAAGAAACGACTTAACGTCAGTCTTCATTACCAATACCACCAGAAGTCAATCAATTAGTTCTCTTCTGGATAGGCTCATGGCAGAGACAAGACATAAAACTCCTCCCAATCATCTCGCAGATACTTCCCGTCGCGTGCACCATACCCAAGAAATTCAACAAGCTTCTGATACAGCATGTTCCTGACACTTATAACCTATATTCTGCTTCGTATTTCCTTGAAGTACGTGATACCGCCCACCTCGTGTGGCGGCCACATCATCACCTCTCGTGACGTCGAAAGCTTCTTCACTAATGTTCCTGTATAAAATACGACTGGTTTTATTCCAGATCGTGTATTTACTGCAATGACACCCAGCCACTCGAAATCCTACTAAAGGCCTTCACGACTGCTGAGGTTATGCATGAAAAAATATTCACTTGCTCAAGTACCTTTTATATTTCCACAGATAGATAGCGGTAACAGTGGAGAGTGATTGTTTATATACATGCACACACACACACACACACACACACACACACATATATATATATATATATATATATGTGTGTGTGTGTGTGTGTTTGTGTATGTATATGTACATATAGGAAGAAAGAGAGAGAGATGAGTATATCATCGCATCAAGACTCCTGGCTACAAGTCACCCTTCCTATTTGTCCATGTCAAGGACCTTTAATTCCTGCAGAGCATCACTCTGTCACCTTGCAGAAATCTTGATATAGTGGGAAACAGAAGGCGTCCTTGTTGCCTAACTTAGAGCTCATCTGCAGGAAATATATATTGGAATTTCTCCTCAGCACAAATGCCCCTTCTGCTGTTCCATTGTCTTGGAAAGGATAGGAGCATCCAAGTCCTATTTTTCCTCTTCCTCCTTCTTCTCTTCCTCCTCCTCCAATGGCTCCTCGGAATACTACGTTGAGTAATCGAGTTGTAGAGCAAAATCAGTGTCATCACCACCAAAGTTGTCCCCGGCGACAGCCATTGCTTTCCGCTTCTGCCCCGCCTTCTTCTGCAACTTTCTCTTCCTGTTCGCTTTGGCCCTGAGACCGCAGATGGCGTCATCGTCTTCAGTGAGGATGTAGGATCTAACTTTTTTTCCCCTTCCAATTGGACAAGGACGTGCCGAAGAATTCGAGAGGATGGAAGGATGGGCTCAAGCGTAGCATCACCTCTGGAGACGGACGTGGTCACAGGGTTTGGCCTGGGAGAGGTTCACGAGAGCCCGACTGGATGTGTCCGAAGCGTCAGCCGGTTGTCTTAATAGAAGGTTTGATAACATTATGGATAGGATGACAGGCGGTAAGAGACATGGAAGTGCCTAGTGTAGGTTCGTATGGTCTCTTGAAGTCTCCGTTCTTATGTTCTTGTATTCTCAAGTGTTTCCAGGGACTGAACTGGAGTGTCCTGAAGGTCCGGACTGCAAGTAGACGTCGATTCTTGATTCATTTTTTTTTTTTTTTTTTTCCATGATACGAATCCCCCCCCCCCCAAATATGCTATTTCGCAAATTTTTCATCATCATCATCATTATTTTGTTAAAAAAAAATACCACTACATTCACGACATATTCAGTCATGAGGTTTTTAGAGTAAATGTAACATTTTTTTTTCTTGCCTCTTTCGGCTTTGTTTAAGACTTTTCTTATTATCGCGTGTTAAACGACTTGATTGTGTGTTTGATAGAGCTTTGCAAAATACTGTTCGAAACATTTGTCTACATCGACTTGAGAATAAAACTCTCATGTTCACTGACTATTCACTGACTATTCACCATTTCTCACCAATGGTATGATATAAGAATATTTTCATCATCATCATTGTCATGATCATCATCATTATCATCACTGTCATTCACTGTCACTATCATTCACTATCATCATCATCATCATCATCATTATCATCATCATTATCATCACTGTCATTCACTGTCACTATCATTCACTATCATCATCATCATCATCATCATTATCATCATCATCAACATCTGAAAAGTTCTACCACCACTGAGTACTGCAATGCAGTCATTACGCCTATTTGCCGGAAGCTTATATAAATGCAGGACTTGTAATCACACACTTAAACCTTGTCTGAAGGACTCCGCTAAAATCATCAGTCCGGGTCCAACCCTTGAGTTTAGTACAGGAGCGGGAAGAATGAGCATCTGTGTATAAGACGCACACACACCTTGAGCTCTCGTTTCTCTGAATGCTAGCGCACAGCCCCACCCTCCCCACACCCCTTGAAGCTTCTGGCGTTTCCCTAGGAGGGTGGCGAGACCCCGACAGTTTAAGAATCACTGATTTAGGGTTTTTGTGGTGTTCTTCCCAGCCCCCTCTCTCTCTCATTCTCTTTCTATCTTTCTATCTCTCTTTCTCTTTCTCTTTCTCCCTTTTTTTTATGAAATCTATTTTGATTATTACATCTCTTCTTTTCGTCCTTTTCTTGGAACCAGCATCCATTGCTTGATATCGCTTTTTATTGTGTGTAGATGGAATTGTATAATTTCGACAGCCTCGGGAGAATATTTCTTATTTGCATTTCATATAAATTTTGTGATTCCTTCTGTTGCCTTGTCTAGGGAAGGACCATGGGTCATACTAAAGATGCATCACCAGAGGTCCCTGTTTGTCCTCGCAAAGAACCCTCCTTCTCCTACAGTTTCGCCTCATCAGCCAAGACCGCACCTTCACTCAGGCTCATCTCTCCCAGCCTCGTTCCAGAATCCGAAGAAGAATAACAATCCAGGTAATGGAGCGAAGAGAAACAATGTGGTTATAAGACGCCCATGTATTGCACTCCCACACATAAAACGAGGTGTTTGAGGCTCAGCCTTATGCGATGCTATTTACAAACAAACAGTGTGCAAGGAAATATGAAACCATGCAAGTGTTGTAATTACCATTTATTCTTACACAAATCATTCAATAAATATGAGTCTGGCAGAGGAAGAAGGGATGGGAATCTGTCGCTTGTGGGCGATATTCTCCTTAGTTAGGGGTTCCATAGATGGACTTGGGAGGAGAAGGAGGTGGGGGAGGGGGAGGGGGAGCGGCGTAGACGTAGGTCTCCTCGCTGGACTCGGTCTCGGGTTCCTCGGTCTCGACTGAGTCAATCTCGACCGACTCGGGCTCAGGGTAGTGGGCCTCGCCCTCGTACGTGACCTCGGCCACGTAGCCAGAGTCCCCTTCCACGTAGTACACGACCTTCTGCAGGCGACCGTCAGGGAGCTGAACGTAGTAGGAGCCATCAGTGCGGTCGCCGTCTCGAGCCTCCTGGTGGCCGAAGTCGTTGCCTGAATCGTCGTCCTTGACGGCGTAGCTGAAGTCGTACTTGGCTGGTCCGTAGTCCTCCACGGACTCGACGGACTCGACGGAGGCAGCCGTCACCTCCACGGACTCCTCCGAGGACTCTTCGGGGGCGCCATAGAAATAGGTGGGAGCCGAGGCGTCCGGGCGTGCCAGGCACAGCGCCAGGAGCGCGCACGCAATTGCAACCTGAAAATAGAACCGATTCCTTATCATCACTTTTATCAGCAACGAAGAGACAAAACTTCACCGTCCATCAATGAAAACCGAGAAATAAGACTCGCACAGAAGGAGCATAAGATATTCTTACCTTAAGAGTCATGACTGAGTGTATGTGTTGACCACAGGTCTCTCCTGCACCATATATACCCGTCGATTTTGCTATGACCTCGCGTTGGGAGCTTGAGGGTCGGGTAGAGGATACTTACTGGGTGTGGCTTTCCCTCCCTCTCAGGTCGGGGAGCTCGTTCTCGACATTCCCTTTCGAATTCAAATTTAAATTCATTCAGCAAATCCTGGGTTAGGTCAGCCCTCGAACCAGGTGCGGGCACCTCATCCAACCCTGAGCCCAGTGAACCAAACATGTACTGGTGCATGTACTTATGTATGGATATGTGCATGCGAATTAGCATTTAAAATGTGTAAATACACACCTGTGAATGTTTGTAACTATTGAGAATATTTAGATATGAATATGGTTGGGGCAGACACGAGTCCGATTTTTGTAAAGTAGGTTTGTCTGAGCTCCGTATCGAGAAAAAAAAATACTAAACTTGGGCCAAAGATCTTGTTTTCCATAGCAAGTCTGTACCAACTAATCACCATTTCCAGAATCTTAGACATCAACAATAAAACTAAAGAATATACTCCAAGCAGCTAAAATGAGAGTTTTACGTCTAATTAAAGGCGTAACTAGGAGAGACCGTAGAAGAAATGTTGATTTCCAGTGGAAACTGGATGTAGAACCAATAATAATAATTGTGGAGAAAAGTTAACTGAGGTGGAATAGACACATGATGAAGATGGACATGGAAAAATATCCACCACGGTACTACTAATGGACAACGAGAGAAGAACTAAGATAAAAGGGAACTGGATACCGGATGGGTATGGATGTATGGATGCCTTGACTGGCTAACTCTCTTATAAGCGGGAAGAGGCCCATTGGAAAATAGGTATATAGAAACCACATCCCGGCTACCAAACTACGGCGTCGTAATAAAGATATTGCCGTCCGACGCGTGAACAAAAGAGCCGCAATCGTCATCATTAACAAGGACAGCACTCAAAAGGTTGACACCATAGTCAGAGACTCTTCAAAGTTCAAAATTGCAATTCGCAATCCTACCAACTCCATCAAGAAACAACTTAACGTCACAGTTTCCATTACCAACACCACCAAAATTCAATCAATTAGTTCTCTTCTGGATAGGCTCATGGCAGAGACAGGACAAATTCCACCCAATCATCTCATAGATACTCACCATCACATGCACCATACCCAAGAAATTCAACAAGCTCCTGATAGCACATGTTCCTGACACTTATAGCCTATATTCTGCTTCGTATTTCCTTGAAGTACGTGATACCGCCCACCTTATGTGGCGGCCACATCATCACCTCTCGTGACATCGAAAGCCTCTTCACTAATGTTCCTGTATACAAGACGATTGATTTTATTTCAGATCGCGTATTCACTGCAATAACAACCAGCCATTCGAAACCCTACTAAAGATCTTCACGACTGCTGAGATTATGTATCAAAAAGCCTTTTTTCACTTGCTCAACTACCTTTATATTTCAGTATATCGATAGCTGTAACAGTGGACAGTAATTGTTTATACACACATACACACACACACACAAACACACACACACACACACACACACACACACACACACACACACACACACACATATATATATATATATATATATATATATATATATATATATATATATATATATAGGATGACAAGAGATAAACAAATATATCATCGCATCAAGACTCCTAGCTACAAGTCACCTCTCCTGTTTGTCCATGTCAAGGACCTATAATTGCTGCAGGGCATCACTCTGTCTCTTTGCAGAAATCTTGATATAATGGGAAACAGTAGTCGTCCTTGTAGCTTAATTATAGCTCATCTGCAGGAAATATATATTGGAAATTCCCCTCAATACTGGGGTGTTAATCCTACATAATGCCTTCTCCTGAAGTTCAACATCTACCAGCACAAATGCCCCTTCTGCTGGCTTCGTCTTGGAAAGAATAGGAGCATCTAAGTCCTATTTCTCCTTTTCCTCCTCCTCTTTCTCCTCCTCTTCCTCTTCTTCTTCCTCTTTCAAGTCTTCCTCCTCCTCTAGTGCCTCCTCGGAATACTACGTTGAGTAATCGAGTTGTAGAGCAAAATCGGTATCATCACCACCAAAGTTGTCCTCGGCTACAGCCATTGCTTTCCGCTTCTGCCCCGCCTTCTGCAACTTTCTCTTCCTGTTCGCTTTGGCCCTGAGACTGCAGATGGCGTCATCGTCTTCAGTAAGGATGAAGGATCTGACTTTTTTTCCTTCCCTTTGGACAAGGATGTGCCGAAGTATTCGAGAGGATGGAAGGATGGGCTCAAGCGTAGCATCACCTCTGGAGACGGAAGTGATCACAGGGATTGGGCTTGGGGTGTTCACGAGAACCCGGTTGGATGTGTCCAAAGCGTCAACTGGCTGTCTTAATAGAAGGTCTGATAACTTTAAGGATAGGGATGACAGGTGGTAAGGGACATGGAAGTGCCTAGTGTAGGTTATTGTGATCTCTTGAAGTCACCTCCATTCTTATGTTCTTATATTCTCGAGTGCCTCTAGGGACTGGACTGGAGCTGTCCTGAAGGTCTGAACTGCAAGTAGACGTCGATTCTTGATTCACCCCTGGCAGGATCTGCCTCGACAGCATGGAGAGAGCCCTTCGCCACCCACTGTTTTTTGCAATAGACAAATCCATCAAAAATGTACTACTTGGCAATTTTTTCATTGGTATTATCATTATTTAGAAAAAAAAATACTACAGTCACGACATATTCACAGTCATGAGGTTTTTCAAGTAATTTTTTTTTTTTCTTGCCTCCTCCGGTTTTGTTCAAGATTTTTCTTGCTATCGCGTGTTAAACGTATTTACTCCTGACTGCTGAATCACATGCGTTACTTGTCGTCTATTGCGGTGTAATTGAACAGATACTAATTTTTTTACATTATTTTGTCTTAACTTTAGTGTAGTATAAGACGCACTCACACCTTGAGATTTCGTTCCTCTGAATGCTAGCTCACAGCCCCCACCCCTTAAAGCTTCTGGCGTTTCCCTAGGAGATGGAAGAGACCCCGACAGTTTAAGAATCCCTGATTTAGGGTTTTTGTATTCTTCCCTCCCCCAGTCCTCTCTCTCTCTCCGTCCCTCTCTCTATATATCTATCTAACTATCTATCTATCTATCTTTTTACACTAAAGTATATAAGGCGTCAGATAACAATGATAATTACGATGTTATTTACCTTGACTTTAGCAAAGCGTTCGACAAGGTGCCACACCAGAGACTACTAAATAAAATCAAAGCCTATGGCATAGGAGGAAAAGTGTTAGAATGGATTAGAACTTGGATTAGTAACAGAAAACAGCGGGTCACCATAAATGGAGTAAAATCTAGGTGGGGCAATGTTACAAGCGGGGTCCCCCAGGACTTGGTTTTAGGTCCCTAGTTGTTCATTATGTACATAAACGTCTTAGACGATGGGATAAATAGTGATGTTAGTAAATTTGCGGACGACACTAATTAGGTCAGGAGGCGACGCAGAGATTCTGCAGGATGATCTTAATAAATTGTTAACATGGTCGGTGAAATGACACATGAACTTCAATATCTCTAAGTGTAGCGTGTTAAACGTAGGGCTACACAACCCCTAAAATAGATACAGCATAGATAACACGGTTTTAGACAAATCTGATTGCGAGAGGGACTTGGGAGTTCTGGTGAGTCCGGACCTTAAAACCAGGAAGCAGTGCATTAACGCCAGAAATAAAGCTAACAGGGCAATAGGTTTCATTGCTAGGACGGTAACGAATAGAAGTGCAGAGGTAATTATCAAACTCTATCTAGCGATAGTTAGACCCATCCTTGACTATGCGGTACAGTTTTGGTCTCCGTCCTACAGAATGGACATAAATTTACTAGAATCAGTACAGAGAAGAATGACCAAAATGATACATTGACTCAGAAATTTGCCTTACGAAGAGAGGCTTAGGCACCTTAACTTACACTCTCTGGAAAGACGCAGAGTGCGGGGTGATCTAATAGAAGTGTTCAAGTGGATCAAAGGTTATAACAAGGGTGATGCAAACAAGGTCATCATAATAAAACAACTGGGCAGAACTCGCAGTAATGGGTATAAACTGGACAAATTTAGATTTAAGAAGGAAATAGGCAAGAATTGGTTTACTAATAGGGTGGTCGATGAATGGAATAAACTTAGTTTCAGTTGTTTTAAAAAACGATTAGACAACTTTATGGATGGGGATGACAGGTGGTGATGGTTACGGAGCTCCCTAGTGCCTTATGGTCTCTTGCAGTCTCCTTTATTCTTATGTTCTTATGTTCTCTCTCTCTCTCTTTCTCTCTCTTTTTGTTTTGTGAAGTATTTTTTGACTGTTGTAGCTGTTCTTTCCGTCCTTTTCTTGGAATCAGCATCCATTGCTTGATAACATTTTTTCATTAAGGATGGTGTGTCTAGTGTGTAGGTGGAATTGTACCTTTTCTACAGCCTCTGGAGAAATATTTCTTACTTGCTTTTGATATCAATTTTGTGATTCCTTCTGTTGCCTTATCTAGGGAAGGGCATGGGTCATGTTCAAAATGCGTGACCGGAAGTCGCTGTTGGTTCTCGCGAAGAATCCCTCCCCCCTCTTCCACGGTTCACTCAGGCTGAACAATTCCAGCCTCGTTCTAGAATCCGAAGGAGAATAACAATCCAGGTAATGGAGCAAAGAGAAACAACGTAAGACGCCCATGTGCACTCCCACCCATAGGACGAGGTGTTTGAGGCTCAGCCTTAAGCGATGCTATTTACAAACAAACGGTGCGCAAGGGAAGATGAAACCATGCAAGTGTTGTAATTACCATTTATTCTTACACAAGTCATTCAATAAATATAAGTCTGGCACAGGAAAAAGGGATGGAGATCTGTCGCTTGTGGGCGAGATCCTCCTTAGTTAGGGGTTCCGTAGATGGACTTGGGAGGAGAAGGAGGTGGGGAAGGGGGAGGGGGAGCGGCGTAGACGTAGGTCTCCTCGCTGGACTCGGTCTCGGGCTCCTCGGTCTCGACTGAGTCAATCTCGACCGACTCGGGCTCAGGGTAGTGGGCCTCGCCCTCGTACGTGACTTCGGCCACGTAGCCAGAGTCCCCCTCCACGTAGTACACAACCTTCTGCAGGCGACCGTCTGGGAGTTGAACGTAGTAGGAGCCATCAGTGCGGTCGTCGTCGCGAGCCTCCTGGTGGCCGAAGTCGTTGCCAGAATCGTCGTCCTTGACGGCGTAGTTGAAGTCGTACTTGGCTGGTCCGTAGTCCTCCACGGACTCGACGGACTCGACGGAGGCAGCCGTCACCTCCACGGACTCCTCCGAGGACTCTTCGGGGGCGCCATAGAAATAGGTGGGGGCCGGGGCGTCCGGGCGTGCCAGGCACAGTGCCAGGAGCGCGCACACAATTGCAACCTGAAAAAAGAACCGATTCCTTATCAGCAACGAAGAGACAAAACTTCACTGTCCATCACTGAGAACCGAGAAATAAGACTCGCACAGGAGGAGTATAAGTGATCCTCACCTTAAGAGTCATGACTGAGTGTATGTGTTGACCACAGGTCTCTCCTGCCCCATATATACCCGTCGATTTTGCTATGACCTCGCGTTGGGAGCTTGAGGGTCGGGAGGAGGATCCTTACTGGGTGTGGCTTTCCCTCCCTCTCAGGTCGGGGAGCTCGTTCTCGACCTTCCCTTTCGAATTCAAATTTAAATTCATTCAGCAAATCCTGGGTTATGTCAGCCCTCGAACAAGGTACTGGCACCTCATCCAACCCCGGGCCCACTGAACCAAAAATGTACTGGTGCATGTGTGAATGTACTTATGTATGGATGTGTGCATGCGAGTTAGCATTTAAATATGTAAATACACACCTGTGAAGGTTTGTAAACATTGATTCAGATATGGATATGGTTAAGGCAGACACGAGTCCAATTTTTCTAAAGCAGATTTGTCTAATCTCCTTGTCGAGGAAAAAAAAAAAAACGAAAAAAACTAAGTTGGACTAACTTGGGCTAAAGATCGTTTTTCCCGGAGTAGGCCTGTAAAAACTAATGACTATTTCCAGAATCCTGGATATTGACAACAAAACTAAAGAATAAGCTCCAAGCAGCTGAAATGAGAATTTTACGTCTAATTAAAATTGAACTAGGAGAGACTGTAGAAGAAATGTTGATTTCCAGTGGAAAATCGATGTAGTACCAATAATATTTGTGGAGAAATATCAACTGATGTGGTATGGATATATGATGAAGACGGACATGGAAAAATATCCACCAACGGTACTACTAATGGACAACGATAGGGAAGACCGGTGGGAAGACCCAAGAAGAGATGAAGAGATGGAATCAGATAAGCGATAAAAAGAAGAGGGGAGAACATGAAGAACTAAGATAAAAGGGAACTGGATACCGGATGGGTATGAATGGATGGATGCTTTGACTGGCTAACTCTCTTATTTGGGGGAATAGGCACATTGGAAAATAGATACATAGAAACCACATCTCGGCTACCAAACTACAGCGTCATAATAAAAATATTGTCGTTTGACGCGTGAACAAAAGAGCCGCAGTCGTCATCATTAACAAGGACAACACTCTAAAGGTTGACACCATCGTCAGCGACACCTCTCTTGACGTCGAATGCTTCTTCACCAACGTTCCTGTATACAAGACGATTGATTTTATTCCACATCGTGTATCCACTGCAATGACACCCAGCCATTCGAAATCCTACTAAAGACCTTCACAACTGCAGAGGTTATGTATCAAAAAGGCTTTTCACTTACTCAGGTACCTTTATATTTCAACATATTGATAGAGGTAACAGTGGACAGTAATTGTTTACACACACACACATACACACACACACACACACACACACACACATATATATATATATATATATATATATATATATCTATATATATATATATATAATATGTGTGTGTATGTGTGTGTATATATGTATGTATATATACATATATGTATATACAGGAAGAGAGAGAGAGAGAGACAAATATATCATCTTATGAAGACTCCTAGCTAAAATTCACCCCTCCTATTTGTCCATGTTAAGGACTTTTAATTGCTGCAGGGCATCACTCTGTCACCTTGCAGAAATCTTGATATAGTAGGAAACACTAGGCGTTCTTGTAGCCTAACTTAGAGCTCATCTGCAGGAAATATATATTGGAAATTCCCCTGATACTGGGGAGTTGTTCCTACTTAATGCCTTCTCCTCAAGTTCAACATCTATCAGCACAAATGCCCTTCTGTTGGCTCTTTGCCTTGGAAAGGATAAGGAGCATCAAAGTCCTATTTATCCTCTACCTCCTCCTTCTCTTCTTCCTCCTTTTCTTCCTTTTGCTCCTCTTCCTCCTCTTTCTCTTCTTCTTCCTCCTCCCCCAGTCCTCCTCCCCTCCAGTGCCTCTTCGTAATACTACGTTCAGTCATCAAGTTGTGGAGCAAAATCGGTATCATCACCGAAGTTGTCCCCGGCTACAGCCATTGCTTTCCGCTTCTGCCCCGCCCTCTTCTGCAGCTTTCTCTTCTTGTTCGCTTTGGCCCTGAGACCGCAGATGGCGTCATCGTCTTCAGTGAGGATGCAGGATCTAACTTTTTTTTCCACCTTCCAATTGGACAAGGACGTGCAGAAGAATTCGAGAGGATGGAAGGATGGGCTCAAGCGTAGCATCACCTCTGGAGACGGACGTGGTCACAGGGATTGGGCTTCGGGTGTTCACGAGAACCCGGCTGGATGTGTCCGAAGCGTCAATTGGTTGTCTTAATAGAAGGTCTGATAACTTTAAGGATAGGGATGACAGGCGGTAAGGGACATGGAAGTGCCTAGTGTAGGTCTTGTGGTCCCCTCCGTTCTTATGTTCTTATATTCTCAAGTGGCTCCAGGGACTGGACTGGAGCTGTCTTGAAGGTCTGGACTGGACTGCAAGTAGACGTCGACTCCTGATTCACCCCTGGTAGGATTTGCCTCCACAGCACGGAAAGAGGCCTTCGCCACCCAGTGTTTTTTTTTTTGTGTTTTTTGCGCATGATATAAATCCCCCAAAAAGGAGCAACTTGGCAACTTTTTCATCGGTATTATCACTAATTTGTTAAAAAAAAATACCACTGCAGTCACGACATATTCACAATCATGAAGTGTTTTTTAAGTAATGTAACAACTTCGGTTTTGTTTAAGATCTTTCTTGCCGTCGCGCGTTAAACGTATTTACTCCTGACTGCTTGATCACACGCGTTTCTTGTCGTCTATTGCGGTGTAATCAAATGGATACTAAATTTTGTTTACGTGTTTTGTCTTAACAATGATTATACTAATACCTTTGTTTGTTTCTTTCTTCGTTTGTTTTAAATCTTATAAAGCTTTTTTGTAACATTGAGGAGTCTGACTTGATGTGTGTTTGATAATTATTTGTAAAATACTTTGTTTGAAACCTTTATCTA
This sequence comes from Oratosquilla oratoria, assembly GCF_046742065.1. Classification (NCBI taxonomy): domain Eukaryota; kingdom Metazoa; phylum Arthropoda; class Malacostraca; order Stomatopoda; family Squillidae; genus Oratosquilla; species Oratosquilla oratoria. Next base: position 43,423,206 of record NC_134797.1, on the reverse strand, counting down.
TATCAACTTGAGAATAAAACTTATAATTACTCTAATGTCCATTGACTATGCACCAATTCTCACCAATGAGAATTTAAAATTTTATCATCATTGTCGTTGTCATCATCTTCATCATCATCATCATCATCATCATCAACATCAACATCACCACAACCACTATCACTGTCATTCACTATCACTATCACTCACTGTCATCATCATCTGAAAAGTCCTACCACCACTGAGAACTGCAATGCAGTCATTACGACTATTTGCTGGTAGCTTAAATAAATGCAGGACTTGTAATCACACATTTAAACCTTATCTGAAGGACTCTGCTACCATCGTCAGTCCGACTTCAACCCTTGAGTGTAGTACAGGAACTGGAAGAATGAGCATCTGTGTACAAGACGCACTCGTACATTGAGCTTTCGTTTCTCCGAATGCAAGCGCACAGCCCACCATCACTTGAAACTTCTGGCGTTTCCCTAGGAGGATGGTGAGACCCCGACAGTTTAAGAATCACTGATTTAGGGTTTTAGTATCACCTCCAGTTCTCTCTCTCTCTCTCTCTCTCTCTCTCTCTCTCTCTCTCTCTCTCTCTCTCTCTCTCTCTCTCTCTCTCTTTGTTTTGTGAATATTTTTCATTGTTGCAGATGTTCTTTCCGTCCTTTTCTTGGAGTCAGCGTCCATTGCTTGATAACGCTTTTTATTAAGGATGGTGTATCTGGTGTGTAAATGGAATTACACCTTTTCTACAGCCTCGGGAGAAATATTTCTTACTTGCATTTGATATCAATTTTGTGATTCCTTTTGTTGCCTTATCTAGGGAAGGGCCATGGGTCAAGTTAAAGATGCATCACCAGAGCCTCTTCCACGGTTTTGCCTCATCAGCCAAGACTGCACCTTCACTCAGGCTGAACTCTCCCAGCCTCGTTCCAGAATCAGAAGATTAACAATCCAGGTAATGGAGCGAAGAGAAACAATGAGGGTATAAAACGCCCAGGTGTTGCACTCCCACCCATAGAACGAGGTGTTTGAGGCTCAGCCTTATGCGATGCTATTTACAAACAAACGGTGTGCAAGGGACGATAAAACAGTGTAAATGTTGTAATTACCATTTATTCTTACACAAATCATTCAATAAATATGAGTCTGGCAGAGGAAGAAGGGATGGGAATCTGTCGCTTGTGGGCGAGATCCCCCTTAGTTAGGGGCTCCGTAGAGGGACCTGGGAGGAGAAGGAGGTGGGGGAGGGGGAGGGGGAGCGGCGTAGACGTAGGTCTCCTCGCTGGACTCGGTCTCGGGCTCCTCGGTCTC
>NC_134797.1:43409407-43414407 GCF_046742065.1 Oratosquilla oratoria | reverse complement strand
TAAAAATCCCTGAGACAATTGGTTCTTTTAAGAGAAGGTGAGACAACTTCATGGACAGGGATGACAGGTGGTAAGGGACATGGAACTGCCTAGTGTAGGCCTTATGGTCCCTTTCAGTCTCTTCCATTCTTATGTTCTTATATTCTATGGCACGTATCAACCTCGTCCTCAAGTACTAAATCGACCTCATTTTGGGTCGATTTTCGTCAATTCTTGTGAGTTCGTTAGAGCAGAAACGACTCCGGTTGCAAAACGTTGTGCTTCGAATCTTCTCCAAATGTCAAATCACTCTTACGACATATACTGAGGAGCTAAATGACAAACCAAGAGAATTCAAAACCATACGAATATTACACACACTGTTAGGTTGTCCTTAGGGAAGACTAGGATACTGTAATCGAAGTCTTCTTCTTGGTTTTCAAATTCACGACAGTTGGCAAGAACTGACTCGGTGTGAAATGGCCTGTGCTAGTATTAGAATTGCGTCAGCGTTAACAGGCGTTTCTATCCTTGGGGGAATCGTAGAAATGATCAAGGAGAATTGTAAGGAGAAATAGTAATAGAAAGAAAAAGGCCACGACCCTACGCCAGAAGGCGCTGAGTAGCTGCGGCCGAAGCCGTCACCGTTGCCCCTCAATAAGCTTTGGGGACTGCTGGGGCAGGTGACAGACCGTCACTGCTGGAAATCGGAGAGAAGCGCGGGATTCGAGCCCATAATTAAGCGAATGAGAGACCAACACATTTCCGATTATGTCACATGGGATAGTAGAAGTTGAAAGTAATCAACATTCTTCTTTGAGTTGAGGGTAGCCTTATTTCCAAACCGTAAATGTTTCAAAACATGGACAAGTGCTCAAAAAGCTTTCTCACTTTTGATACTCAAATAACTCTCATCTCTTAGCTTATCTTTGAGTCGAGTAAGAAGATTCTCAAAATTATGTTAACTGAATATATACCGAAACACGTCATTAAATAAGAAAATGAAATAGAATATCAAATAAACACAACTTTTCAATTTAGGGATGGAATTAGACAAAAAGGATGGAAGTTCGACGGTGCAGTGGGACCGTTCTCAACTGCTAATTCGGTAATCCGAGATCGAGTCCCGCCCAGAGCTGAAAATTTTCAGCATCGCTGCACTGCGAGCCGGCATTTCAACTCTGGTGGGTAAGGACTTTTGCGTGTGATTCACCATGGTCTTGGATCACGTGTTGGACTCGTGATCGATAGTTATTAACCTCCCGGATGAGAGCTCCGAGCTCGTATAACCGATCTATGGGTAGTACTGTGACCTTACACGAACACACACACCCAACTCCCCGCCCACGAGAGTTGGAGTAACACCCCGCAGCGCAGCGATACTGAAATTATTTCAACCCTGGGCGGGAGTCGAGCCCGGACAGCCATCGTGGCAGGCGAGAACTCCGACCAGCGTGTGTATGTCTGTGTGTGTGTGTCTAGGGGGGGGGGATGTCACTGTATTCCCCATAGATCAGGCCATATACGAGTTCTGAGCTCTCATCCGCTTGGGTAATACATGTCGATCACGAGTCGAACACGTGGTCCAAGACTTCAATAGGAACGAGAAACAAAAGAGAATCGTAACAAAGGGATTCCTATGAAGACAGTGGTATTCAACCCTTTTTTGTGTCCCTTTTCTAACCTTATATCACAGTATCACTCCTCTCCCTCTATACAAAATCTTCATAAATCGTCCTCATAGCAACACACTATAGCGACAACGGTTGTAAGCGTTTTCAAACTATGTTTTTGTTTTACGCATCCTGTCTTAAATAGTAAACAAGAATATTATTTTATCCACGTCCTACACACACGGAAATAGTTGTAGTATTGAGAGGAAAATGCCTACATATAAATAACGAAACGTCTTGGACAAATCTCGCAAATGTTGACATCTTTGTAGCTTTTACTCAAAATAATTGATATTTTAGTTTATCGTCTATTTAATCTGTGATACTCAGAAAAATGGATATCATAATGATTACGTAGATTGTGAAAAGATTGAAATAACATCACTTTGAGTATGAAAATTGTAGTTTTTAATTTTCCCCCTTCCCTCTCCCCCTTAAACCCCAAAAAAAAAGTTTAGGGGAAAGGGGGATTTATAAACCTGTGTTAATACATTGAGAGATGAATTTTCTTCCCGTAGCTGAATAAGATCGCCTGGTGACAGCCATGATAGAAATAATAAAGTTCATCTTTGTACAAAAAGAGTTAAACGAACGCAAGGTCTTCCTCTGTTTATTTGTATATTTATTTGTTCATTTATTTGTCTCGTTATATATGTGTGTGTGTGTTTGCGTGTGTGTGTGTGTGTGTGTGTGTGTGTGTGCGTGTGCGTGTGTGTGTGTGCGCGCGTGTGTGTGCATATGTATTCATTTATTTATATATTCGTTTATTTGTTTATTGATTGACTAAATTTATTCATTCATTCATTCATCCTGAACGTCACGAACTCCCCCGCCCACTCCTCTTTTACGAAGGACCTTCCGAAGCATGAAGCTTGCTGACCGAGCGTGTTAGAGCGTCGCTACTTGTGGCAGAGGTCGAGGTGACTGTAGTTGGAACCCTGCCGCCAGTGAGTTGGACCATGGGTATGTTTCATTGAATTCCATACTGTAAAGTCCTCTGTAAAGGGCATCGTTCTAGCCTCCTGATAAATTTCGCGACTTTAAACCGAATCAGGAAGCTGGACTAGAAACAATGACATGATACTTAGTTACGATACCAAAATTCATTAATCAGGAAAAAGATAAATAAATGAATTAACCAATGAATAATTAGGTAAATGTGTAGATTATCTAATACATGAATTAATAGATATGTAATGAATAAATAGGTAAGATAGGTTGAAATTCGGATGGTCCTATTACTGTTTGTGACTAACTCTCTTCTTATTCATTAATCGGGAAAAAGATAAATAAACAAATTAATTAATTAATTAATTAATTAATAGGTAAATGAGTAGATTATCTAATAGATGAATAAATAAATATATAATGAATAAATAGGTAAGATAGGCTGAAATTCGGATGGTCCTATCACTGTTCATGACTAACTCTGTTTTTATTTTGGGCAGTAATACGCACGTTAATTGTTGTAATAAAACCTGTTATTTACGAGGGAAAATGTTTACGTGCAGAAAGGAAACTTTTTGGACAAAACTCGTAAACAACGTTATTTGTGGCTTTTGCTCAAAAAATTAAGTTTAAAAGTATCAAATTTAATATTTATTTAATCTGTGATGCTTAAGAAAACAATGGGGTTTCCTAAAGGTTATATAGATTGTTTAATCTGCGGGAATGTAGTCTGTTAGAAGATCAATATATTCAAAAGTTTGTGTCTGGAAATCTGTATTTTTTTTTTTTTTTACTTCCTTCCCCAAAAACCCTAAAACTTACCCAAAATATGACTTACGCTACCTAAATTCATTAGCCAGAAAATAGATAGATAAATGAATAAACAAATAGATAGATAATTAAATGAACAAATAAATAATCCAATATATAGATGAATATCAATATATAGATAATAGATGAACAGAACAAATAAACCTCGGATATTCCTGTCACTGTTCATGACCAACTCTGTTTTTATACCGACTCTGTCTGGCGATTTTGTCAAACCAAAAGGAAAACCTTCGCTTGCGTAGAGGAAGGTTTGGCGAAGACAGCAAAATAGTTATCGGGTCAAGCGAAGCACGAAAAGAGGTCAGCAGGTAGATGTGGAGGAACACGAAAGAAAATTGTTACCACGACTGGAGAGATAAGAGCAAGTGTATCGCATTTTGTCCTCACTTAAGCATCGTTTACACGAAGCTGCTTTTATTCACTCCGAACAAGCTTTTTAATTCGCTAGCGAGTTCGGTGGTGAAGGCGTCTGAAAACGCGGCGTCTTTTATTCGCTAGCGACTAAAATCGCGCATTCGTAGCGTTTGTTTGATGCTGCAGTAAAGTTAAATAAGTTCAACTTTACCGCTCGCATCTAGCATTTCAGTAACGAATAGATGAATAGCCCAGGTGACGACGGCATTGTGTATGGTTGTAGGTACTTTCCTAGTGGGTGCATTGTCCTTTTTTTTTTTTTTTTTTTTTATGATGGCACCAAAGCTTAGCCGACTGAAAGGAAAGGAACTATTCACCCTCTATGAGATTTTGGAAAACTGTTCTGTTTCATTGTACTGAACATGAGATTGAAAGACTTTACAAATAAACCAATGTGTGATGGACAAACCGCACAATTGCTCATCGGCCTTGCAGACAGTAACCTTAAGATGGACGAAGAAGAGTTCAAAAATATTAAATGATATCTTTATTAAAGATTTAATCACCTTACCTCTATAGTAGCAGTAGTAGTAGTAGTAGTACTGGTAGTGATGGTAGTAGTAATAGTAGCAGTGGTGGTGGTAGTGGTGGTAGTAGTAGTAGTAGTAGTTGTAGTAGTAGCAGCAGCATTGGTGGTGGTAGTAGTAGTAGTAGTAGTAGTAATATCTAGGCAGATGGACATTGATTAGCAAGACTAGTCCAGGCTGACTAGGCCAGTCCCTACACATTTTAAGAGTTTTCAAAATTACCAAATGGGGGCTGAGTAACCAAGGATGAATTCAATTCAATTGAAAATAGTATTTTTTTGTTCCCGAGAAACAAATTGAATGTAACATATTTTCACAGTACGCTTCAAGAGCATTAAAGACACCTTCAGGAAGGAATTTACAGTCAAGGTAATAGACAGCAAGAAAAGTGGAACAGACCCAACTTCTTTGTATGACCAAAGGTAAAGTGGATTCATTTCTAAGGGAAATCATAGAGACTGATAGAGGTCCCCTGTGGCTAAGAAGAGAAGAGTGAGCTCTAATTCGGTCCGGAATGGAACAGTAGGCCGCATCAAAGTGTTCTTCTTTTGTATAAAAGGTTGTATCTTCATCCACAGCTATTTTCAATTTTTTTCGCCCGTTAGCCTCAATACTCTCCAGCATGGAG
>NC_134797.1:43399407-43404407 GCF_046742065.1 Oratosquilla oratoria | reverse complement strand
TTATTTTACTTATCTATTCATTCCTTCATTTCTTCGTTTGTTTATTTTCAATTTGTGGGAGTGAGCCTCCGAGCCTGAGGGAGTCTGACATGGAGGGAAAGGAATGAGTCTTGGAGGGAAGCGAAGTGTGGAGGCAACTGCAACTTTGGTTGTTTTCAGTGACCTTGGATGGACTCCGTTTTCTTTGCAACGAATGGATAACGTTTGAGGAGGAGGAAAACAAAGATGGCTGTGGGATTTGCGGGTCACTTTTTTTTTTTTTTTTTTTTTTTTTTTTGTAAGGAATGCCAGGTAACTGCGCTGTTGTGGTGATTTTTTTTTTTAAGGATTAAGTGTTAAGACCACAACTGGAGCTCAGCGTTGCTCTCGCCTTTCACTTTCGTCTCACTTGTGGCCACGCATGTCCAGCCTACCTACCTACCTACGCTCTCTTCCGTCATTAAGTATTTTTTTATTTATTCACTTGTTTATTAGCTTATTTGTTTGTTTATTTATATATTCATTTGTTTATTTGTTTATTTATGTGTTTATTTATTTATCTATTTATTTATCTATTAATCTATTTATTTATTCATCTATTTATTTTTTGTAAACACTGTAACATACAGTGGACTCTTTGGATGGAAGACCATTTGGTAGTTGACAAGGCTACCGAAATTCCCAATTTCCATTCCCCCTCCCAGTACCACTTCCACTCTCGTTTTTTTTTTCTTTTCTTTTTTTCAAGAGTGGGATTACGAGACTTGATCATCTCCTATAGTTTCTCCTAATCTACGAAACGCGGTGAATCCGAGGGGCATATCCTCAATGACCCAATCTTCGGTCTTTCCATTTTTAAAGGGAAAGAAGAGATAGTCCTGTGTGTGTGTGTGTGTGTGTGTGTGTGTGTGTGTGTGTGTGTGTGTGTGTGTGTGTGTGTGTGTGTGTGTGTGTGTGTGTGTGTGTGATTCGCCATGGTCTTGGATCACGTGTGGGACTCGTGGTCGACAGATACTGCCCTCCTGGATGATAGCTCAGAGCTCGTATATTGCCGATCTATGGGTATTGCTGCGACCTTGCACACACACATACACATACACACACACAACTTCCCGCCCACGAGAATTGGAGTAACGGCTCACAGCACTGCGATACTGAAATTATTTCAGCCCTAGGCGGGACTCGAACTCGGACCGGTGGAGAAACAGTTGCGAACGCTACCACTATGCCATCGAGCTTTGTATGTATGTGTGTGTGTGTGTGTGTGTGTGTGCGTGTGTGTGTGTGTGTGTGCGTGTGTGTGTGAGCGCGTATATATTTGCGTGCGTGCGTGCGCGCGTGTGTGTGTGTATGTGTGTGTGTGTGTGTGTGTGTGTGTGTGTGTGTGTGTGTGTGTGTGTGTGTGTGTATGCATGAATGTGTGCTTGTGTGCGTGTGCATGCGTGTGTATGTGCGTGGATGTATGTGTGTGTATGTGTGCGTATATGTGGGTGGATGTGTGTGTTTATGTGTGTGTGTGTGTGTGTGTGTGTGTGTGTGTGTGTGTGTGTGTGTGTGTGTGTGTGTGTGTGCTTGTGTGTGTGTGTGTGTGCTTGTGTGTGTGTGTGTGTGTGTGTGTGTGTGTGTGTGTGTGCGTGCGTATATGTATGTGTGTGCGCGCGCGCTTGGGTGTGACTGCGTGGGTGTGTGGCTGAATGGGTGTGTATGTAGGTACGCTCCTATGTATGTGTATGATGAATATAAGACAGATGAGTGATATGGTGGTGAGGTAAACACGGAGGGAAATACCGTCTGGTCGCTGCCATGCGGGTTTTGACGAAGAAGCCAGCAGAGGAATTAAAAGGCGGACAAGTGAACATAAAATTGATGTCAGGGCTCACCGAACATCGAGCTTACCGGTGAGGGCCACTTACCGGAGTGGAATGAGATAGAGGTGCTCCAAAAAGTACTTGCAAAGAAAAAAGAGGAAAATAGTTGAAGCAGCGTACATCGCTTTCCATCCAAGTAACAACCATCGAGATGGGTTTATTAAATTATTGCGAACAATAAGCTGTTTGGTACTTTGCGAAGCTGAGTGCAGGGGTAAGGGAATTGAGATCGACTAGGAGGAACTGGCAGTCTTCGTCTGATACATAAGGTGTTAATATTTTTGTAACAGTATGTACTCTGAAAAAGTCGTGATGAGGACGAAAAGTCAGTAATAAATTTTCAACGTACATAAACATAAACTAACCAACTTTTGTTAAATAGTACATTTTGATCCGCAGACGCATTTAAGAGAATCAGTTGATTATATAATAAAAGAAAAATCGCAAACGAGAATTTTAAGTTTTTGTAACCCTTTACAAATCGGTGCATAGCACCTGCTTGCTCGTTAGTGAGATTTGTTGTGTACGAAAGCTTCTCAAGGACAGAACAAGAGCTGAAGGCTCTCCCTCGAGGAATAACAATAAAGTTTCCTTTTAAGGTACAAGGAACTGGCCACGCGGTGTGAGATCGTGCTCGAAAGTCGTACTTGACGGTCGTTCTCAGAAGTAGCACTTAGAGGTAACACTTGGATGTTGTACTCGGAACATAAAGGCATAAGAATAGAGTGCAAGAGACCATAAAGCCTACACTAGGCAGTTCCATGTCCATTACCACCAGTCATCCCATCCATAAAGTTGTCTAGCCTTTTCTTAAAACAACCGATAGTTTCAGCGTTCTCTACATTGTTACTAAGTATTTCTTCGTTGACCAGTCTATTCGTAAACCAGTTCTTGTCTATTTCCTACTTAAATCAAAATCTGTCCAATTTAAATCTATTACTTCGAGTCCTGCCCTGCTGTCTTAATACGATAACCTTATTTGCATCACCATTTGTTAAAACCTTTCATCCATTTGAATACCTCTATTAGATCACTCCGCAGTCTGCCTGTTTCCAGAGAGAGTTGTTGTTGTCGTTCCCTAGACTGTCTGTCCGAGCAGTGCCGTCCAGAGAGAGTAAATTGAAGTGCTTATATCTGTCCTCGTAAGGTAAATTTCTGAGTCCACATCATTTTGGCCATCCTCTCTACTGATTCTAGTGAATATATATCCATTCTATAGGACGGAAACCAAAACTGTACCGCATAGTCAAGGAAGAGTCTAATGCCAGATAGGGTTTGATAACTACCTCTGCATTTATATTCGTAACCGTCTCAGCGATGAGACTTAATGCTCTGTTAATTCTACTCCTGGCGCTAATGCACTCTTTCCTGGATTTAAAGTCAGGACTCACTAGAACTCCCAAGTCTCTCTCGCACTCAGTTTTCTAAAAAAAAAAAAAATTATCTAAGCTATATCTGCTTTCTGGGTTGTATAAACCTATGCTTAACACGTTCCACTTTTAGATATTGAAATCCATTTGTCATTTCACACTCCATTTGTCTTTTAACACTCGAAGGCCATACTCGAAAGTCATACTAGCAGGTCATACTCGTAGATCGCACACGAAGGTCATACTCGTAGGTTATACTCGCAGGTCATACTCGTAGGTCATACTCGAAGGTCACACTCGTGGGTCGTACTCGTAGGTCATACTCGTGGGTCATACTCGTAGGTCACACACGAAGGTCATACTCGTAGGTAATACTCGCAGGTCATGCTCGAAGTTCACACTCGTGGCTCATGCTCGTAGGTCATACTCGAAGGTCACACTCAGGTATAGCTACTATTTCTTAGTGCCATTTGGTCTTGTGCAGTTGGAGGACGAAGCTCTCTCTCTCTCAGTCTCGAGTGCCACAGAAATCCACCTACAGCAGCTCTTGGCACAGAAGTTACGGTGCCATTCTCTCCGTCCGGTAAAATTCCAGAATCACGCAAGCACGGATATTCAACATAAAATTTACATTATCCAATAGCTCTTAACCTAGCCTAACTTAACCTAACCTAACCTAACCTAACCTAACATAACTATTCCATAGAAAAGATATATCTTTTAAATGATAGAAAAAAAGAAAAAGTTAAAAATGTGAAAAATGTGTTTGCCTGATGCTGGAATAGAACTCCGCGACCCCACCTTCTGCATTCATTACCCTTTCCAGATCAAGTTTTGTAATTTTGTGCAAATGTTTCTCTCTACGCTTTCCTACTCCCTTCCTGTACAAGGTGTGCTTTGTCTCTTGTTCTCACTGAAGTCTGGCTCTTTCATTGGTCTTTGTCTGCAATCCGTTGTTGGTGAAGAAATCTTGTGTGTTTGTGTTTGGATTTGTTTGTTTAGCAGTGACCCCAGGAGTAGTACGTGCATGTATGTGTGTATATGAGAGAGAGATAGACAGAGGGAGAGAGAGAGAGGGGGAGAGAGACAGACAGACAGACAGACAGAGGGAAAGAGAGGGAGAGAGAGAGAGAGAGAGAAAGAGAGAAATAGATAGAAAGAGAGAGATACAGAGAGAGAGAATAAGAATAGAAGAGACTGTAGAAGACCATAAGGCCCATACTAGGTAGTTCCATGTCCCTTACCACCATCCCTATCCATAAAATCATTTAATCTTCTCTTAAAACAAGAGAGAGAAAGAGAGACAGAGAGAGAACATAAGAACATAAGAATGGAGGAGAATGCAAGAGACCATAAGGCCTACACTACGTAGTTCCTTGTCCCTTACCACCATCCCTATCCATAAAGTTATCTAATCTCTTAAAACAAGAGAGAGAGAGAGAGAGAGAGAGAGAGAGAGAGAGAGAGAGAGAGAGAGAGAACATAAGAACATGGAAATGGCTGAGACTGGAAAAGACCATAAGGCCTCCACTAGGTAGTTCCATGTCCCTTACCAATATCCCTGTCCATAAAGTTATCTAATCTTCCATTAAAACAGAGAGAGAGAGAGAAAGAAATAGAGAGAGTTCTCTCTCATGTAATGAAGGCACCACCAAAGCCCAGTAAAGAGCCCCACCCAATTTCCTTTAACCCCTCAGGAGAGGAGGTGATGCAACATTTATCTTTTATTCTGCTAAATGATGCTCGATTTATAATCTTCCCAGGGTCGTCACCAAATCACCTT
>NC_134797.1:43361907-43394407 GCF_046742065.1 Oratosquilla oratoria | reverse complement strand
ATAACCATGGGTGTCTATGAACGTTTCCACACGTGGTCGTGGTTGTGACGTATTAAAGCGTCCGTTTCACACGTATCTACTTTTCGCCGTGAGCCGTCCACGACACGACGTCGTGATCTCAATTAATCAAAGGTGTCTATGGACACTTTCAAACATGGTCGTGATCGTGGCGTGTGAAAGCGTCCATAGACACTCATAGCTATTTGGGAGCACGATGTCGCGTCGTGGACGGCACGGCGAAAAGTCGATAAGTGTGAAATGAGCCTCAGACTACTAAGATAGCGCCAAGGAGGGAGGTGAAGTCTTCGAGGTTTTGGTCAAGGAGAGAGAGAGAGAGAGAGAGAGAGAGAGAGAGAGAGAAAATTGAGGAAGAGAGAGAAGACACTGAAAGTGATCATCAGTCCTCAAATACTCACGACCCTCCAGGGACTATATATGAAATCATACGGGCCTCTGGTCCGTAATGGTGTCACTGATGGACCACCATAAACCTTAAGGGAAAACCCAATCAAAAGAAAAGGGCAGTTTATTAACATTCATGTAAAAAACATTAACATTTCAATGTGCGTCTAATCACTATACACAAGGTCTGACCTCTCATCCGGGAGGGTAATGTCGATCACGAGGCCAGCACAGGATCTGAGGCACGTAAATGGCAGGTGATTTCATTCAGCAAGAGGGGAAAGGCGTCATTTTCTCAATGAGCAGGATGGGGATAAGGATATCGTCAACGTGTTCCCCCTGCGTGTCGGGAGAAGCAACTAAATGGGGCGGAGAGAAGGGACTAGGGATCCCCGTCTCACTGTGTTTTTATTCCGTGAAGAGTTGAGGCAAAAAGTACGCTTTGATGCGGCTACCCTCCTTATTAGGTGGATTATTATGTCTTCTTCTTCTTCTTCTTCTTCTTCTTCTTCTTCTTCTTCTTCTTCTTCTTCTTCTTCTTCTTCTTCTTCTTCTTCTTCTTCTTCTTCTTCTTCTTCTTCTTCTTCTTCTTCTTCTTCTTCTTCTTTCTCCTTCTTCTTCTTCTTCTTCTTTCTCCTTCTTCTTCTTCTTCTTCTTCTTCTTCTTCTTCTTCTTCTTCTTTCTTCTTCTTCTTTCTTCTTCTTCTTCTTCTTCTTCTTCTTCTTCTTCTTCTTCTTCTTCTTCTTCTTCTTCTTCTTCTTCTTCTTCTTCTTCTTCTTCTTCTTCTTCTTCTTCTTCTTCTTCTTCTTCTTCTTCTTCTTCTTCTTCTTCTTCTTCTTCTTAAGTTTTTAGTCTATCGTTGGGATGACCACAAGTACCTAAGATAATTAAGGAATATAAGAAATTTATATCGCTTTTCTCAAAGATCACATTTTGTACCATTATATCATATTCATAATTTCATGCGCTACAATAATTTAGTTTTTAGCATTTTGTTTTCCGAGGATTTGTGTTGTTTTCGTGGGCCGGAGTTCACAGGCCCTTCTATCCTCGTGAACAATCTCGCGCAGCTGTCGTGAGTTCTTTTATGCTGCTTTGAAATAATTGATACACGTGGTGTATATATAGACACAGACTCACACACACACACACACACACACACACACACACACACATATTATGGTTCCCGGATTCCAGCTTTTTTTCGTGCATATATATATATATATATACACTATACATAATGTACTTATGTATGTATGTATGTACGTTTAGGGAGCGGAGGTCATGTGAAGCTGTGGTGAGTTCTTTTATGCTGCTTTGAAATAATTGATACACGTGGTGTATATATAGACACAGACTCACACACACACACACACACACACACACACACACACACACACACACACACACACACACACACACACATATTATGGTTCCCGGATTCCAGCTTTTTTCGTGCATATATATATATATATATATATATATATATATATATATATATATATATATATATATATATATATACACTATACATAATGTACTTATGTATGTATGTATGTACGTTTAGGGAGCGGAGGTCATGTGAAGCTGTATCCCAAGTTTTGAAGGACAACGCTTCAGCTTCTTTGGTTCTGACGTCAGACGATTTTATTCGGTTCAGACGATTTCCCTTCCACTCTTTAAGGTCTGAACGCCTTCAACTTCTTTGACCACGAGAAAGAAAAAAAAAGAGAGAAGAAGAAAAAGAAAAAATAATAAAGAAAAGAAATGTTCAACTTCTGGGGTGAAGTGTCTTGCAGTCTACCTGGGCTGGAGGTGGTGGTGGTGGTACTGGTGGTCGTGGTAGAGTTGGTAATGGTGACGGTGACGGTGGTGGTAGTGATAGTGGCGGTGATGGTAGTTGTTCCGGTGCTGGTGGTGGTAAAGCTGTTTATGGTATTGGTGATGGTAGAGCCGTTGATGGTAGTGGTGGTGGTGGTGGTGGTGGTGGTGGTGGTGGTGGTGGTGGTGGTGGTGGTGGTGGTGGTGGTGGTGGTGGTGGTGGTGGTGGTGGTGGTGGTGGTGGTGGTGGTGGTGGTGGTGGTGGTGGTGGTGGTGGTGGTGGTGGTGGTGGTGGTGGTCGGGGTGGTGGTGGTACGGGTGGTGGTGGTGGTGGTGGTGGTGGTGGTGGTGGTGGTGGTGGTGGTGGTGGTGGTGGTGGTGGTGGTGGTGGTGGTGGTGGTGGTGGTGGTGGTGGTGGTGGTGGTGGTGGTGGTGGTGGTGGTGGTGGTGGTGGTGGTGGTGACAGCGATGACGAGGGTGCGGCGTTAGCTTCTGTGTGCGCTACTTCCCGCACTTGCTTACCATCTGTTCGTGCTTATGTCCAGCTGCCGAAACAAACCTGTTGTTTGCGCAAGAAAGGAGTTGTTTCTCATAGGGTCCCTTCTCCCCCCTACTGTCTCTGGGTCTCCTCCCCCGATTTCGAATCTTTTGTCTGACTTAGGATGAAGTACGAAACGAGGCAAGAAGGTCAAGAGATGTGGGTGATGGCTCCCTCACCCCCTTGTTTTTGTACATCCCTCAATGGAAATTGTACTGGGAAGTACTACTTAAATGCGAATCTTTATCTGCTCATAAATCTGCTCATAAACTCACTGAGCCATTATATGTACCTGAACTAGATAACAAGAAATAGAACAGGCCGCACTACCTGTTGACATGGTTGTTCACAGACGTGTGTGTGTGTGTGTGTGTGTGTGTGTGTGTGTGTGTGTGTGTGTGTGTGTGTGTGTGTGTGTGTGTGTGTGTAAAAGAGGTACAGAGAAAAGAAACGAGAAAGGAAGGAGGAAGGAGATAGAAAAGCAGATGAAGGAGATTGAACAAAAAATTAAAAAAGAATGAGGGAGGTGGAGAAGACAAAGAGAGATGGAGAGAAGAGAAAGAAGAAAAGAGAAGGAGAGCAGTAGAGTGGAAGAGGGAGGAGATCGCGTTGGAGCTTAAGGCCAACGCTAGGCAGTTCCATGTCCATTACCACCTGGAAAGTTATTTCATCTTCTCTTAAAGCAACCACTTGTTTCAGCGCTTACTACATAAGAACAGAGGAACATAAGATTGGAGGAGACTACAAGAGACCTTAAGGCCTACACTAGGCAGTTCCAGGTCCTTTACCACCTCTCATCCCTAACTATAAGGTTATCTAATCGTTTGTTAAAACAACAAATTGTTTCAGCCTCCTCCTCCTCTTCCTCCTCCTTCTCTTCCTCCTCCTCCTCTCCTTTCTCTTGGTTTCTGTGGTAAACTCACCAATGATGGATGGTGTGATCAGCCACGTTTTGGTGAAAATATGCTACTGACGAAAAAGCACTTAAGTACACGCGCACACAAACACACACACATACACACACACATACACACACACACACACACACACACACACACACACACACACACACACACACACACACACACACACACACACACACACACACACACACACACACACAAACTCGTACGCACACATACACGCACTCGTGAGCACACATACACACATTCGCACGCACACACACACACTCGCACGCACACATACACACACTCGCACGCACACACACACACACACTTGCACACACACACACGCACACACACACACACACACACGCACACGCACACTCATATATATATATATATATATATACTCGCACGCACGCGCACACACATGCACACATTCGCACATACACACACACATACACATTCTCGCCATTTTAGCTTTTATTCACATCTTGACATCTGCGGTCGTCTTTTTCCTCTCGCACCCCCTCCCCCAAACGTTGTTGACCATTTCCTGCGACTCCGATTCACTGCCTCCTTTGAGTATAACACCGTTCCTCAACACCACGAAGTCTGCTATCCACCTCCTGCTCGCTTCTCCCAGACCGTCTCACTCTGCTTTGTTCTGCCGCTTCATGCTTGAGTACAGATTAAACAACCATGGCGACATGACACATACCCGACCGCAGCCCCACACGCCCCTCTCTCCTCCTCGCCTCCTTTGTCGATCTCTCTCCCATCCCATACATTCCCATTGCCTTCCATTGGGCTCTTGTGTCCACTCTGTCATATGCTTCACCCAGATCCTTGAACGTTTCCAGTGTATCTGCCTCCCACCACCTCCATGGCTTTTGGCCGCTTGCTTGAGCATCTGGTAGCTGGTGCATCCCGTCCCCGGTTCTCGTCCGAATCCTCCCTCCTCCTTTTGTTGCTCCTTCTTCCTCCGATTTTACTTCCCCTCCATTCCTAGCACGGTTCTGTCGTGTACCTTTCCTTCAATAGCCATCATGTGCTCACACCAGAGTACATTTCTCTCTCTATCTCCCTGCATCTCTACATCTCTCTCTCTCTCGCACATTCTCCCTTTATCTATCCCAACCTTCCTGCGCCAGTGGGCACCACGCATGGCTGCCTCTGCGCCTCTGCCGCTCCTTTATCGCTCCTGCATCTCTTGCAAGACACCACTTGCCAAGGCTCCCCACCCCCACACCCACACCCAACCCCCGCCTCTGTCGCCGCCAGCGCGTGCGCGCCACGTTTCCGCGCCACGATCCGCACGCGGGGCAGCAGTCGTCACGCACACTCTCACTTGGGTACGTCGCAGAACACACACACATATACGCATGACTCGATGGCGCAGTGGTTAGTGTTCCCGGCCATCACTTCGGCGGTCCGGGTTCGAATCCCGCACAGGGCTGAAATAAATTCAGTATCGCTGCGCTGCGTGTCGTTACTCCAATTCTCGTGGGTGGGGAGTTGGGTGGGTGTGTGCCTGTAAAGGTCACAGCATTACCCATAGATCGGTCATATAGGAGCTCTGAGCTTTCTTCCGGGAGGGAAATAGCTGCCGATCACTAGTCCAACACGTGATTCAATGACCATGGTGAATCACACACGCATACACGGGGAGTGTAATTACACATAGATACACACACAGACACGCAAACGCGCGCACACACAAACGTATATATACACTTATCTATTTGTGTAATTATCTATCTATTACCTTATTTATTCTTTTATTTTTGCTCAGTCAATTGTCAATCTATTCATTCGTTTGCTTATTTATCCGTTCTTATTTGTATATTTTTATCTGTTTACCTATAACTCGCCTACCCTTGTGCAATGGTGCAATGGTGGCCTTCTTGCGCGTGAAGCGTGCGTAGACTCCTCCTCTTCCCCACTCTTCTTCCTCCTCCTCCTCCTCTTCCTCTCTCTCCCTTTCATCCTCCTCATCATCCTCATCCTCGTCCTCACTTTCCTTATCACCATCATCCTCCACCACTTCCACTGACTGACGAATCCATTAAATAAAATGTCACAGAAAAAATCCTAACCCAAACCAACGTAACCTAACCCAAACCAACCTAACCTAACCTTAATTAACCTAACCTAACTTAATTCCACCTCACCTCACCAAGCTTAATTTTGATCTGCCAAAAATAGCTTTCTTTTGTGAGTCTGATTCCAGTCTGTGTACCTCGTGACCCAAGGACCTCCAAAGGTACTGGCGTGCTCACGGGGAACCTTCCTCCTCCTCCTCCTCCTCCTCCTCCTCCTCCTCCTCCTCCTCCTCCTCCTCCTCCTCCTCCTCCTCCTCCTCCTCCTCCTCCTCCTCCTCCTCCTCCTCCTCCTCCTCTTTATCCTCCTCCTCTTCCTCCTCCTCCTCCTCCTCCTCCTCCTCCTCCTCCTCCTTCTCCTTCTCCTCCTCCTTCACCTCCTCCTCCTTCTCCTCCTCATATTCTTGTTTTTCCTCTTCCTCTTTATCCTCCTCTTCTTCCTCCCCCTCTTCCTCTCCCTTCTCCTCCTCCTTCACCTCCTCCTCCTTCTTTTCTTGTTCTTCCTCTTCCTCTTTATCCTCCTCCTCTTCCTCCCCTTCCTCCTCTCCCACCTCCCCTTCTCCTCCTCCTCCTCTTCCTCCTCCTCCGCCTCCTCTTCCTCTATTACTTCTTCTTCGTCCTCCTTCTCTCTTTTTTCTTTCCGTATGGATTACTGATTACATAGATTTTATGCAGTCGATGTTTAAGGAGATTTTAGTAACACCCCTGCGGACCAGAATAACGCAGCACTTATGAATGGAGACTAATATACACTCAGAAAAAAATTCTGATCAATTTTATCCTTCTACCTCTCCGTCTTTGGTCTCTCGGTACTATATTGTCCCCCAAAGTATAGATGCTATGGTTATCGCCGACAAAATACTCTAGTCTCTCTCTCTCTCTCTCTCTCTCTCTCTCTCTCTCTCTCTCTCTCTCTCTCTCTCTCTCTCTCTCTCTCTCTCTCTCTCTCGCTCTCGTTCTCACTCTTGCTCTCTCTCTTTCACTCTCGCTGTCTCTCTCTCTCTCTCTCTCTCTCTCTCTCTCTCTCTCTCTCTCTCGTTCTCTCTCTCTCTCGCTCTCTCTCTCACTCGCTCTCTCTCTCTCTCTCTCTCTCTCTCTCTCTCTCTCTCTCTCTCTCTCTCTCTCTCTCTCTCTCTCTCTCTCTCTCTCTCTCTCTCTCTCTCTCTCTCTCTCTCTCTCTCTCTCTCTCTCTCTCTCTCTCTCTCTCTCTCTCTCTCTCGACCAGAACGTGACTACTGACTGGCGCCAGTAGTGTCATTGGTGACACTGGCGCCAACTGGGAGATGAGCACTTGCTTAAACTCTGTACGAGAAAGCAAGCCTCCACAAGGGAAGAATAAGCATGAGGGTGCTATTTAGACCGCCCAAGCATAGACTACTTCTTCATCTTCTTATTATTATTATAATCATTTTGATTGTTATTAATACTACCACCACAATTATCATTGTTATCATTATGATTATTCTAGTGGTTTTTTTTTTCTATTTCCCAAGAAAATGTTTTTTGATTGTCAGGAACGGAGGGTCATCGATCATGCCGGCCCCAGTGATCGATCACGGCGAGAATGTTTGAGGAGGAGGGGGAGGGAGGGAGTAGGAGAGGGACACCCGGCCAAACGTCGCTTTCAGTCGGCAGCAACAAAAAAACAAATTCCACAGATAATCTTTTGAAAACGTGTCGACCTTCGCCTTTGCTCCAAAAAGTGCACTTCCCAGGAAGAGATCAAACGTCCGCACCCTCTAAATCAACTCTAATATCTTTTCTTAATGTCAGACTGCTCCGTGTACTTGTTGTTCTTGCTCCTATTGCGACTAGGGAGCCACTAGTAACAAGGTCGCCTCCCCTCCTCCTGCTCCTCTTCCTCCTTCTCTCCTCCTCCTACTTCTCCTCCTCTTCCTCCTCCTCCTGCTCCTCCTCCTCCTTCTCTCCTCCTCTCCTCCTCTTCCTCCTCCTCCTCTTCTTCCTCCTCCTCTTCTTCCTCCTCCTCCTCCTACTCCTCCTCTTTCTCCTCTTCCTCCTCCTTTTCTTTGGCCAATCAGCGCCAAGATCAAGGTCACGCGCGACCACGTCATGTCGTCTGTCTTCCCCATTTTCTCTCTCTCTCTCCCTCTATATATCTATTTGTTTATCTTATCTCTCCTCCTCTTTCTCTTTTTCTTTCGCCAGGCCTGGTGAACGCTTTCTATTAATACAGATTACATTTTTACTAAATTCATCGGCTATACTTATGAAAACTACGGGTAGGTTTTATGGGTAAGCTAGCAATCAAAATAAAATAACTAAAAAAAATAGTAAGTGACATTCTAATTTCTAATATTAGAGAGCGTTCACCAATGCTGGCGAAAGATTTCTAAAGGCACAGTTCCTAATGCTTCAATCTCCAGCACATCAACTCTGTGGTTCAGTTGCACAAGAAATATAACGGAAAGACCAAAGGCCTGCACTATGGATGGGGACGAAATAGATACTCGAAGAAAAATGACATATTTACTGAGCTGGAAAATATGTTTTCACGCATGTGGATGCGTGACTAACGTGTGTGTGTGTGTGCGTGTGTGCGTGTGCGTGTGCGTATGCGAGTGTGTGTGTGTGTGTGTGTGTGTGTGTGTGTGTGTGTGTGTGTGTGTGTGTGTGTGTGTGTGTGTGTGTGTGTGTGTGTGTGTGTGTGTGTCTGTGTGTGTGTGCGTATATATTGACATACTGTTTGTTAGTAGTAGTCTGTAAAAGACATTATATATTATTTTTCTTTTCTACCTTTTTAAAGAAAAAATAGATTGATAAAAGAAAAGTTGTTTTTGCTGTGGCTTTGATGTGAAGTGGGCCTTGTTCTTCTTCTTCTTCTTCTTCTTCTTCTTCTTCTTGAATTGGAACGTGTTCCAGATCCAACTCAATTTTTTTCTTTTATCTTCGTCAATCTTCTTCACGCGTTTCAGAGGCCTTTGGCATTTTCTTTTTCTCCCTTTTGCAATCGATTTTCCTTTTTTTTTCACTTATTTATTTATTTTATTTATTTTATTTATTTATTTATCTATCTATCATTTATTTTTTATTTATTTATTTATTTATTTTTTATTTTTTTTTTTTTTTTTTTGGGGGGGGGAAAGAGCCTCTTTGTTTCTCCGGACGTAGTAGTAGTATAATTTGTAATTTATCCTTCTTTTCTGTCTTGAATACCCCCATCCCACCACGCACCATCATCGCAGTGCATCAAGTCTCACCCGAAGCCATCCCTCAAGAGTTCCATGTACAGTCTCCCCACCAAACTCTGTCCACCGGTCCGCGGGGGACCAGAAGAACGACCTCCCTCCTTCTTATCGATCTGGTAGCGGGTCGAGTTTGCCTTTTTTATTTCGCAGGAGGAACACAGATGGCATCTTATCTCGGGAACCAATCCTATTATGGCAGTCTCGTTATTATTACCTTCATTTTTCTGCGGTCCTCGATGTCAAAGACAGTGCTCATCCCACGCCTTCTACTGGAGATTTATGTCTCCTTTCCAGACCCTCCCCACACCCCCTCCCACCCCACCGCCCCCAGATGCTACCTGGCTTAGGTTCCTGATGTTCTTGTTGTCGTCGTCGGTGTGCTTCTTCTTACAATATTCTTTGATGGGTGATTATGTCTCTTATGGAGATACGGGGACTGGAACCAATCTCTTCCATGCATCGGTGATTCAAAAGCCCTATTATATATATGTAAGTATATATTTGTATGTTTGTATGTATGTGTCTATGTATGTATGTATGTATGTATGTATGTATGTATGTATGTATAATTATGTATGTATATATGTATTTATGTATGTATATATGTATGTATGTATGTATGCATATATTCATGTATGTATGTACATATGTATATTTGTATCTCTGCAAGTAATTGTGTGTGCGTGTGTGTGTGTGTGTGTGTGTCCTCTTGAAGTCATACATGGATTAAAGCTTTGGCACATTTGCCTTTATTCGTGTTTTATGCAAGTTTACAATTCTACGTACTACATACAATTTTCCGAAAATCGTCTTGGTAGTTTCTATAAGGTGAGACCTGCGTAGCTGCAGCCGAAGCCGTCACCTTTGCCCTGTTTTGCGCTTTAGGGGACTTTTTGTGTCAGGTAACAGTCACTGCTGGAAATCGGAGAGAACTGCGCTATTCGAAACAAAATCTAATCGAAGGCGAGACCAGCACGCTTCCGATAACACCAACAACACACATTTTCTTTAAGAGTATTCCAAATTGAACGACATTTTGCAACTCCTTGGTTCCATCTTCAAGGCTGATGTAGTGAAGACGTGGTGTCCCTTATATGCCTATTGACAAAACACAAGACGAGTGAATTAGTTGCCAGGCTAGACTCAAGGTTACCTAGCTGCTACTGGTTCCTCTACAGGAGCCATTAATCTGATATTTTTCAGGGTTATCTTCCTCTTTGATGAGTGAAGTATTTAGAGGTCCTTTACTTGAGTATTTATGATTGGTTGATTTGCCATTTTGTAACGGCTTCTGAAGTTGAAAGGCGGTAAGGGTCTTGTTGCCTGTCGATGTCGACTAAATCTTTTCGCTTGAAGTTAAAGTCAATTGGAGTGCTATAAAGATTTCAATGGATCCAGTTTTTATGTGGCAGGTCAGTCGTGTAGTCAATTCAATCCTTGTCATGTGAATGTAAGAGCAATTTCCACACTTCTAACTATACTAGACGTGCTGGCAAATTGCATGGTCTTCTTACAGGGGCGTCTTGGTCACGGAACAGACCTTTTTAGGATGAAGGTGATTTACCGTTTAAGGTCAGTAGGGCAAACGCTTCTTTCAATGATGTCTTTGATAATATTGTATGTCTCGTAGTCCGTGAATACAAGGTATTTGTAGCACAGCTTGATCTATCGCGCTGGTGAAGCAACAGGAGGTGTGCTGATCTCCCATTTGATAAGTTGCGGGTTCTCATCCCTCCAACAGTCATCAAAATGCATCATATGACGGCTTTGGTCGCAGCTATTCAGCGCCTCCTTGCGTAGGCTCCTCATCACCCTCATGGTCTCGCCTGTATCAGGGGCATGCTGGTTTTACCGTCTTGTCTGTCATTTAATCACGTCGGACATGTTGGTTTTGTATTTTTGAACTCGAGTCAGGCGTTCTTGCTCTAGGGGAGCGTCCCTCCGGAAGGGACAGTGGGCCAGGACCCTCCTGACGTAGACGCTGACGGTGGAGCCTACACCATGAGCCGCGTAACCGCGACCGAATTCGGTCGTCACCTTTGCCCAGTGTGCTTGGACTATTGGGGCAGGTAAAAGTCACTATTAGAAATCGTAGGGAAGTGCGAGATTTGAACCCACAAGTAAGCAAATGCGAGACCAGCACGCTTCCGATTATGATACCAGCGCTCTTACACCATCTAGGAAACTCACTATTTATTCGTGGGCTTGGTATACAATTTAATGTAGAATATCGCGTTATGTGAAGAGACGAGTATCTCCAGGAAGAGAAGGCAGCCATTGTTTGCTTTTAGCTTCTTCAAAAGTAAAGTTACTTCTAGTGTTATCAATGATCTGTTCCTTAGAGTCCTCAAGTTCATAGAGGTTCTTGTACCTTCGAAGATTTAATTCATATTTCGGGAATATAGGGAGGAGTGGGAAGTACTTAGGACTTCCGATTTGTTAGTTTTTATAATATATATATATATATATATATATATATATATATATATATATATATATATGTGTGTGTGTGTGTGTGTGTGTGTGTGTGTGTGTGTGTGTGTGTGTGTGTGTGTGTGTGTGTGTGAAGAGTACACCCAGATGATAACTCATCGCTACCCCATCCATCTTTTAATATACTGTATATAATCACTCCGACAACTGAGGGAAGTTTATTATGTGTATAGCTCTACAAGTGTTTTGGGGACCTTTTCTAGGATGTCGAGAGGCAGGAGGGTGAAGATATTGCAGAAGCATACCGGATCAAGTATGTAATCCTCTTGTCCACAGGAACGTAAGTGAACATGCTCTCAACGTCAAAAGAAGCGATGACGTCATCAGCGTGGGAGCGTCCGGTAGGATTTCAAGGAAGACAGAAGAAATGGAGGCTTTGAAAGTTCTCCTGCCGCTATGCTTCTGGCAGAAGGGAGAGATGAGTGTGTAATTTGTTCATATTCTTTCTAGATGTGTCCAACTTTATGTATAGGTGTTCCAAAATATGTAAGTTGACTATAGACATCTTCATTTGCCAGTACGGTAGCTTTTTTTTTTTTTTTTTTGTGATTATTCATGGGCAGGGCCCTCACATGTGGGGGGAGGGGGTACATATGCCCTGGGGCGGCACATTTAGGGGGCGGCATTTCTGGTTTGGACATGCCGCCCACAAGGCTGACAAAATAATTATAATAAAAGAAAGGTCAAAAGAGCCCTGAATATTTTACCGTAATATACGAATTTTGCGTTAGAATCAATAGAATATGAAATATTTTTCCCTTATCCTTTCTACAATAGGGACATTAAATACAGTTTTTTAAATCCGTTTAATTATTTCGCACGCCAATAGCTAAGACAGTCAATAAGGCTCGGAGGAGATGGGAAGTGGTGATGGGGGGAGGGAGGCGTCACTTTTTTTTTTTTTTTTTTTTTTGTTAAGTTTAACTGCCACGGGCTTTGTGGGAGTGATACTACCCCCCCCCCCCCAAAAAAAAAAAAAAAAAAAAACTTTCCCTTGGGGCGGCATTTTGCCCTGCGGCGACACTTAGGCATGTAAGGGCTGTTCATGACTGAGAGGAGTTATGCTGTCATTATATGAGCTGGCAGCATTCAATTTTCTTTCGTAGTTGTATCATTAATACATAACTTCACATATATACGTAAATAAAATTGATAGAACTACAAAGATTTCTACATTTCGTCATGCAAAAAAAAAAATCACACAATAAACGAAAATTTTTGGCTAATTGGAATGCGCTGTTACTTAGATAAATTATTAGATATTCTAAAGCAGAGGTCTAGGAACTTTTTAGGTATTACTCCAAATATATGTTTGTATAAAATTATATCACCCCCAACGCCCCAGACTTCATAGAAAATGGAAACGAGCTGATTGTTCTAAAAAAATCATTGCATGCCAAGATCTGTTCTTGAATTCTACATCTTAGACACGCACCATGCAAATTCAATATCTATTGATTCTATGAATATGGAGAAATACTCGTCCATATTCAAATATATCAACGATTTGAAAAGAAACATAGTGAAACTAGTTTCTATTACCTCCCCCCTAGAAATGTAAAACTAGTTCCTTATGGGGTTACCTTGCCCATTCACCCAGCCCCTCCTTCAAACAAAAACCTTAAGAAACAAAAACACATCGACATTTATGTGCGAAAACTCAATCGATTTCTTCGCAAGTAGATTCCTTCGATGTCTGAACAAATTACACGAAATGAATTTAACTCACTGAACCCAAAAGGAGAAGGGGAGGAAAAACACACAAACAGAACAAGAGTTTATTTCTCGACCCCTGTGTGAAACTAGTCGAGGAATAAAATCTTCTATTTGCGTGTTTTTTCCTCTACTTGTCTTATAACCAAGATGTCATCACATCTCAATGAATGCAATTATATAAATTCACTTCTGTTACTAGCGCAATACGCATTCTTTTGAACCACAGTTATATTGATAATATGACAACGTCACAAACTCCCCCCTATCAGGAGGCTGGGACGGTGCCCCTTACAGAGAACTTTGTAGCGTGGAACTCAATAAACCATACCCTTTGTTCAACTTCGCCGGTGGCAGGGTTCGAACCGCCACCCCCTCGACCTCCGCCTCAAGTAACGACGCCCTAAACCGCTCGGCCAGCGAGCTTCCAAGTTACATACGGGACCAAGTTTGTGTTCTTATAACTGAAATGTTACGAAGAAACATAAATGAATATAACGGACTAGGTAACTGTTGTCACAAAAAAAAAAAATCCACACTGACTTGTTACTGTATCTGTATAAAACCTGCAAGAAAAACATTAACTTCACTCTTATACCGAATCCGTATACAACGTGATGTATAACTATTGTCCAGTAAATGAATCATATCCTCTCTTTATTGCATTATTAAAGAAAATAACTACTTAAGGAATGAGATGGGAGTAAGATTACTGTCTAAAATAGCGATACCATTTCCTATTGCTTCCCAAGGTATAATTTTCGTTCACAATTGAACGCACTACCTTGCTTCTGTACCTCTATATGTGGCCAGGCACCTCTTTAGAACACAAAACCCTCACGGTCTGATGTCCGGATTGTGATCTGACCACTGGTACAACGGGTTTGCCGTTGGAGCAACCGGTGGTGGGCCAGATGCTCGATAATCTCGAGATTTATGAGTTCAGGAGTTCAGTTCGACGACTTCCACTGCTGACTCAGGGGGAATGCGCCAACTTTTCGCATGTCATTATTCTGTATGCAGATATAAATGTGTGTGTGTGTGTGTGTGTGTGTGTGTGTGTGTGTGTGTGTGTGTGTGTGTGTGTGTGTGTGTGTGTGTGTGTGCGTGCGTGTGTGTCTTGGATCACGTGTTGGAATCGTGATCGACATCTTTTCCCTCCCTCCCGGAAGAGAGCTCAGAGCTCCTATATGACCGATCTATGGGTGATGCTGTGACCTTACACACACCCAACTCTCCACCCACGAGAGTTGAAGTAACGACTCGCAGCGCAGCCATAATGAAATTATTTCTGCCCTGGGCGGGATTCGAACCTGGACCTCCGTAGTGGCAGCCGTGAACTATACCAACCGTGCCATTGAGTTGTGTGTGTGTGTGTGTGTGTGTGTGTGTGTGTGTGTGTGTGTGTGTGTGTGTGTGTGCGCGCGCATTCCTTATCTTTCACTTATATCCATTCAAAACCTAACCATTGGTCACTTTAATCCTTGGGGTCAACATCACACCGAAGAGATAGTCATAGAGATGATACAGATCATATTTAGTGAGAGAAGTTGAAGGGAGGGATAGCAGAAGTTAGATTAGCCCTTTTTTATAGCAGAGATGAGTCTCTAATCATAAAAGATTGCTAAGTGACTCTACTCCGTAGGGGTGTCACTAAAGCCCCTAAAGTATCGACTGCATAGTACATGCAGCAGAGACCCCACACGGGGAAGGAGGAGGAGAAGGAGGAGGAGGAGGAGGAGAAAGAGGGGGTGGAGGAGAAAGAGGAGAAGGAGGGGGAGGAGAAGGGGGAGAAGGATTAGGAGGAGGAGGAGATGGAGGAGGAGAAGAAGAAGGAGGAGGAGGAGGAGAAAGAGGAAAAGGAGGAAGTGGAGGAGGAGGAAGAGAAGGAGGAGATGGAGGAGGAGGAGGAGGAGATGAAGGAGGAAGAGGAGGAGGAGAAGAAGAGGAAGAAGGAGGAGGTGGAGGAGAAGGAGTAGGAGAAAGAGGAGGAGGAGATGAAGGAGGAGGAGAAGAAGAAGAAGAAGAAGAAGAGAAAGAAGAAGAAGAAGAAGAAGGAGGAGGAGGTGGTGAAAGATGAGTAGGAGAAAGAGGAGGAGGAGATGAAGGAGGAGGAGGAGGAGGAGATGAAGGAGGAGGAGGAGGAGAAGGAGAAGAAAAAGAAGAAGAAGAAGAAGAAGAAGAAGGAGGAGGAGAAGGAGGAGGAGAAGAAGGAGGTTTGAGGAGGAGGAGGAGGAGAAGGAAGAAGACCAGGGGAGCAGTAGCTGGTACAGCAACCGCAGTGAAGTGTCAGGATGATCCTGACAGGATCCATAAGAATCTGATGAAGGAGATGAAGGCAAGCAAAGAGAGCGCGAAGGCCAAGCAGGTATCGAAATATTCAGTGAAGAGTCACAAAAACATCCTGAATCAGTATGTAAAGAAACGAAAGGCTAAACGAATGAAAATTGCTTTCCAGAATAGGAACTATGTATTACTGCACATCATCACATATCCAACAATAAATTATGGCCACAGTTCAATCTGTCTGTCGCGGGGGGGGGGGGGAGCGCGAGGAGGAGCCAGTTCATGGGAGGAGCCTCTGTCGTCAGCCGCCGGACTTCGCAGGGGATGAGAGCCAGCTCCCACCTCACTTAGGAGTCCCGTAGAGAGAGCTGGGAGCAGAAGGGGCGGATTCTTCGACAGAGCTCTCCTCCTCCTCCTCCTCCTCCTCTTCCTCTTCCTCCTCCTTTTCCTCATCCTCATCCTTCTCCTCTTCCTCTTCCTCTTCCATCTCCTTTTCCTCTTCCTCTTCATCTTCATCTTCCTGTTCCTCCACTTCCTCCTCCTCCTCCTCTGTGGACTCGAGCTCCGGGTAGCGGGCCTCGCCCTCGTAGGTCACCTCAGCCACGAAGCCGGAGTCGCCGTCGACGTAGTAGGTGACCTTCTGCAGGCGCCCGTCGGGGAGCTGGACGTAGTAGGAGCCCTCGGTGCGGTCGCCGTCGCGGGTCTCCTGGTGGCCGAAGTCGTTGCCGGACTCCTCGTCATTGACGGCGAAGCTGAAGTCGTACTTGGCGGGGCCATAGTCCTCCTCCACGGAGTCGTCAGGAGTGACGACCTCCTTGCTAGGAGAGGAGTCGTCAGGAGTGACGACCTCCTTGCTAGGAGAGGAGTCGTCAGGAGTGACGATCTCCTTACTAGGAGAGGAGTCGTCCTTGACGTCTTCAGGAGACTCGTAGCTGTAGGAGGAGCTGGGGCGTGGCTTGCCGGGCATGGCCAGGCAAAGGGCCACGAGGGAGAAGGCGAGTGCGACCTGAAACGAGAGAAGCCATCATTCGAGTCCCACTCCACTTGGACCTGTTGAAGAGCAGCTGCGCCTTGACACAGACGACTTCGTCAGAAGGGAGAGTACCTACCGTAATCTCGATCTATACTTCTTTGTCTGAAAAAAGAAAATGAAAGAGAGAGAGGGAGCAGTGGGAGTCTTACTTTGAGTGCCATAATAGAGGCCTGGAGGATGTGTGATATCTCCCGGTCCGAATTTCAGCTTTATATATGCACACACTCACACACGCCACCTCGTTAAAGGCCATCTCAAATTGGATAGTCGGGTGAGGTGCCAGTTTTTAAGAAGATGTCATGTCCTCGGTATTTGGACGACAACAATCTTGAACCAGATTTCACTACAGCAGCTGCTAGGAAATGCCTCACTTTTTAATGGCTTGGTCGAACTTAAAGAATGAACATAGCGTTCTCTAAGTTATAGGGCGAGTGTATGTTCTTAATAAGCAATAACCAGGGCTTCTATCATTCGAGACAATATCACACCGAAGAGATGAGCTAATGAAAATTTAAGGAGGATTACAGAAATCAAGGACAGTAGGAGTTAGGTGTGATCAGTCCTCTTTTTCTGAATGTTGTGTGATTCTGATCAGTTTTTTATTATTATCATCAATCATCATCATCATCATCATTTTTTTTCTGCTTGTGGTAGGTTCAGAGGAGGGATTAAGGAAGTTAGTGACAGTTTGGGAAGGTGTGCGAAAGAAGGAAGTTGAAGATAAATGTGGGTAAATGTAAGGTGATGAGATGTACAAGGGGAGAGGATGGCAGCAAATTGAAAGTAAGTATTAAAGTAGAGAGACTGGAGGAAGTGGATAGTTTTAGATAATTGTGTGCAAATGTGGCGGGAAAGGGAGGAGTGGAGGTGAAGGTAGAATGTTGATTGAGAGAAGGAAGTAAATGCCTTGGTGGATTAAAAAGTGTAATGTGAAATATACTTTTGGGAATGGATACTAAGAGGAGATTGTATGAAGGAGTGATTGTGCCAACAGCACTGTATGGGGCAGAAACATAGAACATATGAGGGGAAGAGAGGAGGAGTTTCAATGTGTTTTAGATGAGATGTCTGAGACGTATGATAGGTGTTACTAGCCTGGATAGAGTGAGAAATGAAGAGGCTAGGAGGAGAGCGGGAATGGAAAGGGAGTTGGGAGATAGGGTTGATTAAAGCGTATTGGGGTGGTTTGGACACATGAGAAGAACGATTGAAAAAAGATTAGTAAAAGAGGTGGGGAAAGCAGAGGTGGAAAAAGTGAATATGAGGGGACTACCAAGAATTAGATGGATGGATGGGGTAAACGGGGCGTTAGGAAAGAGGGGAATGTCTGTTGAGGAAGAAAAGGAGAAGACAGAAGATAGGGGTGAATGGAGAATAGTTGTTATAGATGATGCTGTGATGTATGAAAGGGAGTGGGTGGGGGATGTGTGAATGATATTTTGATGTAACCCGAAGGGATTTCTCCTCGTCTTCTCTCTCTCTCTCTCTCTCTCTCTCTCTCTCTCTCTCTCTCTCTCTCTCTCTCTCTCTCTCTCTCTCTCTCTCTCTCTCTCTCTCTCTCTCTCTCTCTCTCTCTCTCTCTCTCTCTCTCTCTCTCTCTCTCTCTCTCTCTCTCTCTCTCTCTCTCTCTCTCTCTCTCTCTCTCTCTCTCTCTCTCTTTTTTTCTTTTCTTTTTTTTTGTATGAGGGGACTGAGAGGGGGGGTCGCCGATCAAATGAAGCGGCCTTCCTGTAGATGTGCTGTGTCTTGCTACACTGCTTCTGACCAGGGTAGTAGGCGAAATGCAGGGATGACCCGTCATCCAGGAGGAGCCAAGATAAGAGGGAGGGGGGGTGAATGGGAGTGGAGTATGTGGGGATGGAATGGGTGGAAGTGGATTTTATGCCTTTGTTTTTTGACTACCTCCCTTGTAAGACTGAAATAGCCTTTGGTATATGTATGTGTTTTCTTTTCTTTTCGTTACTGAAGCCCCCAAGATGTTGATAACATAAAACTTGTGCAGTCAGTATCCAATTTGCAACAGTGAAATCATATTTGTTTTATGAATATATTTATACGTTTTCGTTTGGAGACAAAAATACACACATACATATACCAAAGGCTTTTTCCCCCTTACACGGGGGGTAGCCAAAAAGAAAAAGGCATAGAAACCACTCCCACCCATTCCATCCCCTACATATTCCACTCCCCTCCACCCTCCTCCCTCCCTCTCGTCTTGGCACCTCCTGGATGACGGGTCAACCCTGCATGATGTCTACTGCCCTGGGTCAGAAGCAGTGTCGCAAGACACAGCACATCCACAGCAAGGCCGCTTCATTAATTCGGCGACCCCCCCCTCTCCGTCCCCTCATGCAGAAAAGGAGAAGACGGGGAGAAATCCCTTCGGCCTGCGTCAAATTATTTCTCATACATACTTCCTCACCCCCCATCCCCCACCCACTCCCCCTCATGCATCACAACATCATCCATACACAACTATTCTCCATTCATCCCTATCTTCTGTCCTCTCCCGTCCTTCCTCAACAGACATTCCTCTCTTTTGTAATGCCCCTTTCGCCCCATCCATCCATCTCATCCTAGGACGCCCCCTCATATTCACTCCTTCCACCTCTGCCTTCCACACCTCTTTTACTAATCTTTCTTCACTCATTCTTTCCATGTGTCCAAACAATCCTAATACTCTTTCATCAACCCTATCTCCCAACTCCCTTTCCACCCCTGTTCTCCTTCTCACCTCCTCATTTCTTACTCTATCTAGCCTAGTAACCCCTATCATACTTCTCAGACACTTCATCTCAAACACATTCAAACTCCTTCTCTCTTCCTCTCTTATGTTCCATGTTTCTGCCCCGTACAGTGCTGTCAGGACAATCACTCCTTCATATAACCTCCTCTTAGCATCCATTCCCAGATGTCTATTTCTCATTACACTTTTTAATCCACCAAAGCATTTACTCGCTTCTCTCAATCAACATTCTACCTCCACCCCGACTCCTCCCTTTCCTGCCACATTCGTACCTAAGTATCTAAAACTATCCACTTCCTCCAGTCGCTCTCCCTTAATGCTCACTTCCAGCCTGCTGTCACTCTCTCCCCTTGTACATCTCATCACCTTACTTTTACCCACATTTATCTTCAACTTCCTTCTTTCACACACCTTCTCAAACTCTGTCACTAACTTCCTCAATCCCATCTCTGATCCTGCTACAAGGGCAGTGTCGTCAGCAAACAACAACTGGCTTATTTCACACTTTTCTCCATTTTCAACTGCATGCTACTTTCCCACAATAACATGCAGCCTATACCCCAGACGAGACGAGACAAAAATAAAGTGAATAATATCGAGATCACCCGAGTGACCTCTGTTTTGGTAAACAAAGTGATCTTCTCTTTCTAAGCCCCAAATTCGTGGCGTCGAGAGTAGGATTACTGCAATGACTTGTCTGTAAAGTGTAAGTGTGTGTGTGTGGGGGGTCACCTGAGGGGATGGGGTGATTACCTGAGGGGATCCCCTAGAAATGAGGAGAGAGGGAATTTCTCCATGTCTTCTCTTTTTCTGTATGAGGGAACGGAGAGGGGAACGCAATGTATCTTGCTGCATTGTTTCTGACCCAGGGTAGTGGGTGGACGACAGAAATGATTCATCATCCACGAGGAGCAAATATAAGAGGGAAGAATGGGTAGTGCATGGGAGTGGAATGGATGGGAGTGGAATGGGTGGGAGTGGGCGCATGCCTTTTTATTTGGTTACCTTCCTTATAAAGGGTAAAAAGCCTGTGGTATATACAGTAGATTGATAGATAGGTTCAATTTTGGAATCTTTGGGAGCGATAGAGGCTCAGGGGGGTAGTTGTCCCATTGTTCCTAAAGTAATAATTTATTGCATATCAGCTTCAGGTAACATACATTTTATGATGAAAAGTTCGGGTAGGGGCAGGGTCCGGGAACGGAGGTGAATTACCTCCAATGAGTTTGTTTGGATTATTTTAGATATTAATGAAGCCCCCCCCCACAAGTTAAGATAAAGTTAGGTCAGACTAGGTTAGAGTAGGTTATGTTAGAGTCGGTAAGGTTGATTAAGGTCAGGTAAAATGATATGAGGTGACTTAGGGTAAAATACACCTGTATTAACAGTTATATATTGTCGTTTTGATTCAGAGAAAAAATAAGATTTATTTGAAAAAAGAGAGTGGATACACGTAGCAAAGATATTAATCTACTCACGCGCATAGACGTGGATGGGCTGAGGTGAAGAGGAAGACCGAGAAATGGGTGGAAGTTTACAACTGTTAAAGACCTTTGTGAGAAGAGACTTCGATAAAAACGGAGATTTAAGTCGGAGAAAATGGAGACGAATTATTCCCCCCCCCCTAAAAAAGGGGGGGGATCTAAAAAGAAACATCACTAGTATCTGAAAAACTTCCCAATTATAATAAATGAAACGTAGCATTTTATCGCGTTAAAGAGAACTTATTATATTTTAGAATGACCAATGATTGGATTGGTCTTCTCCTGTAAATGCCATACAGCAAACGGTGTTGCCATATTAATTTACCCCATAAACCTTCAAAAGACCTTCATTTGATTTCAATACTGACTCTCATCCAAGTAGTATCGTACTAGCGTCGTAGATCGTCTATATTTACTTCCGTTCTCATCCACTCTTTAAATGGTTTAGGCAAATTTCATCTAATTTGTCTCTGATATTTACTATAACCTTTGCGGTTGCATCCTGCATTTTTTCTAAATCTGTCAAGGTCTTCAAATAAGATTTTGATGGAAAGAGATTATTCCAAACATAGCCTGACTTATGTTCTGATTGTGGTTTTCCCAATCCTTTCGACCACATCAACATCCAATGCTCACTGTTCTTTTGTCGTCCACAAACCTGCTCGTTCCTAACCTTACTTGTTATAGTAAAATTTGGCGAAGGTCATTTTTCTCAAATAAATAAACAAATAAGATAATAAATAGATAAATAAAATAGACTAAAATAGATAAACAAACGATGAAATATGATTGAAATAAAACAAGTCAAATGAATCAACAAATAAGATATACAAATAAGATAAAGAGAAAAATAAATAAACAAAAATATGTTGATAAAGAAAAAAGTAAATGAAAACTGAATTGGAATAGATAGATATTTAAGAAATAAACAAATTAGATAAATGTAATAACAAATGAATAAACAACGAAATAAAAACTACTTCATTAACAAATAAACATATGAATAGATAGACACATAAATATTGCCGATAATTAGTCCCCTTTTGCCTCACATCATTAACATAGTTTTCACTTTCCACCTGCTAGGCCTCCAGCCCACAAACCACCTCCCACCCCCGACCTACGCCCAAACCACCGTGTCCCTCCCTAAGGCCCCTTCCTGCTGCCTGCAGTACATCCCTGACACCAAATATCACCATTTGCTTTTTTATTACCAATTCATTTATTTACTTATGTTATTCATCTCTTTGTTTATCTATATATATGTATATATATATATATATATATATATATGTATATATACATATATATATATATATATATATCTACTATAGTAAAGTAGTAGCCTCTGTCTGTCAGATAGACCCCCATAACCATATATATTCTGATACCCTATCCCTCCAGGTACTTGGATAACAATTATGGAAGTTTAGTAACAGCTGAGGCAGTGAGCATCGCTTTACAAAAGCCTATTTTAAATGTACAGATATCATTTGATTATGTCCCCCCCCCCTCCAGTAGAAAATACAGACCGCCACCACGGGACGAAATCCCACATGGGGATTGTGTCTAGACTACCGGGACGGAATCCCACATCGGGAAGTTGTCCCGGTTACTCTTTCCGTCTTGGTAGGGTGGACAGATTCCCACATTAAAAGTTACCTCTCCCTGCCGTTTTTACTCGGCCTTATATACCCATGTTTGTCTTGATGTAGTGTATTACCCTAAAGATGACCATTTGTAATGGTTGAAACAGCTATCGGTACAATGAATCAACATTCTGAAGCCTTTCACTATTTCCTACAGAGTTTGAATTATGAAGAAAAAAGGAAATACAGAGAGTTAGAGAAATGTTCTCTTAAAATCATTGACGCCACTTGTGCTTTAGCATTTAACAGGAATTGTTTATATATAGATATATATATAAATGTATGAATATATATATATATATATATATATATATATATATATATATAATCTTCCCCCATCTTTCAGAAGAGTTGATGAAAAGGTACCCCGATGCACAACAAATGTCTATTGGGAGTAATATCAATTGATATTAACTTTGTCAGGTTGTTATAGAATATTCTAAAATAAGGACCACACACATACACACGCACACACACACGCGCGCACACACACACACACACACACACACACACACACATGCATACGCGCACACACGTGCACACGCACACACACGTGCACACGCACACACACGTGCAAACGCACAAACACGTGCACATACGTACTCCGAACCATATACGGAAGCTCTAATACTCGCCTCGATGAAACGAGACATACCAAAACACGTCTGGGGTCAATTTCATGCATAATCACACTTAAACCAAATTTCCTCGTAAGTATATGACGACCTTATCTAAGGTCAGTTACCAGTCTACTCCCTAACTACCTTAACCCGGAAAAAAACCTGTTTAACTGTGTCTAAATGCTCCTTCCTTCTCCCTCGACGTCTCCGACTTCCTTATCATCTTAAGCAAATGCTCTTAAGTCTCCAAAATGAGAGGACAATCACAGATCTAATGATGACAAACGAGCAAAGTGTTACCAGGCCTCTGTTCTTAGCAAGTTGATAAGTACTTCCCCGTATACAAATATAATACTCATCTCGTTAACTTAGCTACAAATCTAACTGGATCGTTTCAGCATCCATGTGTAGATAGACGCTTCCTGGAACTGTTTATTTTATTCTTATTATTTTTTTTTCTCTGAAATTGTGTGATCTTTCTTTGGCGTCCAAAAAGTCATGAGCAGGAACGAAACTAATCTCGCAGCTTGATAGAGTGAAATCTAGTTCAAGAGAGCTGCCGTCCAAATACCGAGGACATGACATCTTGTTAAAAACTGGAAGCTTCTCCGGGTGTCCGATTTGAAATGTCCTCATACGAAGGTGGCGTGTGTGTGTGTGTGTGCGTGAGTGTTTGTGTGTATATATAAAGCTGAAACTCGAACCGGGAGGTATCACACATCCTCCAGGTCTCTATTATGGCACTCAAAGTAAGACCCTCATTGCTCCCTCTCTCTCTTTCATTTTCTTTTTTCGGTTAAAGAAGTGTAGATCGAGAGTACTACGGTAGGTACTCTCCCTTCTGACGAAGTCGTCTGTGTCAAGGCGCAGCTGCTCTTCAACAGGTCCAAGTGGAGTGGGACTCGAATGACGGCTTCTCTCGTTTCAGGTCGCACTCGCCTTCTCCCTCGTGGCCCTTTGCCTGGCCATGCCCGGCAAGCCACGCCCCAGCTCCTCCTACAGCTACGAGTCTCCTGAAGACGTCGAGGACGACTCCTCTCCTCGCAAGGAGATTGTCACTCCTGACGACTCCGTGGAGGAGGACTATGGCCCCGCCAAGTACGACTTCAGCTTTGCCGTCAATGACGAGGAGTCCGGCAACGACTTCGGCCACCAGGAGGCGCGCGACGGCGACCGCACCGAGGGCTCCTACTACGTCCAGCTCCCCGACGGACGCCTGCAGAAGGTCACCTACTACGTTGACGGTGACTCCGGCTTCGTGGCCGAGGTGACCTACGAGGGCGAGGCCCGCTACCCGGAGCCCGAGTCCACAGAAGAGGAGGAGGAGGAAGTGGAGGAACAGGAAGATGAAGAGGAAGAGGAAAAGGAGATGGAAGAGGAAAAGGAAGAGGAGGAGGAGGAAGAGGAGAAGGAGGAGGAAGAGGAGGAGGAGGAAGAGGAGGAGGAGGAGAGCTCTGTCGAAGAATCCGCCCCTTCTGCTCCCAGCTCCCTCTACGGGACTCCTAACTGAGATGGGAGCTGGCTCTCATCCCTTGCGAAGTCCGGCGGCTGACGACAGAGGCTCCTCCCATGGACGGGCTCCTCCTCGCCCCCCCCCCCGCGACAGACAGATTGAACTGTGACCATAATTTATTGGATATGTGATGATGTGCAGTAATACAGAGTACCTATTCTGGAAAGCAGTTTTCATTCCTTTAGCCTTTTTGTATCATCCTAATCACTTTTTTTCTTCTTCAAAAAACATAGATTTTGTTATCTGGCTTACTCTACCATACCATACCATTCCATACAATAATAGACCATACCTTACTATAACATACCATAGTATACCATATAGTATATCGTACTGTATTAGACCATATATACCATAGTATACTATATAGTATATCATACTATATCATACCATACCATATAATACACCATACCTTACTATACCATACCATACTATACCATATAGTATATCATACTGTATTATACCATACCATAGTATACCATACCATACTATACCATATCATACAATGATACACCATACCTTACTATACCATACCATAGTATACCATATAGTATATCATACTGTATTATACCATACATACCATAGTATACCATGTATATCATACATATCATACCATATCATAGTATACCATACCATACCATAATACATCATACCTTACTATACCATACCATAGTATATCATACTGTATTATACTATACCATACCATACTATACCATACAATAATACACCATACCTCACTATACCATACCATAGTTTACCATATAGTATATCATACTGTATTATACCATACCATACTATATCATACCATACCATAGTATACCATACCATATCATACCCCATATGTGATATTAACTGCACGAGTTTTATGATGTCAATGTTTTGGGGACTTCAGTAAAAACTAGACCCCTACGAACCAGAGTCACGCAGCATTCCTCTATAACTGATGATTGATCTCCACTCAGAGAAGAATGTTTATCACTTATAACATCTACTATCCCTCCTTTCTATTCATCCATTCTGGTGGATCACGGGTTGCATGTGGACACCTCTCCGCCAGCACTACCAAGCCTCTTCGTCCAGTGTCTTCGTACCTCTTCCCCGTATCTCTTCCGTATCTCTTATCTATTGGTGTCCCTCCACCTCGATCTTGGTCTTCTTCTTGGTCTTCTCCCTTCGGCCGATCCCAACATGACTCTTCTTGGTGGTCTCTCTTGTCTCACTCTTGCAACATGGCCAGCTGTCCTCCTCATATCTCTTTATTACCTCTTCGATGTGATTTTGTCCACAAGGATAGAAACGCTGGTTATTTCCGACACGGTGCTAGACTATAGTATCATGCACTAGACTCGTATTAGGTCAGAGGCTTGTTATGTGTTGTTGCCTCTTTCTCCTTCTGAGGATCATTTTGATGTGTTTCAAGAGCAAAGGAAGTCCACGTTCCTGCCCTGTTTTCTGTTTTCAACAGCCTCTGAAGCCCCGTCTACCCCCAACGAGCATCCTATGGTGTCTGTTGACATAAGCGAGAATATTGTTCCCGGTGACAGACCCACATATCGCCTTTGCATATGTAGAAGACAAACAAGAACACCTCTTTGCTGGTTTGTCTTCTTCAGGCAAAGACGGTGAATGAACCTATCAACCAATCGTTGCCTCAAGTTTCACGAAGTGGAAAAACCCGCGGCCCTGCAGTGGCAGGCAACGGTCCCCGGAATCTCTCACAGGTCTCTCTGGGAAGAAACTCTGGACTGCTCTCTGTGTTGTATCAATGTGGTACTGCTTCTGTGTCACCGGTTCAAAATGGTAGGAAGAGGAGAGCAGTCGCCGGTTGCTATGTCCCCATGTGTGTAAAAGTATAAAAAATACAGTTGAAACTGGGCCCAGTTTAGAC
Source organism: Oratosquilla oratoria (assembly GCF_046742065.1). NCBI lineage: Eukaryota > Metazoa > Arthropoda > Malacostraca > Stomatopoda > Squillidae > Oratosquilla > Oratosquilla oratoria. Next base: position 43,368,011 of record NC_134797.1, on the reverse strand, counting down.
ACCAAGTGTCAGCCTCACAAGGCTGCACACCCTGATGGAGGTGGTAAGGGGGTTGATAGGTTTCGAAAAAGGGCAGATTCGCTGTCCATCAATCAGGTTCAGTAGATGTAAGCAAGTACCCGTCATTGGTCCCTGAGTGAGTTTATCAATGAGAACAGTATTCTCGCTCATGTCAGCAGACACTATAAGATACTCATGTGGGGAGAATGGAGCTTCACTGGATGTCTTCAGTCTGCATCTCCGTTTTTTTTTTTTTTTTTTTTTGTAATTTCTCTTCTATTGACATTTTCATGACCCATATTCTTCTAAAACTAGGTCATGAGTGAGTGAGTGTGTGTGTGTGTGTGTATGTGTGTGTGTGTGTGTGTGTGTGTGTGTGTGTGTGTGTGTGTGTGTGTGTGTGTGTGTTTAAGGATCCTCGCGTGACGTATTTATCGTTTCAGTTTTACCCAATCATTATTTCAAGGAGTTTAGCGAGATCCCTACGGACAAGAGTCCCGCAGCATCGTTTCATAATTAGAGACAAATCTCCACTCGAAAATAAAAGCTGATAATCTTTTATCTCCTATTATCTCCTTAATTTCTACTGTCCACATTAAAAATCTCCTTGACCAAACCACGTGACTCCATCTCTTGGATGTGATATTCTCTTTTTTTTTTTTTTTTGTGAAGTTCTGTGTGTTTGTATTCACAAGCACGAGAGTTACAAGGCCAACAGCGTCTCATGATATCCTGTCCAACTTAAGATTAGTTCAGCGAGAACTAGAATTCAATTTTTGCGAACTCGTCAAGTCATGTGTACGTGTGCGCATATCCTCTCAGTGACCAAGTGATGTGACCAAGCTCTGGTGTACTCTGTTTGTTATCTGATTCTTCAGAATATTCACCATTTTTTCAGTGGTTTTATTGCAACTCTCTCTTCCTCTCTATGTCTCTCTCTCTCTCTCTCTCTCTCTCTCTCTCTCTCTCTCTCTCTCTCTCTCTCTCTCTCTCTCTCTCTCTCTCTCTCTCTCTCTCTCTCTCTCTCTCTCTCTCTCTCTCTCTCTCTCTCTCTCTCTCTCTCTCTCTCTCTCTCTCTCTCTCTCTCTCTCTCTCTCTCTCTCTCTCTCTCTCTCTCTCTCTCTCTCTCTCTCTCTCTCTCTCTCTCTCTCTCTCGCTCTCCCCCTGTCTCTCTCCTTCTCTCTCGCTCTCCCCCTGTCTCTCTCCTTCTCTCTCGCTCTCCCCCTGTCTCTCTCCTTCTCTCTCGCTCTCTCCCTCTCTCGCTCTCTCCCTCTCTCTCGCTCTCTCCCTCTCTCGCTCTCTCCCTCTCTCGCTCTCTTCCTCTCTCTCGCTCTCTCCCTCTCTCCCTCTCTCTCTCTCTCTCTCTCTCTCTCTCTCTCTCTCTCTCTCTCTCTCTCTCTCTCTCTCTCTCCCCCTGTCTGTCTGTCTGTCTGTCTCTCTCTCTCTCTCTCTCTCTCCCTCTCTCCCCCTCTCTGTCTGTCTCCTTCTCTCTCTCTTCCCCTCTCTCTCTCTCTCTCTCTCTCTCTCTCTCTCTCTCTCTCTCTCTCTCTCTCTCTCTCTCTCTCTCTCTCTCTCTCTCTCTCTCTCTCTCTCTCTCTCTGCCTCTCTCTTGCTCTCCCCCTGTCTGTCTGTCTGTCTCTCTCTCTCTCTCTTGCTCTCCCCCTGTCTGTCTGTCTGTCTCTCTCTCTCTCTCTCTCTCTCTCTCTCTCTCTCTCTCTGCCTCTCTCTTGCTCTCCCCCTGTCTGTCTGTCTGTCTGTCTCTCTCTCTCTCTCTGCCTCTCTCTTGCTCTCCCCCTGTCTGTCTGTCTCTCTCTCTCTCTCTCTCTCTCTCTCTCTCTCTCTCTCTCTCTCTCTCTCTCTCTCTCTCTCTCTCTCTCTCTCTCTCTCTCTCTGCTTCTCTCTCGCTCTCTCTCGATTGTTCTCTAGGATAGATGCCCAAGTAAACGACAGTCCAAAGTAACGACAAATATCCCTTTATATATCTATATTTCTATCTATACATATGTTTATATGTGTGTTTGCATACCCATATTTGTTTTTGTGTGGATGGTGTGTGTGCGTGTATGTGTTTGTGTTTGTGTGCGCGCGCGTGTCTACGATGGCGTCCGTGTGCGTCCGCGCACGAACGGACGTCTGTGTATCTGTGCCCTGCCCTTGGATGCTCTCCAACACGTGTGAGCAGAATTAAAAAAAAAAAAAAAAAAAAAAAAAAAAAAAATCAACATTGCATGATGGACCTAAAGGACTTTGTTTTTGTTTTTGTTTTTTGTTTTTTGTCTCTCTCCCTTCCAGGCACCACCTCCTCCCACCCCTCCACCACCTGTGCACCATCTGAGAAATCCAGAACGAAGACGTACAACCTTCTGCATCGCCTGAAGCGGAGGCGTGCCATCTTTTCCCTCCTCCTCATCCAGATGGTACAAGGTCGCAAAAAGAAAATGTCTTCCTCCTAAAGCTGTCAAACACGTTTTTTGTGCTCTTTTCCTTCTAGAGCCTGATGATTTTATTCATTCAATGATAAGCTCCAATACCCAGAGAAATAAAGAGAAAATATTTTTTGAAAAATTTGTTTTTACCTTCTCTTACTATATGACTTTTTTTTATTCACAACAGAAAACGTGAAACGATATTTGAAAAAAAATCTACAAGTGATGATGCCTTGTTTATAACAATAGTTCTCGATTAAATACTGGTTCTCTGCTCTGGTGGCTTAATCGGAAGCGTGCTGGTCTTGATTTCGCTCAGTTGTGGGTTCGAATCCCGCACTTCTTTCCGGTTCCCAGTTGTGACAGTCCAAGCAACCAGGGTAGCTGCTTTGGCTGCAGCTACTCAGCGCCACCTGGCGTATACTCCTCACCGTAGTCGTAGGTGTATTGGTCTCGCATTTGCTTAGTTGTGGGTTCGAAACCCGCCAGGAACTGTTGTTACCTGCCCCAGCAGTCCCTAAAGCGCATAATAGGGCAAAGGTGACGGCTTCGGCCGCAGCTATGCTGCGCTGGGGGGTGTAATCACATAGTTGTGGGTTCGAATCTCGCACTCCTTTTCGCAGTAACTGTTACTTGCCCCAAAAGTCCCTTAGGCGCATAATAGGGCAAAGGTGACGGCTTCGGCCGCAGTTATTCAGCGCCTTCTGGCGTAGGCTCCTCACCCTCTCTGCACTAGCGGCGTCATCGGAAGCATGCTAGTCTTGCATTCGCTTTGTTGTGGTTTCGAATCCCGCACTCCTCTCCTAGTCCCAGCAGTGACGGTTCATTATTTGCCCCAACAGTCCCCAAAGCACATAATAGGGCAAAGGTGACAACTTCGGCCCCAGCCACTCAACGACTCCTGGAGTAGGTTCCTTACTTTCCCTAATGATACTTGAAAAGTTAATTTCTGCATTGACACATTTCTCTATTACATTCTCGACATTGACCACGAACATTGTTACATCCATACTGAGCGCCCCCAGATTCTCACACACACAATATTTGATTAAGGTGAAGACTAATCTTGGGCTCCGTACGACAGCGATGAGTTGATGACTACACTATGTGCTACTGAACGACAACATAATCTTATCGTCACTCTTCATTTGGACATGATGGACCATGATGGCTAAGTATTTCGTCGACATTAACCAACGCTTCTATACTTGGATCCATCACACTTCGTCGTTGTGATGGCGTTCTTCCTAATTATAGGTTCCCAAGAGTAGACTATTCCTCGGGAACGTGTTCAAGATTGAGAACGTGAGAAAGTATTTCAGGCGGTAAAGATTTCTTTGGTCTCTTTAACATGGTCAAGAAGAAGGGAAGGTGGTGAGGAGCCTACGCTAGGAGGCACTGAGTAGCTGTTCTCGAAGTCGTCACCTATGTCCTATGCGCTTGAACTGTTTGGGCAGGCAACTACAGTTTTTGCTGGGAATAGCAGAGAAGTGCGGGATTCGCACCCACAACTAAACAAACGCGAAACCAGCACTCTTTCGATTATGCCGCCAGTGCACATATGAACCACATATAAACCTGACACCAGCTGTGGACTTAAAACTACTATACTTCCAAGACTAGACCACGGGGTCGATGACCAAGTGAAACAAGCTATTATGGGTATATTCTTCATTAAATCACACATCCAATAAATTAAAATCTCGTAAAAAAAATCGGTCAGGAAAAGGACTCCTTCTTCAGGTAGGTCCTCCGTAGGTCGGTGGTCGGGTGGCAGGGTTACTTCCTCAGGAGGAGGAGGAGGTTAGTGGGGTGCTCCGTAGAAGGACCTAGGAGGGGCATAGCCGTAGCTCTTCTCCTGTTCCTCCTCGCTCGATTCGGGCTCCGGGTAGTGAGCCTCGCCCTCGTAGGTCACCTCGGCCACGTAGCCGGAGTCGCCGTCGACGTAGTAGGTCACCTTCTGCAGGCGCCCGTCGGGAAGCTGGACGTAGTAGGAGCCCTCGGTGAGGTCGCCGTCACGGGTCTCCTGGTGGCCGAAGTCGTTGCCGGACTCCTCGTCCTTAACGGCGTAGTTGAAGTCGTACTTGGCGGGGCCGTAGTCCTCCTCCTCATGGGATTCGTCGGAGTCTTGGGGAGCCTCGTAGCGGTAGGAGGAGTCGGGGTTGGCCAGGCAGAGGGCCGCAAGGGCCAGGAGAACTGCAAACTGAAAAGACGGGGATTAACATAGAGTTCCTTATTCGAATATAAACCAGAATCTAATTTAAACATAACTAACAACAAGAGACTTCCAGGATCACTGTTCCAGTTCTTCAAAACACAAGAGGAATCCAGGCGATAACCCACCTTGAGTGCCATGATGGGGGACTGGAAGATGTAACGCCTAATTCCACATAGGCGCTGTTTATATACACACGATGGACACAAGCGTCCAAGAGTGACGTCATGTCGGTAGCATTGAAGAAGAAGGTCGACAGTATGGAAGACAAAATGTCCTCGGCATTTGAGTGCCCCATCAAGATCAGGCACTGCTTTGGGACGGCGCCAGGTGGCAGGAAGGTGAGCCTAATGCCATAAAAACGTGGCTCGATTATGGAGGGGGACTGACAAAAGTGACATGGGGTCTTTTATTAAGAAAGGTCAATTGATGAGGAGTTTTGTCAAAACATCTATTTGATTGAGAGTTACAAAATTCGTATCTGTGCCAAATAAACTCGTAGTATATTCGTATGCATATGCAAATGCATATTCATGAGCATGATTATACGTATGTGCATATATGTATGCATATACATATGCATATAGGTACGCAAGTGTATTTACATACCCAGAGAGAGAGAGACAGAGAGAGAGAGAGAAGGAGAGAGAGATGCATAAAAATAGAGACATACACAAACTCTCATTACAAAAATTTCCACCTTAGATGTGTAAAGGCATCTATATCTAAATATTCTAAGTGAAGAAGCTGAACGCTTTGAAAAACATATATTCTTTTTCGTCGTGCTCCACATTTCCTTTGTTTGATTTAGTCTTTTTTAACTTAATTATTCAGGTTCCCGTTGAACCTTGGAAACCTATTCATTACTCTCTCCTCCCTGCAAATGTTTACTTTTCAAATACTTGAATAATTACGAGAAAAAAATATCTAATTACTTAGTTGTGGTTTTAACAGTATGTACGTACTTGTGAAAGAATGATTTGGCTTGACTTCACGACCATGTCCTCGTATGTTTCTACATGTACATGTACATGTGTATGAACATAAAAGTTGTACTCATGCGCATATACAAATGCACGTGTATGGGTGCGTCTATATTTATATTCTTGCGTGTGTGTGTGTATGCGTTCGTGTATGTGTACGTGTCTGTGTGTGTGCGTAACGTGTATACGTATACATTTGTGTATGTTTACGGATAAATGGGTGCTTATATGTATGTATATATATATATATATATATATACATATATGTATGTAATATATATATATATATGTATATATATTATATATATGTATATATGTATATATATGTATATATATATATGTGTATATATGTTATATATGTATATATATATATGTGTATATATATATATGTGTATATATATATGTGTATATATATATATGTGTATATATATATATATATATATATATATATATGTATATATATGTTTATATATATATATA
>NC_134797.1:43354407-43356907 GCF_046742065.1 Oratosquilla oratoria | reverse complement strand
TAGTACAAAGCAGTTACAAGTTAAATGCAAACTAAAGTAAGAATTGAGAGAGGTCACAAAAAGTTGGGGGGGATTTTGTCCGTGGGTGGACTCAGTGGGAATGTGCCACTTGTTCTTCTGGTGTTGTTTGTAGTGTAGGCCTAATGTCCGTGGGCTGACTTGGTGATATTCTGTCCGTTCTTCTTCTGGTGACCGAGATATCTTTCTTTCTCTATATCTCTCTCTCTCTTTCTTTCTCTCTCTCTCTCTCTTTCTCTCTTTCTCTCCGTCTCTCTCACCCGTCGTATCTCTACTTTCCCTCCCCCCCCGCCATAGCTCTCTCTTTGTCTCTCCTTCCGCTGTCTGCCACTTTCTCATTCATTAAATGTGTGTGTAGACATCTAAAAGTACCATTTCCACGAACGCCTCATGACCTGGCAAATGTTGAAATTAAGAGGTAATAACTCCTCCAACGTCATTTTCGCATTTGTTTGCGTCGAGACGTGTATACCAGCTCCAGTAGACGTTGCTTAGTCACGGCAAGGTAAATTTTCGGAAATGGTGTCCATAGTATACAGATCTATCGGTTATCTGTATCATCAATAATAAAAGTAGTTCACTTCACGTAGATGTTATACAATATTTAGTTTTCGTAACCGTGGTTTTTATGAGACATAAAATGTTCGAATTGCAAAGGTAATATTTTTCTATTTTATGCTAAGAAATTTCTGAATGTCATATTCTAAGATTTGTGTATATTTCATCGCTTAGTTCACTTAATCACTAATCTATATTTTCAACACTGTGAATGGTTTAATTGGATGTATTTGATGTATTATACATGTAACAATACAGTTTAATTTTGCATTATAGTTACTGCAAGGATAATATTTAATATGCATCTTCACACATTGAATAAGTTGATTTGTAATTGTACATTACAAATTAATGACCCCAATAGGAAATCTAACCACTGTAGGTGTAAATTACCTCGTTTAGGCTACCACCTCGTTTAAGCCCCAATCACACCAAGCTTGCGACCAGTTTCCGACCACCCTCGACCGAAAATCAAGCGATCGGTCGGCGATACAAAATCTATGCAAGGAATTGCAATGGAAAAAGTTAATGTGGTTGATAAGATGAAAATCTATGTACTGGGGACTATTCAGTGTGTGTTGTAATATATCTGTTTATCGATCTATCTATTTATATATCTTATTACCGAATACCAGCGATTTCCAAAGACTACTTGCAACTTTGGTCGGAAACTGGTCGTAAGCTTTCAATGAAAGAAGTACATTACCTGTCCGAGCCGGGCCTGGGAAAGCGACACAGCTGCGCCAGTTATAAGTTCAGGCGATAGTACATGTGCACATGCACGCACATGTACCCGTTCATGTACATATACGGATACACGCACTTGTACTCGTGCATCAAAGTGTAAGTATACGCGGATGCGTGCGAATACAAGTTTACGCATTAGCAGGTGCATTCGGGTTGGCCACAAACAGGAAGCCGCAGAACTTGACAACCCGCAAATTCATCATATTTAAAAAATAATAATAAACAGAGAAATAAACATATAAGTAAATAAATGGGCAAATAGGTAGATAAATAGATGAAAAATACAAAAATACATGAATAGATAAATAAGTAAACAATATATAGTAATTGAATATGAAATAAATGATAGATAAAGAAAAGCGAACTGAATAAATAGATAAATGAGTAAATGAACAAATTGATAATTATTAGTATATAGAAGGCATTTTTGTAACAAGAATGTGTGCACTCCTGAAGGCATGTAATTGTGAGCTTTTGTAGTTGGAACGCTCTCTCTCTATCTATCTATCTATCTATCTATCTACCTATCTCTCCGAATCTTAGTCTCTATACCTGTGTGTGTGTGTTTGTGTACACTCGTATGTATGTGCGTGCGTGTGTATGTGTCTTCCCATGCATATCTGTGTCCAGTCATATACAGGAAGAGAGCTACGCTCGCAGGATCGCGTCTCTCGATTTGTCAAAACTCGTTTCTTAGACCAGTTGGGTCATTACAACGTTCAGTGCAATGATTTTCCATGACTCTTCACTTCCACTTAGCCACCATCCCTCCCAATGCACCTCTTTACAATTAAAATGACCCACCGGGTCATGCGAGCAATAGAGCTCTCATCCGGTAGGTTCATAGCAGTTGATCACGAGCCCAGCACGTAGTCAAAGACAACGGTGGATCACGTACACACACACACACACACACACACACACACACACACACACACACAATGAGAAAGAGAAAGAGTGATGAAGAAATGGAGAAAGAAAGAGAGCAAGAAAGATAGAGGGGGAAGAAATAAAGAAATAAATACACTCGCGCGCGCACGAATACACGTTCTTTCATAGGATGCACTACTTCCTCTGTGCCCGTTCCTTAGTACAACCCCACCAATGCCAACCCCCCCACCCCCACCCCACACACCCGCCAGATAAGTTCCTCCCCCTGGGGCAAGAGTACCCGTCC
>NC_134797.1:43339407-43346907 GCF_046742065.1 Oratosquilla oratoria | reverse complement strand
CTCCTCTTCCCTCACTCCTTTTCCGCCTGAACACATGTGTTCAGTGTGATTTTTTCTTTCATTACTTTTTATATAAATATTTATTCATTTATAAACTCGTTTATCTATTTCTCTATTAAGTTATTTTTCATTTAACTCGTTTTATTTACTTATTCAAAATCATTCATTTATCATTTGTCATTTATCATTTAATTACTTATCTATTTATCTATATTGATTTGTATTTATCTATTCATATTAATTTATGTTTATTTCATGCATGTACTATATTCGCTTATTTGTATATCTATTTTTCTATGTATTTGTTTATCTATTAATTTATCAATTCATTAAAGTATTCATTTATTAATCTATTTACCAATAATGGATACGTGCTAGTAGTGTTCCTATAATATTGACATCAAAGACGATCACCTCCCTGTTACCAATTTTAATCCGCCTCACTTCCACCAAAAGGTGCAACCCCGAGAGGCTGTCACTTGGTCCCCGGATCGGGGCCCAAGATGTCTCCTCCCATCAACTTTAACCGGAGACTGTTCGCCTCCTCCCCACACTCACACAACACAGACACGAATCCAAAGTTTCTTCCCAGAGAGATCTGTGGGCGGTTCGGAGGACTGTTGGCTGACGCTGTGGGACTCCAGTTGAGCTATGGACAAGAGTCACTATTATCATTTGTTTGGTTGTCTCTTATATTCTCTGTCTTTTGCCACACATTTACAATTCATCTTGTTTATATCAATTCGTCTGTACATGTGTGCGTGCGTGTGTCTGATTCACCATGGTCTTGGATCACGTGTTGGACTCGTGATCGACAGTTATTAACCTCCCGGATGAGAACTCTGAGCTCATATGACCGATCTATGGGTAATACCGTGACCTTACATGCAAACACACACACCCAACTCCCCGCCCACAAGAGTTGAAGTAAAGACCAGCAGTGCAGCGATTCTAAAATTATTTCAGCCCTGGTCGGGATTCGAACCCGGACCGCCGTAGTGGCAGGCGAGAATTCTGACCATTGAGCCACGAGATTGTGTTTGTGTGTGTGTGTGTGTGTGTGTGTGTGTGTGTGTGTGTGTGTGTGTGTGTGTGTGTGTGTGTGTGTGATGCACACACCAATCAAGGAGACTCACGAGGAGAACCACAACGACGAGAACGACGACGACGACGCCGAGAACGACGACGACGATGACGACGAGGGTATCAGAAACCGAAACCAGGTAGCGTCTAGGGGTTGGGGGAGGGGGGCGAGAAGAGGATCCCACGCCAGGAGGCGCTGAGTAGCGGCATCCGAATCCGTCACCTTTGCCCTGTTATGCGCTTTGGGGGGACTGTTGAGGGGCAGGTAGCACCAGTCACTACTGGGAATCGGTGCGTGGGATTCGAACTCACAGCTAAGCGAATGCAGAAGACACGGGGGGAGGGGGGGACACCGTTTTGGTGGTATCCTAAGACAGGTTTTCTGATCTTCCTGTAGTCGGGATAAGAGGTCATCTGTGTTTCTTTTCCTTAAAATGACCGAAAGGATTTGAAATGCAGCGGTAAAATTAGGCGAATACTAAGTGTGAAGAAGGGACCAAATAAATAAATAATAATGATAAGCACCAAAGTTCTCAGCAAAGACAATACATCAAGCAAAAGACCAAGTCTGGCAATAGAGAAATAGATAAAGAGATAAATAAGTAAATAGAAATATATTATATATATAAACATTTAAATTAGTAAATATATAAGGAAGACCATGAGTATAGAGGAGACTACAAGAGACCATAAGGCCTACACTAGGCAGTGTCATGTCCTATACCACCTGTCGTTTTTGTCTATTTCCTTCTTAAACCTAAATTTGCCTAATTTAAATCCATTACTACGAGTTCTGCATCAAGATTTTCAGCAAAGACAAGACGACATCAATAGATAAATAGATAAATAAATAAATAGAACAGGCAAATAAACAAGGGGTCCCAGACAAGAGATTTTTATTGCAGATTCCAGAAGAAGAAAAGAGACGAAAATGTCGAAATTCTCTAAAACAATGACGAAGAGAAAAGAAAAAAAAATTAGTTGGACCAGGAGCCTATTCACTCCAATAACAACAACAAGGTTGATTTCATCCCCACGTCCACCAACAAGGACGAAGTTACGTCAATAACGACTTTTCTTTTATTCATTTGATTGTTTTTCTGCAAGAGGTTAAGAAGGAATAATAATAATAAATGTCCTTTACAGAATATCAAACGCGGTTCACAAGAGCAAAGCGAAAAAAACTCCCGTAAAAATGGGAACTTGGTGCTGAAATATTGCTCGTAAGAACCGCGTTTTATGCTCAGTGAGTAGGCATATACGCGCGTATACACACACACACACACACACACACACACACACACACACACACACACACACACACACACACATACACACACACACACACACACACACACACACACACACACACACTAATCACGCATCCAAAGGCGTGAAAACATATTTTCCAGCTCAACAAATGTCATTTTCCACGAGTATTTTTGTAAGTGTATGTAACTTCTTTACTCTTTCCGTCTTACTCCTTGTGCAATTAAATCACAAAGTTGATGTGCTGGAAAATGAAGCATTAAAGGACGTGCTTTTAAAGCTTCTCTACAATTTCTGTCGAACGCTCTCTAATTTTAGATATAATGTTACTTGCTTACTGGCTTATTTATAAAACCTACCCGTAGTTTTCATAAATGTAGCCGATGAAGTTAGTAAAACTCTACTTCATAATAATAGAAAACATTCGCCAAAGCTGACGAAAGTGAGAGAAAGAAGATAAATAAATAAATAGAGTGAGAGAGAAGGAGAAAGAGAAAATGGGCAAGACAGACGACATGACGTAGTCGCGCGTGACCTTGATCTTGGCGCTGATTGGCCAAAGAAAAGGCGGAGGAGGAGGAGGAGAGGGGGTGAGCCAACCTTCGACCCAGTGACTCCCTAGTCGCAGCAAGAGCATAATCAACAGACGTGTTTCTCCTGGAGCAGTCTGACATTAAAGAAAAATAGTAAAGTTGACCTAAAGAGAGCGGACGTTTGATCTCTTCCTGGGAAGTTCACTTTTTTATTATTATTATTTTTTTTTTCATCAAAGGCGAGGGTCGACGCGTTCACAAAGATAATTTGTGGATTTTTTTTTTCTTTTCTCCTGACTGAATGCGACGCCTAGTCGAGTTCCCCCTCCCCCTCCTCCTCAAACATTCTCACCATGATCGATCACGCAGGACGTCATGATTGAGGAGTCTGTTACTGACAGTCAAAATAGAATGACGATAATAATGACAATAACAATAATAATTATGATAATAATAATTATAATAATAATTATAATTATAATAATAATTATTATAATTATAATAATAATTATAGATATTAATGATAATAGTAATAATAATTATTGTAATAATGATAATCTATTCGATCGATCTATATACCAAAAACATTTTCCCCCTGATAAGGGAGGTAGCTAAGTCAGAGGCACGTACTTACTCCCACCCATTTCACTCCCTTCCACCACCATTTGCACCCCCCCCCCAATCTCAGCTTCTCATGGAAGACGAGTCATTATTGCATCCCACCCACTGCCCCGGGTCAAATGCAATGCAGCAAGACACAGTACATCCACAGCAAGGCTGCTTCATTTAATCAGCAACACCCCCCCTCTCCGTCCACTTTATCATTTAATAATGATAATAGTAATAATACTAAGAGTGATGATAGTAATAATAGTGATAATAATGATGGTAATAATAATAGAGGAACAAACGAGCGTTCACAAGGATAGACGAGTTGTAGGTATTAGATGAAAATAATCAATTAGATGATAAATACATTAATGAATATATGAGTAGAAAGCTAGATAAGCAAATAGATTGATTAATAAATTAATGGAAAATTAATAACTAATGACTGAAGGAAAAATTTATGAAGAAATAAAGGTAAAACGTTTATAGATAAATGCATGCATGCGTGTGTGTGTGTGCGTGTCTGTCTTCATATCCATGTGTAAATATATCCCCATGTGTGTGATTGTGTGTGTGTGTGTGTGTGTGTGTGTGTGTGTGTGTGTGTGTGTGTGTGTGTGTGTGTGTGTGTGTGTGTCTGTGTGTGTGTGTGTGTGTGTCTGTGTGTGTGCGTACAGAGACGCACCCAAGTGAGAGCGCGCGCCATTGCCGCGCGTGCGGATCGTGGCGTGGAAACGTGGCTCGCACGCGCTGGCGGCGGAGAGGAGCGACGCCAAGAGTTGTCTTGCTGGAGCCATGAAGGAGCGGCAGAGGCAGCCAGCCATTCGTGGTGTCCACTGGCGCAAGAAGGTTGGGAGAGACAGAGAGAGAAAGTGCGAGAGAGAGAGAGAGAGAAAGTATACTGGTCTGAGCATGTGCTGACCACACAAGGAAAAGTGCACGACAGAAATGCGGCCGGAAAAGCCAGAAGAGTAACGGAGGGGAAGTAAAGTCGGGGGGAAGGAGGAGGATGGGAGGAGGATTCGTACGAGAGCCGGGGACGGGATGCACCAACGACCACATGCTCCAAACAATTTACCAAAATCCATTGGGATGCTTAGGAAACGTTCATGGATCTGGATGAAGCATCTGGCAGAGTGGACACAGGACCGCCGTGGAAGGCAATAGGGTGTGGTAAGGATTGATAAAGGAGGCGAGGGCGGCATCTGAATCCGGGAAAAGGTGGCGAGAGGAAGTCTTGGGGCTGTGGTAGAGTATGTGTCATGTCGCCCTGGTTGTTCCATCCGCGTTCAAGGATGGAGCTTCGAGAGGAGTAGAGTGAGGAACGGAGTAGAGTGCGGCGGTCTGGGAGAAGGGAGCAGGAGGTGCATGGCAGAACTCGTGGTGCCTGCGGACGATGCGATGCTCAAAGGAGATAGTAAATCGGAGTTGGAGGAACTGGTCAACAGCGTCTAGGGTGGACGAGAGGGAAGTTGCGAAAGGAAAAAGACGACAGTGAATATCAACTAAGGTTAATATGGCGGTAATGTGTGTGTGTGTGTGTGTGTGTGTGTGTGTGTGTGTGTGTGTGTGTGTGTGTGTGTGTGTGTGTGTGTGTGTGTTTGTGCGTGTATGTGTGTGCGTGTGCGTGTGTGTGTGTGTGTGTGTGTGTGTGTGTGTGTGTGTGTGTGTGTGTATGTGTGTGTGTGTGTGTGTATGTGTGAGAGAGAGAGAGAGAGAGAGAGGATGTAACATAAACACACACACATACACACACACACACACACACACACACACACACACACACACACACACACACACACACACATGCACACTCAAATCCACACATACATGCATGCACACGGGCAAAACGAGAGCGAGAGTGAGAGACTGTTTACAAGCTAGATCAAACAAGCAGTCTTGGAGAAAAAAAAGGTTCCTGGACAAGTCCAGCGTCCTTTGAAGGTCAACCTTCACAACTGAACAAACTCGAAAGTGGGGCATGATTTGCATCCTGGACCAGCGTCATGTCACCCTGACAGGGAAAGGTCTCCTGACGCCCTCCCAACCTTGGACAGAAGCCTGGTAAACATCGTAAACTTACTATATCGTAAACTTACGATCTCTTAAGCTTGGCTACTGGCGCCAGGCCTTATGGTGTTTGTGAACGGAGTCTGTATGCCAGGACTGAGCAATGTCAGCATATTTCTTTCCACAAGCCCAAAGTCCCATGGAAATTGAACAGTAATACATAAAGTAACACTGGCTACGACACATGCAGAAGAGACCAAAGACAAAGCACGTTGTATTTGAGAGGATGAGGATAACTTTAGAAATTAACCACGTTTAGTCAAAACCGCTTTTGGGGGATGTCCATTCTGTGAGTAAACCCTTTTTCATAAAGCGACGAGTTCAGAGGGTGTCAGTGTGTTCAAAGCCATGAGCTCGGTTGTGAGGCTCCAGAGAGGGCAGACCTTGGTCCTTCGGGACTTTGTTGTTGTGGGCTGTAGATTACCAGCGCTTCTATCCTCGTGGACAATTTCGCGCCGGAGCCCTCAGGGAGAATGTCGAACCTTCTATGAGATAATGGGGGGGGGGGAAGGAGGGAAAGGGGGAGGTGGGAAAAGGGGGACTTGGGAGAAGGGGGAGGAGGGAAAGGGGAGAGAGGAGACAGGAGGGAGGGGGGAAATGAGGATAGTGTGTGAGGGAGAGGTTGGGAAGGAAGAAGAGAGGAGAGAAGAGGGGAGAGAGAAAGGGGCTGAGAGGAAAGGGGTGAAGGGAGGGAGGGTGGGAGTGGTCTCGGCGAGGACTATGGGGCATTTTGGGACGAAGCCGAGGACACGGAGGACAACCAAATGCTCTCAGATTAAAATAAACAAGTAAATAAACGAATAGAAAAAAGGACTGTTTTGTCACTGTCAGGAGGACCGAAGCCACTCCCGCTTTTGCGACACGTGGACGGGAATCAAGGAGGAAGAAGAAAAGAGAGGCTCTAGAGCACATTCTGTATTGAGTTTCACACATCCAATAAATTAAAGTCTCTGGTCAGAGAGAAGACATCGCGCAGACGGAAGAGGACGCCATCTGCAGGAGGGTCCTACGTGGGTCGATGGTCATTCTTGGGTGGTGGTGAGGTCCTGGGGGGGGGGCTACCTCGGGAGGAGAGAGGCCCTCAGTGGGGGGCTCCGTAGAAGGATCTAGGGGGAGCATAGGAATAACCCCTCCTCTCCTCCTCTTCCTCCTCTTCCTCCTCCTCTTCTGTGGACTCTGGCTCAGGATAGTGGGCCTCGCCCTCGTAGGTGACCTCGGCCACGTAGCCGGAGTCGCCGTCCACGTAGTAGGTCACCTTCTGCAGGCGCCCGTCGGGGAGTTGGACGTAGTAGGAGCCCTCGGTGCGGTCGCCGTCGCGTTCCTCCTGGTGGCCGAAGTCGTTACCGGACTCCTCGTCCTCGACGGCCCAGGCGAAGTCGTACTTGGCCGGGCCGTAGTCCTTTTCCTCCTCCTCCTCGTGGGACTCTTCGGAGGCCTGGGGCGCCTCGTAGCGGTAGGAGGCGTCCGCGGTGGCCACGCAGAGGGCCGCCAGGGCCAGCAGGAACGCAAACTGGAAGGCAACAAGAATTGAGTGGCCCTCTCCATCTCGAGTGGCAAGAACTCTTAGCCTAAACAGACCGTGCTTAGACAGCGGTCGAGTGGTGGTGGTGGTGGTGGTGATGGTGGTGGTGGTGGTGGTGGTGGTGGTGGTGGTGGTGGTGGTGGTGGTGGTGGTGGTGGTGGTGGTGGTGGTGGTGGTGGTGGTGGTGGTGGTGGTGGTGGTGGTGGTGGTGGTGGTGGTGGTGGTGGTGGTGGTGGTGGTGGTGGTGGTGGTGGTGGTTGATGCTTGTTTGATGTTTGTTCTTTTGTTTTTAGTGGTGGTGGTGGTGTTTGTTGTTGCTGTTATTTTTTTGGTGGTAATGTTTGTGGTGATGTTAGTGTTACAAAGGACTGCAAAGGAGGAGCATGCCGATAGGAGACCTTTTGGTCCAATGTT
>NC_134797.1:43319407-43326907 GCF_046742065.1 Oratosquilla oratoria | reverse complement strand
GTCTCATCCGCTAACTCCGGTGTCATAATTCTCTGACAATGCGAGTTAACGGCCAACAATAAGAACAGCAACACTGACACAACCACTACCAACAACAACATTGGACCAAAAGGTCTCTTGTCGGCAGGCTCCTCCTTTGTAATCCTTTATAACACTAACATCACCACCAAAAAAATAACAGCAACAGCAAACACCACCACCAAAAACAAAAGAACAAACATCAAACAAGCATCAACCACCACCACCACCACCACTCGACCGCTGTCTAAGCACACTCTGTTTAGGTTAAGAGTTCTTGCCACTCGAGATGGAGAGGGCCACTCAATTCTTGTTGCCTTCCAGTTCGCGTTCCTGCTGGCCCTGGCGGCCCTCTGCGTGGCCACCGCGGACGCCTCCTACCGCTACGAGGCGCCCCAGGCCTCCGAAGAGTCCCACGAAGAGGAGGAGGAGAAGGACTACGGCCCGGCTAAGTACGACTTCGCCTGGGCCGTCGAGGACGAGGAGTCCGGCAACGACTTCGGCCACCAGGAGGAACGCGACGGCGACCGCACCGAGGGCTCCTACTACGTCCAGCTCCCCGACGGGCGCCTGCAGAAGGTCACCTACTACGTCGACGGCGACTCCGGCTACGTGGCCGAGGTCACCTACGAGGGAGAGGCCCACTACCCTGAGCCAGAGTCCACAGAAGAGGAGGAGGAAGAGGAGGAGAGGAAGGGTTACTCCTATACTCCCCCTAGATCCTTCTACGGAGCCCCCCACTGAGGGTCTCCCTCATCCCGAGGCAGCCCCCCCCTCCCACCCACCACCCAAGAATGATCACCGACCCACATTGGACCCTCCTGTAGATGGCGTCCTCTTCCTTCTGCGCGATATCTTCTCTTGGCCAGAGACTTTAATTTATTGGATGTGTGAAACTCAATACAGAATGTGCTCTCGAGCCTCTCGTTTCTTCTTCCTCCTTGATTCCCGTCCATGTGTCGAAAAGTGGGAGTTACTTCGGTCCTCCTGACGGTGACAAAACGGTCTTTTTTCTATTCGTTTATTTACTTGTTTATTTTTATCTGAGGGCATGTGCTTGTCCTCCGTGTCCTCGGCCTCGTCCTAATATGACTCCTTTTCCTCGCCGAGACAACTCCCACCCTCCCTCCCTTTCCCCCTTTCCCCCTCTCCTCACACCCTCACGGGAAGTTTTGACATTCTCCCTATGGACTCCAGCGAGAGACTGTCCACGAGGATAGAAGCGCTTGTAAACTACAGCCCACAACAGCAACTTCTCCGAAGCCCGATCTCTGCCCTTTCTTGAACCTCAGAACCACTTGAGAGTTTATAGCTTTGAACACACTGATATTCTCTGAACTCGCCGTTTTATGAACAAGGGTTTACTCACAATATGAACAAACCCCCAGAAACGATTTGTCTTTTCTAACTAAACGCCGTTAATTTCTGAAGTTATTCTCATCCTCTCAAATACGATGTGTTTCGTCTTTGGTCTCCTCCGCAGGTGCTATAACCAGTGTCACCTTATGTATTTCTGTTGCTCAGTCCTGACGTAATTGGCTCCACTCACAGTCGCCACAAAGCATGACGCCAGGGGCTAAGCTTCAGAGATCATATTTGTTTTCATCGCAAACTTACGATATAAGTATACAAGGTCATCAAAAAATGACTCGTTTACGATGAAAAGAAACATGCATACCACGGAGCGTCACTTTGGGTACCGTAGCTCTAGATGCCATGAAAGGCCCCATTACGTGCCCATAGTCCCAAAGTTTTTTCATGGTTATGAGCTTTGTGACCGTATAGATCGAAACGCTGAAGCATTTTTGAATCTCTTTTTTTTTTTTTTTTACTCTTTTTTCCGTCCATATTTACTTTCATTTGTCTTCTAGATATGTACGTGCATACATACACACATATATATCATTGAATTGAATAACAAGTTTATTATGACAAAGCTTCTTATCGTACTTTTCTCTATTTATTAAAGCATTCTAACCTTCTATCGATTGCTTTAAGAAAGAGAGAAAAGTACAAGAGACTTTGTCACAGTAAACTTGCCATTCATTTCAATGAAGCATGCTTGAGGGAAAACGTCATGCCCATACACACTATGAATATATATATATATATATATATATATTATATATATATATATATATATATATATATATATATATATATATATATACGATATATGTATATGTATATATATACTGTATGTGTATATACACATATACATATATACGAGTATATGTATATGTATATATATACTGTATGTGTATATACATATATATATATGTATATGTAATATACATATATGTATATGTGTATATATATATGTATACAATGTGTATGTATATATATGTATATACATGTATATATATGTAAATATATATATATATATATATATATATATATATGTATATGTATATACATATATGTATATGTGTATATATATATATATATATATGTGTATGTATATATGTGTATATACATGTATATGTATATAAATATATATATATTATATATATATATATATATATATACTGTATATATATGTATGTACATATATATGTACATATGTATATATATGTATATACATAATATATATATATATATATATAAATATATAGTCATATATATATATATGTATCTATATACATTTATATGTACACACACATATATATAGATATATATATACACACATATATATAGATATATATAACACACATATATATATATACACATATATACACACACACACACACACACATATATATATATATATATATATAATATATATATATATACATATGTATATATATATATAATACACACACACACACACATATATATATATATATATATATATATATATGTATATATAGCTTAAAAGTGGCAGTCTGCCGACAAGATTGACTAGATAAACACCATATGAGGACGGAGCCTTTATTTGTACGACGTTTCGCTTATTACAGCTTTTTCAAGTACAAGTTGAGATACAAATGCTTGAGATTAAATAAGGGGAAAGGAGGGAACGGGGAGAGAAAAAGGGGGGGGGGAAGGAAGAGGAGGAGGAGGAGGAGGAGGAGGAGGAGGAGGAGGAGGAGGTTGGGGGGATTGGACACTGGGAAAGGATGAGAATGCTGGCCCAAACGTCCGTGAGCGAAATGTCCACAAAGGGTGGTTTAAGTATTTAATATTTTGCTGGCCATGGGTATTAGGGGAATAATGTGAGGAGATATGTTAAACATGCCCCTGTTTTGTTCAATAGTGTTCGTTCCTTGAATGATTGCTGCTTCTAAACACTTCCTGCGGATTTTGTCTGGTTCCCGCATCAGCAGCTCTGCATTCTTCCAGTCCATAAGATGGTTTTCCTTGTTTCTATGTGTCACACATGCATTGGTGGTGACATCATGCCTGACGTCGTAACGGTGTTCACGTATTCGTGTATTCAGGTCGCGTGACGTTTCTCCGATGTAAACTTTATCACATCCTGAACACGGAATACGATAAACACCGGCTTTGGTGCTCGGTGTCTGGTTGTTGTGTGTTTCCGTCTTCGTGATGTCTTTTATTGTTCTGCTTGTCTGGCACACTATTTCCAAGTTGGTGGTTCTTAAAAGACGTGTCAGGTTGGTGGCAACGTCGCCGGTTGGCAACACGAGACGTCTAGTTGTGCTGTCCTGCTGCCTACGGCTTTCCCGAATCTTAGCGGCCTGCTGTTTGCAATTATCTAAAAGAAACTCTGGAAATTTTAGTGTTAAAAAGGTCTCTTTAATAAACCTGCACTCTTCTTCTAAGTATTTTGCACTACATATCCTAAATGCCCTAAGGAAAAAACCTATTACTACTCCTCTCTTGGTCCTTATATCATGGTGGGAGTAGAAATGAATTAAATCATTTTTGTTGGTGGGCTTTCTATACACTTTGAATTCAAATTGGTTACCGTACTTAAAGATGTGTGTGTCCAGGAAAGGAAGAGAATCGTGGATTTCTTCCTCTAGGGAAAACTGAATGGTGGGCTCCACTTCGTTTAAGGCCGTCTGCAAGCGCTGAAGATTGAAACGCCTGGGTGTGACGAGTAAGATATCGTCCACATATCGCAGCCAGGTCACATGCTCGGGAACGATGTTGGCAAAGGGTCCTGTTTCTAGAAATTCCATGAATAAATTAGCCAGGACTGCACTTAATGGAGAGCCCATGGCCATGCCAAATTTCTGGTGGAAGAAACTGTCCTGGAATTTAAAATAATTAAATTCAACACAAAGTTTGATCAAATCGACAAAATGGTTGGGGGGCAGGGGGAAGTCGATTTTCTCCTTCTCGATTCTATCACTAAGGAGCTGTATTACCTTATCCGAGGGGACACATGTGAAGAGACTTTTCACGTCCAGGCTGGCCAACTTCTTGTTTCTGGCGGAGATATCTCGGATTCTGTCTAGTAGGTCCCCTGAGTGTCTGAGATGAGCTCCACTGATGGTTCCCAGGAGGGGGGACAGATGTCTGGCCAACGTACCTGCTAATCTGTGGGGAGCACTCCCTATCCCTGATGTTATAGGTCTCATTGGAATATCATTTTTGTGTGTTTTGGGCAGACCATACATCGTAGCTGTGCGTGGGAGATTTGGCTCCTTTACTTATTGCCAAATCTCCCACGCACAGCTACGATGTATGGTCTGCCCAAAACACACAAAAATGATATTCCAATGAGACCTATAACATCAGGGATAGGGAGTGCTCCCCACAGATTAGCAGGTACGTTGGCCAGACATCTGTCCCCCCTCCTGGGAACCATCAGTGGAGCTCATCTCAGACACTCAGGGGACCTACTAGACAGAATCCGAGATATCTCCGCCAGAAACAAGAAGTTGGCCAGCCTGGACGTGAAAAGTCTCTTCACATGTGTCCCCTCGGATAAGGTAATACAGCTCCTTAGTGATAGAATCGAGAAGGAGAAAATCGACTTCCCCCTGCCCCCCAACCATTTTGTCGATTTGATCAAACTTTGTGTTGAATTTAATTATTTTAAATTCCAGGACAGTTTCTTCCACCAGAAATTTGGCATGGCCATGGGCTCTCCATTAAGTGCAGTCCTGGCTAATTTATTCATGGAATTTCTAGAAACAGGACCCTTTGCCAACATCGTTCCCGAGCATGTGACCTGGCTGCGATATGTGGACGATATCTTACTCGTCACACCCAGGCGTTTCAATCTTCAGCGCTTGCAGACGGCCTTAAACGAAGTGGAGCCCACCATTCAGTTTTCCCTAGAGGAAGAAATCCACGATTCTCTTCCTTTCCTGGACACACACATCTTTAAGTACGGTAACCAATTTGAATTCAAAGTGTATAGAAAGCCCACCAACAAAAATGATTTAATTCATTTCTACTCCCACCATGATATAAGGACCAAGAGAGGAGTAGTAATAGGTTTTTTCCTTAGGGCATTTAGGATATGTAGTGCAAAATACTTAGAAGAAGAGTGCAGGTTTATTAAAGAGACCTTTTTAACACTAAAATTTCCAGAGTTTCTTTTAGATAATTGCAAACAGCAGGCCGCTAAGATTCGGGAAAGCCGTAGGCAGCAGCAGGACAGCACAACTAGACGTCTCGTGTTGCCAACCGGCGACGTTGCCACCAACCTGACACGTCTTTTAAGAACCACCAACTTGGAAATAGTGTGCCAGACAAGCAGAACAATAAAAGACATCACGAAGACGGAAACACACAACAACCAGACACCGAGCACCAAAGCCGGTGTTTATCGTATTCCGTGTTCAGGATGTGATAAAGTTTACATCGGAGAAACGT
Source organism: Oratosquilla oratoria (assembly GCF_046742065.1). Classification (NCBI taxonomy): domain Eukaryota; kingdom Metazoa; phylum Arthropoda; class Malacostraca; order Stomatopoda; family Squillidae; genus Oratosquilla; species Oratosquilla oratoria. The sequence goes on along the minus strand of NC_134797.1, from coordinate 43,321,093 downwards.
CACGCGACCTGAATACACGAATACGTGAACACCGTTACGACGTCAGGCATGATGTCACCACCAATGCATGTGTGACACATAGAAACAAGGAAAACCATCTTATGGACTGGAAGAATGCAGAGCTGCTGATGCGGGAACCAGACAAAATCCGCAGGAAGTGTTTAGAAGCAGCAATCATTCAAGGAACGAACACTATTGAACAAAACAGGGGCATGTTTAACATATCTCCTCACATTATTCCCCTAATACCCATGGCCAGCAAAATATTAAATACTTAAACCACCCTTTGTGGACATTTCGCTCACGGACGTTTGGGCCAGCATTCTCATCCTTTCCCAGTGTCCAATCCCCCCAACCTCCTCCTCCTCCTCCTCCTCCTCCTCCTCCTCCTCTTCCTTCCCCCCCCCCTTTTTCTCTCCCCGTTCCCTCCTTTCCCCTTATTTAATCTCAAGCATTTGTATCTCAACTTGTACTTAAAAAAGCTGTAATAAGCGAAACGTCGTACAAATAAAGGCTCCGTCCTCATATGTTGTTTATCTAGTCATGTATATATACACATACACACACACACACATATATATATATATATATATATATATATACACATATATATATATATATACACACATATATATATATATATGTATATATGTATACATATACATTATATATATATATATATATATATATATATATATGTATATATCTATACATATATATACATTATATATATATTTATACATATACATATATGTATATATATATATATGAATGTACCTATATATGCATATATAAAACAACTCTTTGTTTTCGACCATTCAACCAATTACTAGTCCAACTTAATAGGCTACCACTTATTCCGTGTAAAGCTAATTTAGTAAGTAGTCTTTCGTGTGGGACGGTATCAAAAGCTTTTGCAAAGTCTAGATATATCAAATCTATATTGTTTCTTTTGTCATAATTCGATATAACTGTGTTGTAGAATTCGAGTAAGTTAGTCACGCAAGAACGTTTCCGTCTGAAACCATGCTGGCTATCATTTATCAAACGGTTACTTTCTAAATGATGTTCGATAGCATCTCTGATGATAGTTTCCATTATTTTTCCTACGATTGAAGTCAAACTTATAGGCCTATAGTTATTTGGTTTCTTTTTGTCACCTTTTTTGAATATGGGAGTAACGTTAGCTAGCTTCCATTCTCTTGGGACATCTCCGGATATGATGGATTTCTTGAAAATAATTTCTAATGGAACAACAATCTCATTTTTCATTTCCTTTAAGATTCTTGGATGCCAACCGTCAGGCCCTGGTGTTTTATTAACTTTGAGTTTATCTATACACCATTTAATTTTTTCTTTTGTTATATTTACCGTAGTGAGTAAGTTTACCCTAGACTTTTCACAGGTTTCAGTTTGGAGTTCACTTTGAGGTGTTTCGTCTACGAATACCGAGCTAAAATAATTGTTTAAGATATTACACATTCCTTCATTTGAATATTCAAGTTGACCGTCAGCAGATAATAGTGGACCAATGTGATTCCTAACAATCTTTTTATCTTTAATGTAACTATAGAATCCTTTGGGATTCTCTTTGGATTTATCAGCGATTTTCATTTCGTATTGTCGTTTTCTTTTTCTTATTGTCTTTTTTAAATCTCTCTGTATTGATACATAACTTTCATAGTC
>NC_134797.1:43304407-43314407 GCF_046742065.1 Oratosquilla oratoria | reverse complement strand
AGTGATGTGTGAACGTGTGAACGGGGTATTTGGGGTTTAACCAACGTGTTCGACAACCAAATACCCCGTTCACGCGTTCACACATCACTTTAAACACGTGTCTGTCGAACCGCGTTCGACGAACCGTTAGACCGTGTAAACCCCCTCTCAAGAAGGAAAAAGCTCTTGGTAAATAAATATTATTATTGTTGTTGTTGTTGTTTTTGTTTGTGTTGTTGTTGTTGTTGTTGCTGCTGCTGCTGCTGTTGTGTGAAAGAAGTTGAAGATAAATGTGGGTAAAAGTAAGGTGATGAGATGTACAAGGGGAGAAAGTGGCAGCAGACTGGAAGTGAGTATTAAGGGAGAGAGACTGGAGGAAGTGGATAGTTTTAGGTACTTGGGTGCGAATGTGGCGGGAAAGGAAGGAATGGAGGTGGAGGTAGAATGTAGATTGAGAGACGCGAGTAAATGCCTTCGGGATTAAAAAGTGTAATGAGAAATAGACATTTGGGAATGGAGAATGGTTGTGTATGGATGATGCTCTGATGCATGGGTTGGAGTGGGTGGGGGATCGGGGGTGAGGGAGTATGTATGAGAAATAAATTGACGCAGTCCGAAGAGATTTCTCCCCGTCTTCTCCTTTTCTGCATGAGTGAACGGAGATGGGGGGTCGCCAATTTAATGAAGCGGCCTTGCTTTGGATGTGCTATGTCTTGCAACCCAGGACAGTGGGCGAGATGCAGGGATAACCCGTCATCTAGGAAGTGCCAAGATGAGAGGGAGGGAAGAGGGTGGAGGGGAGCGGAGTATGTTAGGGATGGAATGGGTGGGAGTGGTTTTTATGCCTTTGTTTTGTGGCTACCTCCTTTATAAGGGGGGAAAAAGCCTTTGGTATGGTATATGGGGTTGTTGCTGTTTTTATTATTATTATTGTTATTATCATTATTATTATTATTGTTGTTGTTGTTGTTGTTTTATTTTTATTATTGATGTTATCATCACTATCGTCATCATCATTATTATTATCATAATTTTCATATATTTTTGTACTTATGTGGCTATTTTTCATTTATCTATGTTATTCTCTTTTATTTTATTCCATTCTATTTTCTTTATTTGCATTTATTCATTTGCTCATTTATCTGTATTAATCTATTTATTCTATTTTGTTTTATTTTTGTCTCTATGGGTCAATGATTGATGTCTCTCTTCAAAGTTCAATTCACTGCAGCATTGGATGAGTTCCCTGACACCACAGTCAAAAACCCCAATCCTGCCGACAACCTTCATGCAAAGATGCCTTCCCTTAGGACCCCCCAGTGGCTGCGGGAAGCTTATTCATTTCCTTGAGTCGAAGATGGACAACTTTAGTGGACGTTTTCACAGCCGAACATCCTCTTCTTCAGTGACCTAGTTGACCCTCTTTTTGGAGCTTCTGCAAACACGTGTCCTTCTAAGCCAAGACACCTACTTGACCATGTCCAACGACCCCATTTTGAGGATGAAACATTCTTCAAAAGCTCGTCAAGAGGAGGAAGAGAGATGCGACGAATAAATATTTTTCTTGGCAACGGTCAACGAGAACACCGACCGAGGACGGGTCCCTCCATAGCCACGGCGAGGACAGTCCACAAAAACTGACCTTCCCCTCCATCCTACTCTACCGGTACACATATATATAGGAGGCAGCAAGGACCGAGGGCACAGCATTATCCTTCCAGTCCTTAACGATGACACTTAAGGTAGGAATCGACCGTCCGGGTTTCTGCTTTCGAAAAATGTGAAACAAGTGTCGTAGTTGTGATGCTATTGTGAGAAGAAGAATGTGCAACGAGTCTGGTTCTAAACAAGTTGTGGATTTGTTTACTTATGCTCCTCCGTTTTCAGGTGGCACTCGCCCTCACCCTGGCCCTGGCGGCACCGAGCCTGGCACTCCCGGACTCCAGGCCGACCTACCTCTACTCCGTTCCTGACGACTCCCACGAGTCCCACGAGTCCCTCGAGGTGCTCCGTCTGGCGCCCGAACTCCCCGTGGTGGTGGAGGAGGACTACGGCCCCGCCAAGTACGACTTCAACTACGCCGTCAGGGACGATGAATCTTACAACAACTTCGGCCACCAGGAGGTCCGCGACGGCGACCGTACCGACGGTTCCTACTTCGTCCACCTCCCCGACGGGCGCCTGCAGAGGGTCACCTACTACGTGGACGGTGACTCCGGCTACGTGGCCGAGGTGACTTACGAGGGCGAGGCCCGCTACCCGGAGCCTGCAGTGAGGACAGTCCCCGACTCGATCGAGTCCCACGAGTCCATCGAGGGTATTGACTCACTCGAAGACTCACTCGAGGACTCACTCGAGGACTCAATCGAGTCACTCGAGAGCCACAGCGATGAGGACGACTCAATCGAGGGCCACGACTCGAGCGAGGAGCACTTCGCCCAGCCCGCCCCTCTCCCCCCTCCCCCCGCGCCTACCACCCTCTACGGAGTTCCCGTCTGAGGACCTCCTTTCCCCGACACAGACCGACAAGCCACCGAGGACCCTGACGTACGAGGTTCTTCTCGAATCCCAGCGACACTTCGACAGGAACCCTAATTTATCGGACACGTGGTGATAATATGCTCTAATAAATTATCTATCTTTTTTGTACAAAAGACTGTCTTTTGAATCTGCTCCTTGACCTTTTGGGCTGCTGCGCGCGAATCTGTCGCACGGTTGGTGAGACGCCTCCTCTGCATTCATGCAGTGGGGGGGGGGTGCGCCATTACCACGGAGAGAAAGAGGGCGAGTAGCACACGCCAGGGGGCGCTGAGGAGTAGCTCTATCCGAAGCCGACACGTTGGCACTATCGTGCACTTTAGGGACTGTTGTAGCAGGTAGCTAAGAGTCACTGCTAGGAATGTGAGAGGAGTGCGGGACTCGAACCCTCAACTAAGCGAATGCGAGACCAGCATGATTCCGATGACGCCACCAGGGCAGGCAAAGGTTGTTCCTGTTTTCTTGGGGGCAGGCAAACGTTCCTCTTTTTGAGAAGGGAGATCAATCGTCTATATGCAACTACAGGCCAATCAGTTTGACAACAGTTATAGGTAAAATGCTTAAATCAGTAATAGTTAACAGACTCAGAGAACACATCGAGAGACATAAATTAATTCGTGATACACAACATGGTTTCTCCAAGGGTAGGTAATGTGTGACTAATCTTCTATCCTTTTACACTAAAGTATATAAGGCGTCAGATAACAATGAAAATTACGATGCTATTTACCTTCACTTTTGCAAAAGCGTTCGACAAGGTGCCCCACCAAAGACTACTAAACAAAATCAAAGCCCATGGCATTGGAGAAAAAGTGTTAAAATGGATAAAAGCTTGGATCAGTAACAGAAAACAGTGAGTCACCGTAAATGGTGTAAAATCCAGGTGGGGGAGTGTTTCTAGTGGGGTCCTCCAGGGCTCGGTTTTGGGTCCCTTATTGTTCATTACGTATATAAACGACTAGGACAATGGGATTGATAGTGATGTTAGTAAGTTTGCGGAAGACACTAAAATAGGACGCCTAATTAGGTCAGGAGAAGACGCAGAGATTCTGCAGGATGATCTTAACAAATTGTTCATATGGTCGGTGAAATGGCAAATGAACTTCAACATCTCAAAGTGCAGCGTGTTAAACGTAGGGCTACACAACCCCGAAAATAGATATAGCTTAGATAACACGTTTTTAGAGAAAAGTGAGTACGAGAGAGACTTAGGAGTTCTTGTGAGTCCTGACCATAAATCCACGAAACAGTGCATTAGCGCCAAGAATAAAGCTAACAGAGCATTAGGTTTCATTGCTAGGACGGTTACGAATAGAAGTGCAGAGGAAATTATCAAACTCGTTCAAGTGTTAGCCACCTTAACTTACACTCTCTGGAATGACACAGAGTGCGGGGTGATCTAAAAGAGGTGTTTAAGTGGATCAAAGGCTTTAACAAGGGTGATGCGCACAAGGTCATCATATTAAGACAACAAGTCAAGACTCGCAGTAATGGATTTAAATTGGACAAATTTAAATTTAAGAAGGAAATAGGGAAGAATTGGTTTGCTAATAGGGTGGTCAACAAATGGAATAGACTTAGTAACCATGTAGTGAGCGGTGAACCTATCAGTTGTTTTAAGAAACGGTTGGATGACTTTATATATGGTTATGACAGGTGGTAATGGACATGGAACTGCCTAGTGTAGATCTTATGATATCTTGCAGCCTCGTTCATTCTTAGGTTCTTATGTACCAGAGCACATCGGTCCATAGAGAAACTAATTTTAGGGCTTCCCGTGTTTCCCCGATCTTAGATATCGTCATTTATGTCTGTGCACAGTCATGCACTTGTGTTTACTCATTCAGAATGAGAAGCTTTGGTGTACCCTGACTGCCCCGCAGTTTCCACAAGCACATCATAGTTCTGGAGGCGGTTCGGGTCCCGCTAGAAAGTCAGCGCGTGACGGCAGCAAGGACATACAGGGCATTCGTGAAGTCTGGAGGAAAAGGTGTTCCCTCAGGTGTCTCGTAGCATTCCATTTCCGTTGAGTACGATGGAATGGGTGGGAATGATTTTATGCCTTTTTCTTTTTGGCTACCCCCCTTGTAAGGGGGAAAAAGACTTGGTATATGTATGTACAGTATGTATGTACGACTTCCCCAAGCCCAGAAAAAGAAGTGGAGGGGGCTAAGGCCTGGTGAACGGGAAGGCCGTTCCACATGACCACATTAGTCACTTGTGACTGTTTCTTACGTGTTGGCGTCTGCAAGTATAAGCGTTTACAATTTAGATATCATCATCTCCACCTGTCAGAGGACTGATGGATTTCGTTCTTATGTCACGAACTGATTTGTTCAGGGTCCAGAGGACGGCGCCTCCTCACGAAAGGACTTCTGCTTCGGCCTCCTCTTTTTTTTTTTTTTTTTTTTTTTTTTTTTTTTTTTTTTTGCGGGGGGTGAAGTGTGACTTCCACGGTTTGAGCCTGTGCGGTGTTGTCTATGGAAGACACACCATGTAGAGAGGAAGAAGGATGGTGTAGCTTGTCAGAGGAGCATAGGGGGCAGTGGTAAAGAGAAGCTGAAGGAGCTCATAGGAGCTTTGGAGGCGTCAGAGGAAAGAGGTGGCGGGGCAATCGCTCAAGTAATGGAGGAGGTCGGCATTTTCCCGTTTCTGAGAATGGTTGATGCCTTGATTCCTAACCTTTCCGCCGTGACCAGGATTCGACCCCGCGCGCTTCCTGACTGCCCCTTTCCCCGGCAGCCAAATACGATTGTGTAATTACTTTTTTTAATTTCTTCTATCTCTATATCTGTTTATCATTTATTTATCTATACATGTTTATTTTCTTACATGCACTCTTTTTTTTTCAATCTATTGAAGTAATAATCTCTTTCAATCTTTTCCATGACCCAAGCCAGTTCGCCAGCCTCTGCCACGTCACTCTTGCAAACTTCCCCTTGGCGTCACTTTACCTTCTTTTATTTTCCTTCGTTCTTTCCCCAAGTTTACGCTTCCCCTTTCCCTCTGTTGCCTTTTACGTTCCCTTTTTTCATTCCTTATTCGCTCTTTCCTTTCTCTTCCTATTTTCTTCGTCCCTCACATTCAGAGTCCAAAATCCCAGCAGCATTTGCTCACCCTCTTGTTGTCTTATATTTGTGTATGTTTCCCTTAAACTGCCTTCCTGTCTCCTCATTTCTCCAATATCTTGTCCACCAGACCATCGTCAATTTTTTCATCAGCTTTACTCCCATTTTTCGGCCTGTTCCTCGCACAAGACTAAACAGAGAGAGAGACAAAGAGAGAGCGAGAGAGAGAGGGAGAGAGACAAAGAGAGAGCGAGAGAGAGAGACAAAGAGAGAGAGAGAGAGAGAAAGGGAGAGAGAGAGAGAGGGACGGGGGGAGAGGAGGGGACAGGTGCTTTGCTTGACATCCCATTTCGCGGAGAAACGTGCCCACATTTGCATATATTTCCGTTGCGCCTACCACTGCCTGCTGACAGTCCTTCAGGGAACGGGCGAACAGTTCCGGCCTCCCATTCCCCGTAGGAGTCATGGGCACTATCAACAAGGCAGTCGTAGAAACGGTAGTCTTGGTCTACACGCAAAAGGGGAGGAACACAGTAAACGACAAAATGTACTAGTATCCGCACTTGTCCGCTGAAGAGGACCATAGACAGACAATTGTCGTAATATATGGAACAATGCAGCTCGTTTTTTCTGTTTTTCTTTCATCCGACTGTGAGTTCATAAATCATAGTGTATACATACATTGTGTGTGTGTATGTGTGTGTGTGCGTGTGCGTGTGTGTGTGTGTGTGTGTGTGTGTATTGTTTGATCAGTGATGCAGACAATGAATATGTCAGCGTAGAGAGAGAGATAAAAGAGAGGAATGTGAATTAGTGCGAAAGGCTATTGCATATATGTAACACAGGCAGACAAGAAACAAAAGAAAAGAAAAAAAAAGGCGAGAGGTTCGAATAGAATAGATAGATCGTTTATTATATCACACATCCAATAAATTATGGGATTCGTCGAATCGTAGTCGTCGTCGTCAGGAGTCGAGGAGTGAGTAGGAGGAAGAGGAGGGTCCTCCTTGGTGGGTCACGGGAGAGGTTCTCGGTCTCCTCCTCGTCTTCAGAAGGGAGTGCCGTAGAGGGAGCTGGGAGCGCGAGGAGCCGAGTGCTCGAAGTGACGACGGGCCACTTCCATGGAGTCCTGGTCGGAGCTATGGTCGTCCTCGTCGTCACCAGAGTCGTCCTCGTCGCTGTGGTCCTCGACCGAATCGGGTGCGGTGTAGCGCACTCGGACCGGAGCGGCGGGCTTGACGAAGCGAGCCTCAACCGAGTCCTCGGCGCTGTGGACCTCAACTGGGGCGGGTGCGGTGTAGCGGGCGCGGACAGGGGTGGGTGCGGTGTAGCGGGAGCGGACCGGGGCGGCGGGCTTGACGAAGCGAGCCTCAACCGAGTCCTCCTCGGCACTTTGGGACTCGACCGGGGCGGGTGCGGTGTAGCGGGCGCGGACCGGGGCGGGTGCGGTGTAGCGGGCACGGACCGGGGCGGCGGGCTTGACGAAGCGAGCCTCAACCGAGTCCTCCTCGGCACTTTGCGACTCGACCGGGGCGGGTGCGGTGTAGCGCACTCGGACCGGGGCGGCGGGCTTGACGTACCGAACCTCAACCGAGTCGTCCTCAGCGCTGTGGGACTCGAGCGAGGCGGGTGCGGTGTAGCGGGTGCGGACCAGGGGGACGGGCCTGGCGTACCGAACCTCAACCGAGTCGTCCTCGGCACTGTGGTCCTCGAGCGAGTCGGGTGCGGAGTACACGACTCGGACGGGGGCGGCGGGCGCCGAATAGGGCGCAGCCTCAACCGAGTCTGGCTCCGGGTAGCGGGCCTCGCCCTCGTAGGTCACCTCGGCCACGAAGCCGGAGTCCCCGTCCACGTAGTAGGTGACCTTCTGCAGGCGCCCGTCGGGGAGCTGGACGGAGTAGGAGCCGTCGGTCCGGTCGCCGTCGCGGACCTCCTGGTGTCCGAAGTCGTTGCCGGAGTAGGCGTCCCTGACGGCGTAGTTGAAGTCGTACTTGGCGGGGCCGTAGTCCTCCTCCTGCTTGATGGAGGCCACGGGCGCCAGTCGGAGCACCTCCAGGGACTCGTGGGACTCGTGGGACTCGCGGGAGTCGTCGGGAGCGGAGTAGAGGTAGGAGGGTCTGGAGTTCCGGAGGGCCTGGCACGGTCCCGCCAGGGCCAGGGCGGCGACGATGATGAGTGACACCTGAAAAGACGGACGAGAAAGGGGTGTAGTGCCTGGGACCCAATTTGAACCACGTCTGATTTCATCTCATCCTGTCACACCACACGGGAGGAGCCCCCCACCCGAGTGCAGCTCGCGAGTTCGACGCCAGCTACCAAGAACCTCCGACTTCGAGAGGAGCCAAGACCAGGAAGCTGCTGAGTACCTACCTTGAGAGTCATCGTGAAGTAGAGGAGAGGATGTAAGGGTGTATGGTGGCCAGGCACCTCCCTGCTTCCTATATATACACTATGCGCGAGCCTGTGTCAGAACAGGACTGTGACGTCACGACTTGTGTGATGGAGGGAAGGAAGGAAGGAGGTGGCAGAGATGGTTAAGGTCAGTTTTTATTGGGGGTTGGGGGAGGGAGGGAAGGAGGGGGAGGTGTTCTGTCCTTGTTTTAATTGCAGACAGCTCCTCGGGTAAGGTTCTCTCCCCGTCGCTGTTGCGCGGAAACAATTTGCCTCCTCCTCCTCCTCCGCACATTCGTGCGAGGTGTCGTTATTGGACGCGATCTGACTGGTGATGTGTATCGTCGAGTTTCTGTTTGTAGGACCGTTGGCGAGGGAGACGAGGTGGCGGCCGTTCAGCCTCGGTTCATCTCAACAGTTTCTGAGAACAGATAAGAAGATTTTTAATTTTTTTTTCTGTTTTCGATCAGTTACCCTATCAGATGTCTCACGAAGCGGAGGTCATTAACATCGAGGCATAGGCGAGACGGATCTCTGACTCTTTCTCTTGCTCGAGGAGATTTTTACGAAAAAGGTTCGAGGTTCTGTCTCGACCCCCGGAAGGGCGCTGGGTCGAACGCGTCGGCTGCAGATCGAGGCGTACAGGAAGTTCTTGTGGTTGCCGGGAGATCGAGCGAGAGGTGGGGGGGTTGAAGAGGAGTTGTTGGCGCCGTGGCCCATTTGCATGTCCCCTCCTTCCTTCATCTGTCGCCGAAGAAAAAGTGGAGCGGCATTTGGACCACTCTGCTGCTAAGCACCTGATGCCTTCAAAGGTGATTTTCTCCAAAGGGCTAAGGAACAGCAATGCTTAAGCCTAGTTGCGAGGGGGGGGGGAGTTGGCGCCGTCGCCCATTCGCACGTCCCTTCATTTCTTCCTTACTCTGTCGCCGAAGAAATGGTGGAGCGGCAGTTGGACCACTCTGCTGCTAAGCACCTGATGCAGTGGTCCACTACGTGTGGACTATGAACCACCTGGGGGTCCAAGAAGTTCTCCAAATGGGCCAACTAATCGAAGACCAGTGGGAGTTTGTGGATGCGAAGTGATTAAATTCAGCTTTCAAATGTGATCTTCTCCAGGAGACTAAGGGACAGTAATGCTAAAGTATGGGAGATACGTGAGATAGCTGGCGTCACCCCAAACTTTCGACAAGATGACAATTCTTCATGTGGGCCATCCTGGGTTTACGATTCTTCGTTTGTATAAGTTAATGACAATAATCACAACCTTCATTCAACCTAATCTAATCTAACCTAACCTAACCTAATTCTAACCTAATCCTAACATCTTTATTCCACTGTTGATATTCGGCGTATGGGATGACCGTTCTTCAGGTGGGATCTCATGGGGTGATGATTCTTCATGTGGGCGTTCTGGGGTAACAATTCTTCATGTGACCAGCTCCCGGTGACTGTCACTTGTCACGGCTGTCCTTTCACACAGGTCAAAAGTGGAGATTTCGGCCGCAGCAAAATGGTCTCTAGTACAGGCCCCTCAACTCGCACTGTTTGTCACATGAGAGAAAAAAATAAACGAAAATGTGAAAAAAAAAGTTTTCAGACTAGTATTTCCCATTTTTTCACAGATGATGCAAACACAACAAAGACAACTTGCATACACGTACGCACACACACACACACACACACACACACACACACACACACACACACACACACACACACACACACACACACACACACACACACACACACACACACACACACACACACACACTCCATCCGGAAGGAAGGTATCGTAAATGGTAACGATATGGTAACGATATGGTTGGCTGATTGTTACAAGAGCACTAGGAGCACGAGCGCGGGGTCCCTTTTTTGTGTTTGTTCTCTTGGGGTCATCGGGTTGGTAGGGAGGGCCAGTGGGGAGGGGGGCAGAGGAAAACCTTCGATCCTGGAGTCCAGTCGAGGAGATCCACATAGTTGCCCAATTGCGAGAGTTCATGGATAGAGAATTCCAGGAGTCTGAG
>NC_134797.1:43261907-43299407 GCF_046742065.1 Oratosquilla oratoria | reverse complement strand
CCATTATCTACAGATACAAACATATAAAGACATTACGATAACACGGTCTGTCGAGTCGTAACTCCTAAGACAGATGTGATGTGCTTAAATAGCAAATTATCACAAAATGAACAAGCAAGTGAAAACATTCCTTAAGTAATGATTATTGATTCTCTGTCAAGGAATACGGGTTAACTTAATAAACCACAAAATGTTAGTCAAAATACAACAGGTGCACTACCATCACAACAGTTACAATGAAGAAAATATCCTTTCAAATTCTTGACATAATTACAGTGCATCTAAATTTGTACATGTAACGAATAACTTCCTATCTCTGTTTTTATTGTTATTAAATTACCTCCTCTAAACATGACTCTTAGATTCAGAGGCAGACTATTGAAAAAATTCTGGACCAAAATTTATAATACATACAGACACTTGATTCATTAGCACTACCCAGTATGAGAACACAGGCTAGTTCAGAGGCATGGGAAGATAATTTATGGACATCTTCAAACTATCATGTAATCTCCTCCAGTCTAAAAATCTCATGTGGTCATATACCACTCTTAGTTGATACTAGACACATTCCCTGATGAAAGCTCCGCTGAGCCGAAATCCGGATCGGAGACTATGACCTCCTCCTGCGTAAAAGTTCTATAGAGTTTTAGACCCTGCAACACGGCGATTAGCAAGATCTTTAGAAAGTATCTGCAAGAAAATTATTAATACAGAAAACAGCATCACCTTCAACAAAATATGTTTGTGATATTATCTTTAAATAGTTCAGTCCTGAATACAGGTAAAAATAAATTTGCATTATTACTCCTAGTATCACAAGAATACCTTCTAAAATTGAACACTAAACTGGTCCCAATTGTTTTACAGATCAAAAACAAAGTGAAGTATTTGTTTATTGAAGATAGTTTTAGAATATTCCTAGATTTCTGTATTTCATCTTTTGAATCAAATTCACTTTTATAGAAAATACATCGGAAGAATTTGTTTTGTGAAATGGTTAATTTATTGAAAAATGATGGCCAAGTACTTTCCCATAACGAAACACAATAGGTAAGATGTGGATAAAAAAGGGTATAGCATAAACTCATCTTAGCTTCCTCAATTAAATCATGACGAACTCCATATAAGGTACTAATTACATTGGTCAACATTTTTTTAAATACCTGTCCCACAAGCAAAAGGATGTGAACTTGAAAGAGTTTTTTTTTTTTTTTTTTTTTTTTTTGCCGATTTCAAATATGTTTTCAGAATTTTTCTACCAGGCATAGTTTTTCTGTGATAGGATATTAAATTTAAAAATATATAAATAATAAATGAGGCTGATATTTCAATGAAACTTACCGTTAAAATGTAGAAATGTATGGTTTTCGAGTGTATTTTGCTTCTGGGAGATTCCTTTTTAGTGTCCAACAGTAATCAGCCAACACTGAACAGCTCCACTTCCCTTAATACCGGGTTTCATGTTCAGAATGTCCTGGTGAAACCTCTTACCATGCTCGTCACTGACGGCGTCAAGATTTGCAGGGAAAAAGTCCAACTGAGAATCTAGGAAGTGGATTTTTAGGCTCATATTGCATCCCAAGGACCTTGTAGGATGTCACAAGCTATGTCAGTAGCTCTTTTACGACTTCCAAATAGTTATTTGCTTTGTGATTCTCCCCAAAAAAATTGCGCAAACTTTCTTAAATGACAGCTATGCAGCTTTTTAAGATAATTTAGTTCTTCATCAAAATTCTGGTCTCTCATCAGCTCCCTAATCTGTGGTCCAACATTTTTTTTTACGTCACTTACTCTAGGAAACTTATTTTTCAAATATGTGAATCTCTTGTCAGTTCTATCCATACCTTATACAATTTTTTTCATCAACACTAGCTTAATACGCAAAGGAGGCAGATAATTTTTCTTTGAATCAACAAGAGGAGAATGACAACATTCTTCTCTCCTGATTTCAGAGATCGTTTCGGTCACACATTCTTTTCATGGTGATTTTTCTTATCTCGACTGTCCCACTCATAGAGAAAGCAACAAAAATTTGTGTAACCCAGCTGCATTCCAAGTAAAAGTGCCACAACCTTTTGGTCATCACAGACATTCCATTTATGTTTTTTTTTTTTTTTTGTTTTTTTTTTTTAAATAGAAGCTTCATACTCTCATATGTTACCTTCATGTTAGCTGCATGGGCCAGAGAAACAGAAGGAATCTTATTTTCATTATGAAGCAAAACAGCTTTCAGGCTCTTTTTTGAAGAGTCAATAAACAAGCGCCATTCATTCCTGTGATATTTATGGTTAAGTTCCCCCTTAACAGAATATACAGTACATCATTGTAAAACACCAAACCATCCTCAAGTGAGAAAAAAATTTCAAAATCACAATGTCGCTTACGATAAAAACTAACTTTGGATTCTTTCTGGAGAAGATTCCAGCCCTTTAACCTGGAAGCAAGAAGTTCAGATCGTTTTTTTTTTTTGACAAGTTTAAATCCCACACAAGATCATTCACATCTCCCTGACTTAATAAATGTGGTTCACTTGAAGAACAGATTGGCTGAAAGTGCATTACAATCTCACGCAATATTGCCAAACTCATTGATGCCAACCGCTTGATTGAAATTTATCCCACGTAACACACGTAACTTAACATACCGTGGAACACAAAAACTGAGGGTAATGAAAAAAAAATTGACATTATTTTTGGATTCTGCATGCAAAAACATATTCAAATATTGTTTTCATTGGGACAAATTCTTTTGTTGACCAGTGTTATCAGTATTAATATCCAGTTGAGTAGTTCAAATATGATCAGTTAAAGATACCGATGTACTAGTAGCTGGTTGGTCTTGTAATGATAGGGAATAATGAGAAGGAAGACATCAAATTTATAAATTCATCAACATTGTCATTTCGGGTCAAGAGACTAAATTTGAGATCCGAAAAATATCAATATATGATTTTTTTTTCATACAGTGAAGAAGATTTCCAAAAATATTAATATTTGAATTTTTCATACAATAAAGAAAGAATTTTACTAATTACATCTATATACACACATATTTAGATATTTTTTCGGTAAACTCGTTATTTCAGTACATACAGATTCTATGTAGTCATGAGACATAGTAAACCCATGTATTAGTGTTGACTCTTACTCAGAATCAGCATAAATGTCTACCTTACCTCGTATTGACAAACATATGATACCCAGGCAGATTACACAGTGAAGAATGACTAGGATTTGATCGGATTTCAGTAAAAACAATAATGTTGAATTTAATAGAGCTATTATGTATGACATTATCTACAAAATATTGGAGAATTTTAGGGATAGACCTAATATTTAGATTAAGAATTGTCAAAGTTTAAGCACATGGTAAGGAAATATTACTTAAAATATATCCATGTAAATGTTTACTGTATAAGTCTTTACAAAGTAATGGATCAAATACTAAATTAAAGAATTTGTTATGAGAATCTACGTTATCGGAGAACACAAAAGTATTCCTCAACACCTCATCACTTAATGTATCAAAAGGCAATTCACTGCATAGATATTGGTTAAAGATCATTATATACGGTAATTATGCACAATCGACTTCCATATGATAAATACAATGGGACAGTTCCTTCCTGCGATTACGTAAATTATTCTGTTGGTGCTGCAGGCTTTCCTCATTTCGTTGCTCAGCCGCATCATCCGAGTGTGTGTGTGTGTGTGTGTGTGTGTGTGTGTGTGTGTGTGTGTGTGTGTGTGTGTGTGTGTGTGTGTGTGTGTGTGTGTGTGTGTGTGAGCGCGTGCGGGTGTGTGTGTGAGCGCGTGCGGGTGTGTGTGTGTGTGTGTGTGTGTGTGTGTGTGTGTGTGTGTGTGTGTGTGTGTGTGTGTGTGTGTGTGTGTGTGTGTGTGTGTGTGTGTGTGTGTGTGTGTGTGTGTGTGTGTGTGTGCGTATTTGCATCACCTGTGAAAGAATGGGCAATACTTGTCTGAAAATGCTTTTTTCACTTTTTCTTTCATTTCTCCCCTCGTGTGTCAACCAGGGCCGAGCTCTCCACCTTTTCCCTATGTGCAAGGACAGCTGTGACGAGTGGCAACTAGTGTGAACCGTTGAGGATCGCAACCGGATCTGCTATCTCACGCATCCCCCATACTGCATTGCTGTTCTTTAGCCTCTTGGAGAAGACCACTAAATTGAATACTTATTTACATCACTTTGCATCCACTAAATCCCACTAGTCTTCGATTAGTGGGCCCATTTGGAGAAGTTCTTGGACACCCAGGTGGTCCATGGTCCACACGTAGTGGATCACTGCATCAGGTGCTTAGTAGCAGAGTGGTCCAACTGCCGCTCCACTATTTCTTCGGTGACAGAGGAAGGAAGAAAGGAAGGGACGTGCGAATGGGTGACGGCGTCAACCCCCCCCCCCCTAGGCTTAAGCATTGCTGTTCCTTAGCCCTTTGGAGAAAACCACCTTTGAAGGCCTCAGGTGTTTAGCAGCAGAGTGGTCCAAATGCCGCTCCACTTTTTCTTGGGCGACAAATGAAGGAAGGAGGGGACATGCAAATGGGCCACGGCGCCCAACCCCTCTTCACACCCCACCTCTCGCTCGATCTCCCGGCAACCACAAGAACTTCCTGTACGGCTCGATCTGCAGCCGACGCGTTCGACCCAGCGCCCTTCCGGGGGTCGGGACAGAACCTTTTTCGTCAAATCTCCTCGAACAAGAGAAAGAGTCAGAGATCCGTCTCGCCTATGCCTCCTCCGTGTTAATGACCTCCGCTTCGTGAGACATCTGATAGGGTAACTGATCGAAAACAGGAAAAAATAAAATAAAAAGCTTCTTATCTATTCTCAGAACTAAACTCTGTTGATATAAACCGAGGCTGAACGCCCGCCACCCCGTCTCCCTCGTCAACGGTCCTACAAACAGAAACTCGACGATACACATCATCAGTCAGATCGCGTCCAATAACGACACCTCGCACGAATGTGCGGAGGAGGAGGAGGAGGCAAATTGTTTCCGCGCAACAGCGACGGGGAGAGAACCTCACCTGAGGAGCTGTCTGCAATTAAAACAAGGACAGAACACCTCCCCCTCCCTCCCTCCCTCCCCCAACCCCCAATAAAAACTAACCTTCCCCATCTCTGCCACCTCCTTCCTTCCTTCCCTCCATCACACAAGTCGTGACGTCACAGTCCTGTTCTGACACAGGCTCGCGCATAGTGTATATATAGGAAGCAGGGAGGTGCCTGGCCACCATACACCCTTACACCCTCTCCTCTACTTCACGATGACTCTCAAGGTAGGTACTCAGCATCATCTTGGTCCTGGCTCCTCTCGAAGTCGGAGGTTCTCGGTAGCTGGCGTCGAGTCGAACTCGCGAGCTGCACTCGGGTGTGGGGCTCCTCCCGTGTGACAGAATGAGATGAAATTAGACGTGGTTCAAATCGGGTCGCAGGAACTACACCCCTTTCTTGTCCATCTTTTCAGGTGTCACTCGTCGTCGTCGCCGCCCTGGCCCTGGCGGGACCGTGCCTGGCCCTCCGGAACTCCAGACCCTCCTACCTCTACTCCGCTCCCGACGACTCCCACGAGTCCCACGAGTCCCACGAGTCCCACGAGTCCCTGGAGGTGCTCCGACTGGCGCCCGTGGCCTCCATCAAGCAGGAGGAGGACTACGGCCCCGCCAAATACGACTTCAACTACGCCGTCAGGGACGCCTACTCCGGCAACGACTTCGGACACCAGGAGGTCCGCGACGGCGACCGCACCGACGGCTCCTACTCCGTCCAGCTCCCCGACGGGCGCCTGCAGAAGGTCACCTACTACGTGGACGGGGACTCCGGCTTCGTGGCCGAGGTGACCTACGAGGGCGAGGCCCGCTACCCGGAGCCCGACTCGGTTGAGGCTGCGCCCTATTCGGCGCCCGCCGCCCCCGTCCGAGTCGTGTACTCCGCACCCGACTCGCTCGAGGACCACAGTGCCGAGGACGACTCGGTTGAGGTTCGGTACGCCAGGCCCGTCCCCCTGGTACGCACCCGCTACACCGCACCCGCCTCGCTCGAGTCCCACAGCGCCGAGGAGGACTCGGTTGAGGTCCGGTACGTCAAGCCCGCAGCCCCAGTCCGTGCCCGCTACACCGCACCCGCCCCGGTCGAGTCCCAAAGTGCCGAGGAGGACTCGGTTGAGGCTCGCTTCGTCAAGCCCGCCGCCCCGGTCCGTGCCCGCTACACCGCACCCGCCCCGGTCCGCGCCCGCTACACCGCACCCGCCCCGGTCGAGTCCCAAAGTGCCGAGGAGGACTCGGTTGAGGCTCGCTTCGTCAAGCCCGCCGCCCCGGTCCGCTCCCGCTACACCGCACCCGCCCCGGTCGAGTCCCAAAGTGCCGAGGAGGACTCGGTTGAGGCTCGCTTCGTCAAGCCCGCCGCCCCGGTCCGTGCCCGCTACACCGCACCCGCCCCGGTCCGCGCCCGCTACACCGCACCCGCCCCAGTTGAGGCCCACAGCGACGAGGAGGACTCGGTTGAGGCTCGCTTCGTCAAGCCCGCCGCTCCGGTCCGAGTGCGCTACACCGCACCCGATTCGGTCGAGGACCACAGCGACGAGGACGACTCTGGTGACGACGAGGACGACCATAGCTCCGACCAGGACTCCATGGAAGTGGCCCGTCGTCACTTCGGGCACTCGGCTCCTCGCGCTCCCAGCTCCCTCTACGGCACTCCCTTCTGAAGAGGAGGAGGAGGCCGAGAACCTCTCCCGTGACCCACCAAGGAGGACCCTCCTCTTCCTCCTACTCCCTCCTCGACTCCTGACGACGACGACTACGATTCGACGAATCCCATAATTTATTGGATGTGTGATATAATAAACGATCTATCTATTCTATTCGAAACTCTCGCCTTTTTTTTTCTTTTGTTTCTTGTCTGCCTGTGTTACAGATATATGCAATAACCTTTCGCACTAATTCACATTCCTCTCTTTTCTCTCTCTACGCTGACATATTCATTGTCTGCATCACTGACCAAACAATACAAACACACACACACACACACACACACACACACACACACACACACACACACACACACACACACACACACACACACACACACACACACACATACATACACACACACACATACACACACACACGATTTATTTATACACTATGATTTATGAACCCACAGTCGGATGAAAGAAAAACAGAGAAACGAGCTGCATTGTTCCGTATATTACGACCATTGTCTGTCTATGGTCCTCTTCAGCGGACAAGTGTGGATAATTGTACATTTTGTCGTTTACTGTGTTCATCCCCTTTTGCGTGTAGAGCAAGACTACAATTTCTACGACTGCCTTGTTGATAGTGCCCATGACTCCTACGGGGAATGGGAGGCCGGAACTCTTCGCCCGTACCCTGAAGGACTGTCAGCAGGCAGTGGTAGGCGCAACGGAAATAATGTACAAATGTGGGCACCTTTGTCCGTGAAATGGGATGTCAAGCAAAGCACCTGTCCCCTCCTCCCTCTTCCCCCCTCTCTCTCTCTCGCTCCCTTTCTTTCTCTCTCTCTTCGTCTCTCTCTCTGTTTAGTCTTGTGCGAGGAACAGACCGAAAAATGGGAGTAAAGCTGATGAAAAAATTGACGATGGTCTGGTGGACAAGATATTGGAGAAATGAGGAGACAGGAAGGCAGTTTAAGGAGAACATACACAAATGTAAGACAACAAGAAGATGAGCAAATATGGTTGGTATTTTGTACTCAGAAGGTGAACGACGAAGAAAATAGGAAGAGAAAGGAAAGAGCGAATAAGGAATGAAAAAGAGAACATGAACAGCACTTTTCGTTAAAAATCTAATAACCTGTATTATCAACGATTTGATTAAGGAAGATGATAGTACGGAATCTGTTTGGGTGAAGATTATAGGCAAGAATAAGAAACTTATTATTGGCGTCCTATATAGACCACCTAAACTAAGCACAAAGCAGACTGATCCCCTGATTCATGAAATTCGCAGGGCGTCCCAGTACAAAAACGTTGTGATCATGGGAGATTTTAATTATAGAAATATTGACTGGGAAGTTTTAGTAGGAGATCAGGAAGCGAAAATTTTCTTAGATGTGGTGCAGAATAATTTTCTGAAATGATTACCGATCCTGCAAGGGGAAAGAATACTCTGAACTTTTAACTAATAATGAGCACCTAACAAGTAACGTAAAGGTGTGAGATAGTCTAGCCCAAAGCAATCATCAAGAAATAAGATTTGATATCATTTGGGAAGAATTAAAAAGTACGATTAATGTTCAAATATCGGACTTCAGAAGAGCCAATTTCGACATAATGAGAGACTATATAAGACATTTGATCACTTATGGGACCGACCCAGGGGGCTATGACGGGGTCAAATACACGGTCAGGCCGGACGTCATTAGCGTGGTCAGTGGTTGGGTCACGGAATTATGCGTACCCTGGGTCAGGTCACTTGTGGGCGCGGGGTTAACAGTCAGGTCAGCGATTGGATGAAATGTATAGTAACTTAACAGATTAAATTCTAAATGCACAAAAAAATAATTCCCTCAAGGCAATACGAAAGAATAGTAATACTTCCAAATGGATGACGGACAGGCAGAAACATGAGATCGAATGAAAAGAGGACTTTACGTAAGAATAAAAGACGGGGAAACACACCTTAGTTCCAAATATAATGATATGGCAAGACTGGCTAAGATGAATACGCGCACAACGAAACGTAACTATGAAATTAAGGTTGCCAGACAAGCGAGATCCCACCCAAAGGGCTTCTATCATCTCAAAATGATGAAAATATCATCATAGAATCGGAGGGAAAAAAAGTGATGCGTTTAACAAATATTTTCTCTCTGTGTTTACTTAGGAGAGGTTAGATAAGGTACCAGACTCCGATCCGATTTTCAGTGGAGATGAAGAAAGTAAACTATCTAATATTAGCATTAGTAAGGTAAAAGTAGTCAATCAGATTGAAAGACTTAAAGCTACAAAATCCCCGGATCCAGACGAAATTTTTCCGAGAGTGCTTAAAGCGTGTAAATTTGAAATCTGCGACCAGTTAAAAGAAACATTTAATAACTCGGTAGACACTGGTTTTGTGCCTGTTGCTTGTGGGCAGGGAAACGTTCCTGTTTTCAAAAAGGTAGATAAAGCGTCTATATGCAACTACAGGCCAATCAGTTTGACATCAGTAATAGGTAAAATACTTGAATCAATAATGGTTAATAAATTCAGAGAACACATCGAGAGACATAATTTGATTCGTGACTCCCATCATGGTTTCTCCAAGGGTAAGTCATGTTTGACTAATCTTCATTCTTTTTACACTAAAGTATATAGGGCGTCAGATAGCAATGATAGTTACGATGTTATTTGCCTTGACTTTAGCAAAGCGTTCGACAAGGTGCCCCACCAAAGACTACTAAACAAAATCAAAGCCCATCGCACAGAAGGAAAAGTGTTAGAATTGATTAGACCTTGGATCAGTGACATAGAACAGCGGGTCACCATAAATGGTGTAAAATCCAGGTTGGGGGAGTGTTTCTAGTGGGGTCCCCCAGGGCTCGGTTTTCCGCCCTTGTTGTTTATTATGTATATAAACGACTTGAACCAATGGGATTATTTGTGATGTTAGTAAATTTGCGGACGACACTAAAATAGGACGCATAATTAGGTCAGGAGACGACGCCGAGATTCTGCAGGATGATCTTAACAAATTGTTCATATGGTCGGTGAAATGGCAAATGAACTTCAGCATCTCAAAGTGCAGCGTGTTAAACGTAGGGCTACACAACCCCGAAAATAGATATAGGTAAGATAACACGTTTTTAGAGAAAACTGTGTGCGAGAGAGACTTTGGAGTTCTTGTGAGTCCTGACATTAAATCCAGGAAACAGTGCTTTAGCGTCAGGAATAATGCTAATAGAACATTAGGTTTAATTGCTAGGACGGTTACGAATAGAAGTGCAGAGGTAATTATCAAACTCTATCTAGCGTTAGTTAGACCCATCCTTGACTATGCGGTACAGTTTTGGTTTCCATCTTATAGAATGGACATCAGCTCACTAGAATCAGTACAGAGGAGAATGACCAAAAATATACATAGGCTCAGAAATTTACCTTACGAAGAGAGGCTTAGGCACCTAAACTTACACTCTTTGGAAATACGCAGAGTGTGGGGTGATCTAATAGAGGTGTTTAAGTGGATTAAAGGTCATCATATTAAAACAACAGAGCAGGACCCGGAGTAATGGATTTAAAGTGGACGAATTTAGATTTAAAAAGGAAATAGGCAAGAATTTGTTTACTAATAGGGTGGTCGACGAATGGAATAGACTTAGTTACCATGTAGTGAGCGTTGAAACTATCAGTTATTTTAAGAAACGGTTAGACAACTTTATGGATGGGGATGACAGGTGGCAATGGACATGGAACTGCCTAGTGTAGGCCTTATGGTCTCTTGCAGTCAGTGAGGTGGAGCATCGGAGGCTCAAAACAGAATGTCGCAAAATAGAAGGTGAAGGAACGCCTTGGAGAAGTTTGCAAGAGTGACGTGGCAGAGGCTGGCTAACTAGCTCGGGTCATGGAAAAAATTTGAAGAGATTATTACTTCAATAGATTAAAAGAAATGCATATGGATAAGAAAATAAATATATATATATAAATAAATGATAAATGAAATAGAAAAAACACAATTTCACAAGCATATTTAGCTGCCGGGGAAAGGGGCCCGCTGTTGTACGTACAGAGGTATCGCGCGCGCGCCCGGCAGCCATCAGGAAGCGCGCGGGATCGAATCCTGGTCACGACGGAAAGGTTAGGAACTAGGGCATCAACCCCCCCCCCACCACCACTACGGCCGAAGCAGAAATCCTTTCGTGAAGAGGCGCCGTCCTCTGGACCCTGAACAAGGCAGTTCGTGACGTAAGAACGAAATCCATCAGTCCTTTGGCAGGTTGAGAAGATAATATCTAAATTGTAAACGCTTGCACTTGCAGACGCCATTTCTTCTTCGTCTGCCTTTACTCGCGCAATGCGAGGTGCCTAGTCATGGTAGCCCTTCTCAGAGAACTCGAGGGATTTAAGACAGGTTGTTCCCAAAGTCTGGACACGTAAGAAACAGTCACAAGTGACTAATGTGGTCATGTGGAACGGCCTTCCCGTTCACCAGGCCTTAGCCCCCTCCACTTCTTTTTCTGGGGCTTGGGGAAGACGTACTCAACGGAAATGGAATGCTACGAGACACCTGAAGGAACACCTTTGCCTCCAGACTTCACGAATGCCCTGTATGTCCTTGCTGCCGTCACGCGCTGACTTTCTAGCGGGACCCGGACCGCCTCCAGAACTATGATGCGCTTGTGAAAAGTGCGGGGCAATCTAGGTACACCAAAGCGGCTCATTCTGAACGAGTAAACACAAGTGCATGACTGTGCACAGACATAAATGACGATATCTAAGATCGGGGAAACACGGGAAACCCTAAAATTGGTTTCTCTATGGACCGATGTGCTCTGATACATATGAACATAAGAATGAAAGAGACTGCAAGAGACCACAAGGCCTACTCTAGGGAGTTCCATGTTCATTACTACATGTCATCCCCATCCATAAAGTCGTCCAACCGTTTCTGAAAACAGCTGATAGCTTCACCGCTCATTACATGTTACTAAGTCTATTCCATTCGTTCATCGTCCTATTAGTAAACAAATTCTTCCCTATTTCCTTCTTAAATCTTAGTTTGTCCAGTTTAAATTCATTACTGTGAATCCTGCCCTGTTGTCTTAATATGATGACCTTGTGCGCATCACCCTTGTCAAAGCCTTTGATTCACTTAAACACTTCTATAAGATCACCCAGCACTCTGCGTCTTTCCAGAGAGTGTAAATTAAGGTGCTTAAGCCTCTCTTCGTAAGGTAAATTTCTGAGCCCATGTATCATCTTGGTCATTCTTCTCTGTACTGATTTTAGTGAATTGATATCCATTCTATAAGACGGAGACCAAAACTGTACCGCATAGTCAAGGATGGGTCTAACTAACACTTGATAGAGTTTGATCATTTCCTCTGCACTTCTATTCGTAACCGTCCTAACAATGAAACCTAATGCTCTGTTAGCTTTATTCCTGGTGTTAATGCACTGTTTCCTGGACTTAAGATCAGGACTCACTAGAATTCCCAAGTCTCTCTCGTACTCACTTTTCTCTAAAAACGCGTTATCTAAGTTATATCTATTTTCGGGGTTGTGTAGCCCTACGTTTAACACGCTGCACTTTGAGATGTTAAGTTCATTTGCCATTTCACCGACCATGTGAAATATTTGTTAAGATCATCCTCCAGAATCTCGGCGTCGTCTCCTGACCTAATTAGGCGTCTTATTTTAGTGTCGTCCGTAAACTTACTGACATCACTATTAATCCCATTGGTCCAAGTCGTTTATGTACGTAATGAACAATAAGGGACCCAAAATCGAGCCCTGGAGGAGCCCACTAGAAACACTCCACCACCTGGATTTTACACCATTTATGGTGACTCGCTGTTTTCTGTCACTAATCCAAGCTTTTGTCCATTCTAACACTTTTTCTCCAATGCCATGTTTTTTTTATTTTGTTTAGTAGTCTTTGGTGGGGCACCTTGTCGAACGCTTTGGCAAAAGTGAATGTAAATAACATCGTAACTATCATTGTTATCTGGCGCCTTATATACTTTAGTGGAAAAGGATAGAAGATTAGTCACACATGACTTACCCTTGGAGAAACCATGTTGTGAGTCACGAATTAATCTATGTCTCTCGATGTGTTCTCTGAGTCTGTTAACTATTACTGATTTAAGCATTTCATCTATAACTGTTGTCAAACTGATTGGCCTGTAGTTGCATACAGACGATTGATCTCCATTCTTAAAAACAGGAACAACGTTTGCCTGCCCCCAAGAAAACAGGAACAACCTTTGCCTGCCCTGGCGGTGTCACCGGAAGCATGCTGGTCTCGCATTCGCTTAGTTGAGGATTCGAGTCCCGCACTCCTCTCACATTCCTAGCAGTGACTCTTAGCTACCTGCCACAACAGTCCCTAAAGTAGTGCACGATAGGGCCAACGCGTCGGCCTCGTATAGAGCTACTCCTCAGCGCCCCCTGGCGTGTGCTACTCACCCTCTTTCTCTCCGTGGTAATGGCGCATCCCCCCACTGGATGAATGCAGAGGAGGCGTCTCACCAACCGTGGGACAGATTCGCGCGCATCAACCGAAAAGGTCAAGGAGCAGATTCAAAAGAGTCTTTTGTACAAAAAAGATAGATAATTTATTAGAGCATATTATCATCACGTGTCCGATAAATTAGGGTTCCTGTCGAAGTGTCGCTGGGATTCGAGAAGAACCTCGTACGTCAGGGTCCTCGGTGGCTTGTCGGTCAGCGTCGGGGAAAGGAGGTCCTCAGACGGGAACTCCGTAGAGGGTGGTGGGTGCGGTGTGAGGGGGAATGGGGAGAGGGGCGGGCTAGGCGAAGTGCTCCTCGCTCGAGTCGTGGCCCTCGATTGAGTCGTCCTCATCGCTGTGGCTCTCGAGCGACTCGAGTGAGTCCTCGAGTGAGTCTTCGAGTGAGTCAATACCCTCGATGGACTCGTGGGACTCGATCGAGTCGGGGACTGTCCTCACAGCGGGCTCCGGATAGCGGGCCTCGCCCTCGTAAGTCACCTCGGCCACATAGCCGGAGTCCCCGTCCACGTAGTAGGTGACCTTCTGCAGGCGCCCGTCGGGGAGGTGGACGAAGTAGGAGCCGTCGGTGCGGTCGCCGTCGCGGACCTCCTGGTGACCGAAGTTGTTGTAAGATTCATCGTCCCTGACGGCGTAGTTGAAGTCGTACTTGGCGGGGCCGTAGTCCTCCTCCACCACCACGGGGAGTTCGGGCGCCAGACGGAGCACCTCGAGGGACTCGTGGGACTCGTGGGAGTCGTCAGGAACGGAGTAGAGGTAGGTCGGCCTGGAGTCCGGGAGTGCCAGGCTCGGTGCCGCCAGGGCCAGGGTGAGGGCGAGTGTCACCTGAAAACGGAGGAGCATAAGTAAACAAATCCACAACTTGTTTAGAACCAGACTCGTTGCACATTCTTCTTCTCACAATAGCATCACAACTACGACTCTTGTTTCAC
This sequence comes from Oratosquilla oratoria, assembly GCF_046742065.1. NCBI lineage: Eukaryota > Metazoa > Arthropoda > Malacostraca > Stomatopoda > Squillidae > Oratosquilla > Oratosquilla oratoria. The sequence continues at coordinate 43,285,249 of NC_134797.1, read as the reverse complement.
ATTTTTCGAAAGCAGAAACTCGGACGGTCAGTTCCTACCTTAAGTGTCATCGTTAAGGACTGAAAGGATAATGCTGTGCCCTCGGTCCTTGCTGCCTCCTATATATATGTGTTCCAGTAGAGTAGGACGGAGGGGAGGGTCAGTTTTTGTGGACTGTCCTCGCCGTGGCTATGGAGGGACCCGTCCTCGGTCGGTGTTCTCGTTGACCGTTGCCAAGTAAAAAATGTGTTCGTCGCATCTCTCTTCGTCCTCTTGACGAGCTTTTGAATAATGTTTCATCTTCAAGGTGGCGTCGTTTGACGTGGTCAGGTAACTGTCGACTGGGCTTCGTTTAGAAAAAGGGCGCATCTTTTAAGATCATATGGAAGAGTTTATCTTAAACTGGGACATTTTTCGATGAGGATGAGAATGAATTGTGAATACATCCACTCCTGTTGTACACCTTCGATTAAAGGACATAAATAAGCCTCCCGTTGCTCAGTAAATTACATCAGTCACTGTGGTCATCATTAGGAAAGGCTTCTGCATATCAAGGTTTAGTTTTCGGGCTTCGGAGTGGCGGCTAGGGTGTCAGGGAATGCGTCCAACCATTTAATATTGAAATGAACTTTAAAGAAAGGCAATGACCATTGACCCGATGCACGGCAGAAACTGAAAATTTCGAGAAGACTGACCATCGGGAAAAAAATAGACAAGTAAATAAACAAACAAATAATCGTGTCGTGAAGCATGATAAGACCGTAGTCAATGATTAATTGCAACGTTTGACATTTGATTCGGCCACTGCTTCCGGCACTGCACCTGTAGAGGAAGTGTCTGAGGCAAAGGTTTCCCACCTGGTGTCTCGGTGTACCCCATACTTATGTAACGCTGTTCCTTAACCTTCCCACAGATCGCTTCAACGTCGAAATAAATCAATAAGCATCCGTTTATTCCCGCTAGTTTTTGTGGCTCCGTTTGTGGCCACCTGTGGGTCTATGCGGAGCAAATGGATCACAAGTTGTGGACCACTAGTTTGGAGTTAGGGTTAAAGGGAGGAAGTCATGTTCTGCGTTCATATTCGACCTCCGAATTGGCAATTGGATGACTGCTGGACTCCCACTTGATCCGAAGAAGACCTGATCTCCACAGAAATGCAAGCAAAACAGGTCATCAGGAAAAATTATATCAATAAACATGGCGCAAGCATACGGGTATTCATGTATTACTGCTGCTACACGTCTAATAGACAAAGAAAATTTACATTTACACGTGTACATAGAAATAGAAACAAAGGTGCGAGCATGTACTCACATACACACACACAAACACACACACACACACTCTCTCACACACACACACACACACACACACACACACTCGTTAACAGTAGTGAAGAAAAACACAATGCTGGAGAAGACGGGAAAGCGGAAATTGTAAATATGAAAATAGCTGTTGAGGTGATGAGCTCAAGAGCCAGTTGGCGCTTAGGTGCGACCGATGTCACCTTCGCCCTATACACTTGGACTCTTGGACTGCTGGAAGTCGAACACAAACGTACGACTAAGAGAATTCAAGACTTGAACACTTCCACTCACACAATTTGCATACAGACTAAAGGTAAAAGAGATATTGCGGTGGCCTATGTCCCCTCAAAGACAAGATAATGGAGCGAGGCCTATACCAAAAGATATTGATACATAAGAACATAAGAATGAAGGAGACTGGAAGAGACCTTACCACCTGTCATTCCTATCCATAAAGTTATCTTATCTTAAAACAACCCATTGTATCAGCGCTCGCTACTCGCCTGAAGAGATGTAACAACATAACACTGATGGATAACTTCAACTGTTGGGAGGTGAAGTGGGAGGAACGGAAATCAAGAGATATTGAAGAATCGTGGGGAAAATGCACTGTTGAGTATATCAGCGAACATTGCAGTGATCCCATAAGTGAAAAAAGAAATTAAAGGACACACCAGCTGAGTTGGGATTATTGCAAACTAAAGAGCTGGATGAGACTGAATCCTTGATATACCTGCGTCTTATAGGGAAGAATGATCATATAGTTCTTGAATCCCATACCTGTAGAGAGTTCAGAAACCAGACTACGAGTCATACAGACAAGGAAAATACATCTTCGGATGAGCAATGTTCATAGAACTGAAGAAGATATTTGGTGAATTAGGAGATTTCAAAGAGACAAGAGAAATGAAGAAGATAAGTTATATATTAAATGGAATGCTTTTGGTCTGTCTTACGTTCTTCCTCTAATATCTAACCTCACCACCACCTCTACATTACTCCCCAATCAATGATACACAGACACACACACAAAAAAAGTACCTATCCACACTTCTTACATACCTGCCACCCTACCCCACCCCCAGCATCTACCTTCAACCTATTCATCAACAAAGATCGTTCACCCGATATACATTTCCCGCATAATCTTCCAATACGGAAAGATGAGCCCTTTTTCTTACCCTCCCCAACTCATTAACCCGTTATCAGCCTTACACACTGAAAGCCCCCGGCAACAAAGACTTACCCCCTCCTTCTACAACCCTTCTACATGACTCATACCCATAATTGCATTCCAATATTCTGAATACTAATGCACTCGGTACTACCCAAACTCCCGCAGTCATCTCCCACTTTCTTACTTCCTCAATACACTCTTAGATCTCAGCATGATATTGTCCTCAGGGAGAGAAGTACTGATGAATTATGGGTGACGAAAAATAGGAAAATACATTCAGTGGTATTCTTATTTTTTTAGAATACCACCTTAAGATTCTTACGGTGGTATTCTTAAAAAAAAATCCTTATAAAAACATTTCCCTTCCAAGGATTTATATAAAATTGGTGTTATTCTTAGAAAAAAAATCCTTATATGAATCTTTCCCTTCCAAGGATTTATGTAAGATTTATAAGGAAAGAATGTTTTTAAGAATACCACCGATTGCCCTTTTGCAAGGCAGGGGTAGATTGACAGACTATGCATATCTACTTATTTTAACAATTCTTTGATTTGATACATTATATGAAAACCTGTAGACCCAAGGAAGGACCCAAGATATGGGACTTCCTGAGCATGATAACCGAGTTGCTTTTTTTGTTTTTGTTTTTTGTTTTTTATACGGTGACGAGTGGAGTGCCACAGGGTTCATTGATAATATCAGTCTTTTTTTTATAACTGACTTTGAAGGAGACATGTTTGTAGGCAATGATTAAATGGCCAAAGCAAAAAGACTAAAGGAACGTATCTGTAGATAAGGCTTAAGTGAAAAAGAAATAATTAAAAAAAAGAAAATGTTGTGTCTTACAGGAAGGCTCAGATTTTGGACTGCAGTTTACTAGTGCTACCATCCTTATGAACAATCTCGCGCCCCTAAAGCCAAGAAAGACACACATCATAGCCAACAAATGTAGTGATGGAAATGGAAAGTGATGGGAAATGTAACTGAAATAGTGTTAATAAGTCTTGGATGCAAATTTCTGAGACGAAACTCAGATTCAGTTGTGACATGATAATAACATTGAAATGATGAGCATGGTGAGGGAACACCAAAACGAAGTGGATGATAAAAATGAGATAGAATATGAAACTAACAGATTATAGTGTTAAATGGAACTTAGCATAACAACCAAATGAATATAGAAGTCGTATGAGACAGTTAATACGAGATTTTATGTCGAATGACACACACACACATACACCCGGAACTGCCACTACGGTGGTCCGGGTTCGAATTCCGCCCAGGGCTGAAATAATTTTAGTATCATTGCGCTGCGAGTCGTTACTCCAACTCTCGTGGGCGGGGAGTTTTGTGTGTGTGTGTGTGTGTGTGTGTGTGTGTGTGTGTGTGTGTGTGTGTGTGTGTGTGTGTGTGTGTGTGTGTGCGTGCGTGCGTGTAAGGTCACAGCATTGCCCATAGATCGGTCATATAAAATTATGAACCCTGATCTTTCTTCTGGGAGGAAAATAGCTGTCGATCATGAGCCCAACACGTGGTCCAAGATCATGATGAATCACATGCACACACACACACACACACACACACACACACACACACACACACACACACACACACACAAATATATATATATATATATATATATATATATATATATATGTACATATATATATATATATATATATATATATATATACATATATATATGTATATATATATATATATGTATATATATAATATATGTATATACATATATATATATATATATATATATACATACACAGTATATGAATATACAATTGTGTTTGTGTATCCATCTATATAGATAAGACCTTATACCGCCATGGTTCAATAAGACAAATGTAGTAAGTTCAAAAGACATTCTGAATGAGTAAACACAAGTGCATGACTATGCACTGACATAAATGACGATATCTAAGATCGGGGAAACACGGGGAGCCCTAAAATTGGTTTCTCTATGGACCGATGTGCTCTGGATACATATGAACACATGAGTGAAAGAGACTGCAAGAGATCATAAGGCCTAGACTAGGCAGTTCCGTGTCCATTACCACCTATCATCCCCATTCATAAAGTCATCTAACCTTCTATTAAAACAGCTAATAGTTTTAGCGCTCACTACATATCACTAAGTCTATTCCATTCGTTAAACATTCTATTAACAATCCAGTTCTTCCCTAGTTTCTTCTTTAGTCTAAGTTTGTCCAGTTTAAATCCATTACTGCGATTCCTGCCTGTTGTCTTAATATGATGACCTTGTGTGCATCACCCTTAAAGCCTTTGTTACACTTAAACACCTCTATTAGATCACCCCGCACTCTGCGTCTTTCCAGAGAGTGTAAGTTAAGGTGCTTAAGCCTCTCTTCGTAAGGTGAATTTCTGAGCCCATGTACCATTTTGGTCATCATTCTCTGTACAGATTCTAGTGAATTGATGTCTGTTCTATAAGACGAAAGACCAAAGTTGTACCGCATAGTCAAGGATGGGTCTAACTAACACTAGATAGAGTTTGATCATTTCCTTAGTACTTCTATCCGTAACCATCCTAGCAATGAAACCTAATGCTCTGTTATCTCTGTTCCTGGCGCTAATGCACTGTTTCCTGGATTTAAAGTCAGAACTTACTAGAACTCCCAAGTCTTTCTCGCACTCAGTTTTCTCTAAAAATGTGTTATCTAAGCCATAACTATCTTCGGGGTTGTGAAGCCCTACGTTTAACACGCTGAACTTTGAGATGTTGAAGTTCAATTTCCATTTCAGCGACCATGTGAAAATTCTGTTAAGATCGTCCCGCAGAATCTCTGCGTCTTCTCCTGACCTAATTTGTAGTCCTATTTTAATGTCGTCCGCAAACTTATTAACATCACTATTAATCCCATTGTCCAAGTCATTTATGTACATAATGAACAATAAGGGACCCAAAATCGAGCCCTGGAGGACCCTACTAGAAACACTCCCTTAGCTGGGTTTTACACCATTTATGGTGACTCGCTGTTTTCTGTCACTAATCCAAGCTTTTGTCCATTCTAACACTTTTTCTCCAATGCCATGGTTTTTTATTTTGTTTAGTAGTCTTTGATGGGGCACCTTGTCGAACGCTTTTGCAAAAGTGAATGTAAATAACATCGTAACTATCATTGTTATCTGGCGCCTTATATACTTTAGTGGAAAAGGATAGAAGATTAGTCTCACATGACTTACCCTTGTAGAAACCATGTTGTGAGTCACGAATTAATCTATGTCTCTCGATGTGTTCTCTGAGTCTGTTAACTATTACTGATTTAAGCATTTTATCTATAACTGTTATCAAGCTGATTGGCCTGTAGTTGCATACAGACGATTGATCTCCCTTCTTAAAAACAGGAACAACGTTTGCCTGCCCCCAAGAAAACAGGAACAACCTTTGCCTGCCCTGGTGGCGTCACCGGAAGCATGCTGGTCTCGCATTCGCTTAGTTGAGGATTCGAGTCCCGCACTCCTCTCACATTCCTAGCAGTGACTCTTAGCTACCTGCCACAACAGTCCCTAAAGTGCACGATAGTGCCAACGTGTCGGCTTCGGATAGAGCTACTCCTCAGCGCCCCCTGGCGTCCCCCCCAACACTGGATGAATGCAGAGGAGGCGTCTGACCAACCGTGGGACAGATTCGCGCGCATCAACCGAAAAGGTCAAGGAGCAGATTCAAAAGAGTCTTTTGTACAAAAAAGATAGATAATTTATTAGAGCATATTATCATCACGTGTCCGATAAATTAGGGTTCCTGTCGAAGTGTCGCTGGGATTCGAGAAGAACCTCGTACGTCAGGGTCCTCGGTGGCTTGTCGGTCAGCGTCGGGGAAAGGAGGTCCTCAGACGGGAACTCCGTAGAGGGTGGTGGGTGCGGTGTGAGGGGGAATGGGGAGAGGGGCGGGCTAGGCGAAGTGCTCCTCGCTCGAGTCGTGGCCCTCGATTGAGTCGTCCTCATCGCTGTGGCTCTCGAGCGACTCGAGTGAGTCCTCGAGTGAGTCTTCGAGTGAGTCAAGACCCTCGATGGACTCGTGGGACTCGATCGAGTCGGGGACTGTCCTCACAGCGGGCTCCGGATAGCGGGCCTCGCCCTCGTAAGTCACCTCGGCCACGTAGCCGGAGTCCCCGTCCACGTAGTAGGTGACCTTCTGCAGGCGCCCGTCGGGGAGGTGGACGAAGTAGGAGCCGTCGGTGCGGTCGCCGTCGCGGACCTCCTGGTGACCGAAGTTGTTGTAGGATTCATCGTCCCTGACGGCGTAGTTGAAGTCGTACTTGGCGGGGCCGTAGTCCTCCTCCACCACCACGGGGAGTTCGGGCGCCAGACGGAGCACCTCGAGGGACTCGTGGGACTCGTGGGAGTCGTCAGGAACGGAGTAGAGGTAGGTCGGCCTGGAGTCCGGGAGTGCCAGGCTCGGTGCCGCCAGGGCCAGGGTGAGGGCGAGTGCCACCTGAAAACGGAGGAGCATAAGTAAACAAATCCACAACTTGTTTAGAACCAGACTCGTTGCACATTCTTCTTCTCACAATAGTATCACAACTACGACTCTTGTTTCATATTTTTCGAAAGCAGAAACTCGGACGGTCAGTTCCTACCTTAAGTGTCATCGTTAAGGACTGAAAGGATAATGCTGTGCCCTCGGTCCTTGCTGCCTCCTATATATATGTGTTCCAGTAGAGTAGGACGGACGGGAGGGTCAGTTTTTGTGGACTGTCCTCGCCGTGTTATGGAGGGACCCGTCCTCGGTCGGTGTTCTCGTTGACCGTTGCCAAGTAAAAAATGTGTTCGTCGCATCTCTCTTCGTCCTCTTGACGAGCTTTTGAATAATGTTTCATCTTCAAGGTGGCGTCGTTTGACGTGGTCAGGTAACCGTCGACTGGGCTTCGTTTAGAAAAAGGGCGCATCTTTTAAGATCATATGGAAGAGTATATCTTAAACTGGGAAATTTTTCGATGAGGATGAGAATGAATTGTGAATACATCCACTCCTGTTGTACACCTTCGATTAAAGGACATAAATAAGCCTCCCGTTGCTCAGCAAATTAAATCAGTCACTGTGGTCATCATTAGGAAAGGCTTCTGCATATCAAGGTTTAGTTTTCGGGCTTCGGAGTGGCGGCTAGGGTGTCAGGGAATTCGTCCAACCATTTAATATTGAAATGAACTTTAAAGAAAGGCAATGACCATTGACCCGATGCACGGCAGAAACTGAAAATTTCGAGAAGACTGACCAGCGGAAAAAAAATAGACAAGTAAATAAACAAACAAATAATCGTGTCGTAGTCAATGATTAATTGCAACGTTTGACATTTGATTCGGCCACTGCTTCCGGCACTGCACCTGTAGAGGAAGTGTCTGAGGCAAAGGTTTCCCACCTGGTGTCTCGGTGTACCCCATACTTATGTAACGCTGTTCCTTAACCTTCCCAGAGATCGCTTCAACGTCGAAATAAATCAATAAGCTTCCGTTTATTCCCGCTAGTTTTTGTGGCTCCGTTTGTGGCCACCTGTGGGTCTATGCGGAGCAAATGGATCACAAGTTGTGGACCACTGGTTTGGAGTTAGGGTTAAAGAGAGGAAGTCATGTTCTGCGTTCATATTCGACCTCCGAATTGGCAATTGGATGACTGCTGGACTCCCACTTGATCCGAAGAAGACCTGATCTCCACAGAAATGCAAGCAAAACACGTCATCAGGAAAAATTATATCAATAAACATGGCGCAAGCATACGGGTATTCATGTATTACTGCTGCTACACGTCTAATAGACAAAGAAAATTTACATTTACACGTGTACATAGAAATAGAAACAAAGGTGCGAGCATGTACTCACATACACACACACAAACACACATACACACACACACACACACACACACACACACACACACACACACACACACACACACACACACTCGTTAACAGTAGTGAAGAAAAACACAATGCTGGAGAAGACGGGAAAGCGGAAATTGTAAATATGAAAATAGCTGTTGAGGTGGTGAGATCAAGAGCCAGTTGGCGCTTAGGTGCGACCGATGTCACCTTCGCCCTATACTCTTGGACTGTTGGACTGCTGGAAGTCGAACACAAACGTACGACTAAGAGAATTCAAGACTTGAACACTTCCACTCACACAATTTGCATACAGACTAAAGGTAAAAGAGATATTGCGGTGGCCTATGTCCCCTCAAAGACAAGATAATGGAGCGAGGCCTATACCAAAAGATATTGATACATAAGAACATAAGAATGAAGGAGACTGGAAGAGACCTTACCACCTGTCATTCCTATCCATAAAGTTATCTTATCTTAAAACAACCCATTGTATCAGCGCTCGCTACTCGCCTGAGGAGATGTAACAACATAACACTGATGGATAACTTCAACTGTTGGGAGGTGAAGTGGGAGGAACGGAAATCAAGAGATATTGAAGAATCGTGGGGAAAATGCACTCTTGAGTATATCAGCGAACATTGTAGTGATCCCATAAGTGAAAAAAGAAATTAAAGGACACACCAGCTGAGTTGGGATTATTGCAAACTAAAGAGCTGGATGAGACTGAATCCTTGATATACCTGCGTCTTAGAGGGAAGAATGATCATATAGTTCTTGAATCCCATACCTGTAGAGAGTTCAGAAACCAGACTACGAGTCATACAGACAAGGAAAATACATCTTCGGATGAGCCATATTCATAGAACCGAAGAAGATATTTGGTGAATTAGGAGATTTCAAAGAGACAAGAGAAATGAAGAAGATAAGTTATATATTAAATGGAATGCTTTTGGTCTGTCTTACGTTCTTCCTCTAATATCTAACCCCACCACCACCTCAACATTACTCCCCAATCAATGATACACAGACACACACACAAAAAAGTACCTATCCACACTTCTTACATACCTGCCACCCCACCCCACCCCCAGCGTCTACCTTCAACCTATTCATCAACAAAGATCGTTCACCCGATATACATTTCCCGCATAATCTTCCAATACGGAAAGATGAGCCCTTTTTCTTACCCTCCCCAACTCATTAACCCGTTATCAGCCTTACACACTGAAAGCCCCCGGCAACAAAGACTTACCCCCTCCTTCTACAACCCTTCTACATGACTCATGCCCATAATTGCATTCCAATATTCTGAATACTAATGCACTCGGTACTACCCAAACTCCCGCAGTCATCTCCCACTTTCTTACTTCCTCAATACACCCTTAGATCTCAGCATGATATTGTCCTCAGGGAGAGAAGTACTGATGAATTATGGGTGACGAAAAATAGGAAAATACATTCAGTGGTATTCTTTTTTTTTCTTTCTTTTTTTTAGAATACCAGCTTAAGATTCTTACGGTGATATTCTTAAAAAAAATCCTTATAAAAATATTTCACTTCCAAGGATTTATATAAAATTGGCGTTATTCTTAGATAAAAAATTATTTCTTTATATGAATCTTTCCCTTCCAAGGATTTATGTAAGATTTATAAGGAAAGAATGTTTTTAAGAATACCACCGATTGCCCTTTTGCAAGGCAGGGGTAGATTGACAGACTATGCATATCTACTTATTTTAAAAATTCTTTGATTTGATACATTATATGAAAACCTGTAGACCCAAGGAAGGACCCAAGATATGGGACTTCCTGAGCATGATAACCGAGTTTTTTGTTTTTTTTTTTCTTTCTTTATACGGTGACGAGTGGAGTGCCACAGGGTTCATTGATAATATCAGTCTTTTTTTTATAACTGACTTTGAAGGAGACATGTTTATAGGCAATGATTAAATGGCCAAAGCAAAAAGACTAAAGGAACGTATCTGTAGATAAGGCTTAAGTGAAAAAGAAACAATTAAAAAAAAGAAAATGTTGTGTCTTACAGGAAGGCTCAGATTTTGGACTGCAGTTTACTAGTGCTACCATCCTTATGAACAATCTCGCGCCCCTAAAGCCAAGAAAGACACACATCATAGCCAACAAATGTAGTGATGGAAATGGAAAGTGATGGGAAATGTAACTGAAATAGTGTTAATAAGTCTTGGATGCAAATTTCTGAGACGAGACTCAGATTCAGTTGTGACATGATAGTAACATTGAAATGATGAGCATGGTGAGGGAACACCAAAACGAAGTGGATGATAAAAATGAGATAGAATATGAAACTAACAGATTATAGTGTTAAATGGAACTTAGCATAACAACCAAATGAATATAGAAGTCGGATGAGACAGTTAATACGAGATTTTATGTCGAATGACACACACACACATACACCCGGAACTGCCACTACGGTGGTCCGGGTTCGAATTCTGCCCAGGGCTGAAATAATTTTAGTATCATTGCGCTGCGAATCGTTGCTCCAACTCTCGTGGGCGGGGAGTTTTGTGTGTGTGTGTGTGTGTGTGTGTGTGTGTGTGTGTGTGTGTGTGTGTGTGCGTGCGTGCGTGTAAGGTCACAGCATTGCCCATAGATCGGTCATTTATGAACACTGATCTTTCTTCTGGGAGGAAAATAGCTGTCGATCATGAGCCCAACACGTGATCCAAGATCATGATGAATCACAAGCACACACACACACACACACACACACACACACACACACACACACACATATATATATACACATACATACACGGTATATGAATATACAATTGTTTGTGTACCCATCTATATAGATAATCCTTATACCGCCATGGTTCAATAAGACAAAAGTAGTAAGCTCAAAAGACATTTATTTAGAAAAGATAGTTTATGACATGTCTAATAAATTAGGGTTCTTGTCGAAGTGTAGATGAGTTTAGGAGAACCTTCTCTGTGAAGACCCTCGGTGGTCAGCGAGGACGCGTCAGGGGAACGGCCTCAAACGGGAACCCCGTAGAGGGTGACGGGCGCGCGAGGACGAAGAGGAGGAGGAGCTGAGTAGACGAAAACCTCTTCGCTTGAGTCCAGACTTTCGTCCGAGTCATCCTCGTCGCTGTCATCCTCGAACGAGTCTTGGCCCTCGATGGATTCGGACTCGAAGGACTCGAAGGACTCGTGGGACTCGATCGAGTCAGGGACTGTCCTCACAGCGGGTTCTGGGTAGTAGGCCTCGCCCTCGTAGGTCACCTCGGCCACGTAACCGGAGTCCCCGTCGACAAAGTAGGTCACCTTCTGCAAGCGCCCGTCGGGGAGGTGGACGAAGTAGGAACCGTCGGTGCGGTCGCCGTCCCGAGCCTTCTGGTGGCCGAAGTCGTTGTAGGATTCCTCGTCCCTGACAGAGTAGGTAAAGTCGAACTTGACGGGGCCGTAGTCCTCCTCCACCAAGGGGGGTGCGGGTGCCAGACGAAGAGGAGCCAGGCGGACCACCTCGTGGGACTCGTGGGACTCGTGGGAGTCGTCGGGAACGGAGTAAAGGTAGGTGGGTCTTGAGTTTGGCCGGGCCACTGAAAGGGCCACCAGGGCCATAGCGACTGCAACCTGAGAATGGACAAACATGGGTGTAGTACTTAAAACCTGTTTCAAACTAAATTCAACGCAATTTCTTGTCAAAGGAAAAATTGTTTTAAAACTGCACAACTTGATTTCGAACTTATGAACTTTTTGGTTTCAATTGACACTAAGATTGAAGAATAAGATTCCTACCTTGAGTGCCATCGTTGAGTACTGCAGAGATGTATGATACCCACGGTCGCTACTGCGTCTTATATATACGGGAGGACCCCTGTGACGTCACGGGGAGGGTCAGGTTTTTTTAGGGTGGACATCTGTCCTTGCTCCTGCTATGGACAACTCTTCCATTGGGATCATTGTTGACCGTGATTTGGTTTTTACCTCCTCCTCCTCCTCCTTCTTCTTCTTCTTCTTCTTCTTGATCAATAATTCATTTGTTTGTTCATCTTTGTTTATATATTTGTTTGGTGGATTGTTGGTTTGTTGATTTTTTTACTTATATGTTTATTTATTTCTGTATCTTTATTCATTTGTTTATTCATTTATTCAGGCATTTGTGCAAGTTTACGGGGCTCCTATGATTGCTAAGGTAGTAGTTGTCAAACTTTTTCATTTCATCCCCCCTTCATGAAATGTCAACATTTGTCTGGCTCCCCTTCATTTTTTTGCCCAAATTCCACCCCACCAAAAAAAATAAAATTAAATAAAAAATAGAAATAAATAAATAAACAAAATAAATAAGTAAATAAATAAAAAGATATGTAGAAAAGACCTTTGGTTTATTACAAAATAAATAATTATAATTATTTTATTCCTGGCAGATTTTTATATGCTTAAGTTAACCACTAAACCACGTTATATAGAAATGTATAATATGTAACAGCAAGCTATGCCCCCCCCCCCCGAAATTTTTGCCATAGCTCCCTTGGAGGCCTTCCATGGCCCCCAGACTGAAAGTCACTGTGAGAAGGCGATATGTATGCAAAGCTGGGCGCGTTCCTCGGTGCGTTCCGCTTTTGTATGGACGTGGTTAGGGCTCCCAAACTATTAAAGCCATATAGGTGCCGGTATAGCATGTGGCCTACCTTTTGGATGTGGCCTACGAAAATTCTCTTTGGAATAGTACGTGGCCCACCGGACTTTTATTTCGGTATGAACTTGTCTCTTAAGCTTTAATAGTTTGGGAACGCTATTCGCGGCCAAACTAAAGCGGAACGCACTTAGGGACGCACCTAGGAACGCGCCCAGCTCCGTACTATGACACGTTGATGAAGGAACATGAACACAGAACGTTGAATAATTGTGTATCACGAAAACTACGTTGAAATGCGTAACTTGAGACTACAAAGATTAGCGAGACAACACTTGTTAGACGACGTCCGAGAAATTCAATCAAATTCACTGTCTGTTGATCAATCAACAGTAAAAGGGGAAATTAATTGTTTCCAGCTGTTCTGTAAATATGTTAGAACTAGCTCGATATCCGGGAAGATAAATCTATCTACCAAATTTTATTGAAACTAAGTACAAATTACTGAGATGTGTGATGCCCTCCATCAGCAATGGTGGACCACGCCGACGAAAGGGAAGAATATGAAAGATCCTATCGAGAAATTGGTTACCCAAAGAAGTGACTTTTTCATTTTTTATTTGAAAAAGTTGCACAAGAGAGCGAAGATGTGAATCTGCTATCAAAAAGGAGGAATGGATAACCAGATAAAATAAACTAAAGGTTTTGTGGATGACATCAAGTGTGAATGGAAAGGGCTTGAAATATTAAACAGGACATGAATTGATACTCAAGGAAGCTATAGATACAAATGAATGAGATGAACAGAGTTTATATAAATCATGAAAGAGAAATAAAAAAACTTGAAAGAGTCATGGAAAATAAGATGAGAAAAGGTCAAAATTCGGGGGAGATGAGAATAACACTATACCAAAAACGAATTATAGGAATGTTCAGAAAATGCTAAAGAAACGAAGAAGGTGGGGAAAAAAATAATAATAACAATGATAATTTGGCACCGGAAATGCTAAAGAAACGAAGAAGGTGGGGAAAGAAATAATAATAACAATGATAATTTGGCACCGGAGGAGACTGAAGAAGTGTTTAGGTTAGGTAAGTATAAGAAAGAGGAACCAAAGCCAAGAAAATCCAGGTACAAATTATAATCCGCCGTGAATGAGATGAGCAATAGGATATGGAAATTTGCAGTTGAAGTCAAGTTTAAGGATGTTTTTGTAATGAAGAGTATTAGTAATTTCATCAGCGATAACCAGCGCTTCTATCCTTGGAACAACACTGCCCCGGAGAGATCAAGCCACAGAAATAGTAAATGAGAGATTTCAGGAGGATAGTAGAGAGAAACGATAGTAGAAGTTGAAGAATATCATCTTTCACTTTTGAGAAGAGATTAGCCTCAAATAACAAAAGAATGGTGTGTGACTCCGGTCCGTAGGGATGCCATTAAAGTTCCTAAGATACTGAAAAAATAGAACAATCAATACCCCATGCGGAAGATATGAAGGCAAGAAGATCATCAAGCAAACGGGAAATAGAATGCGGAATTATACTTGAGTGATAGATCAGAAACTGAGAAAGTGACGTTGGAGGCAGAGGAAAAGATTGAAAAGATAGAAATATATGAAAATAAATCATTAAAGAGATAAAAATAAAGCCGTATACCAATATAGTGAACATAACAACGGCTAGACAAGATAATAATGATCATTTGAAAGAGAACGAGATATAATGTGTATTGTCGAAACCAAGATAGCAAAATATAGATATCCAGAACATGGAGGCTGATGGGACCTACATTGGATACTCAGAGAATGTAGAGAACAACTAGTGACTAAAAGGGCAGTGTCGAGAGGTTGGATAAAGGCCAACGTGGTGCTTATACGAGTATATAAAGGAGAAAGCAAAGAAAAAAATTGATATTACAGAGCTGTGTCCTTAACCAACATGATAACTACGAACTGTGAGAGGATTGAGAATAATATATATATATATATATATATATATATATATATATATATATATATAAATATATAATATATAAATATATATATAGATAAATATATATATATATATATATATATATATATATATATTGATAAGGTATTTACAAGAGTGAAAGATATGACATATAGCTGATTTAGATTCAGAAAAGGAAGATCACGGGCTGAAGACTTGTCGAATTTTTACTCGAGAGGTCCATGTACCACAAGAGAGAGAGGGTTGGGTGGACTGTGTATACCTGGATCTGGAGAAAGGTTTTGGTAAGATATCTTACAAAGATTATTATGGAAATTGGAATTTTAAAGAGAATTCAAGGGGAAATTGTATCAAATGGGCGAAGGACTTCCTGGACGGATGTGAACGATAAGATGTCTCATAGGATTTAATTTTGACGCTAGTAATGTTCTTAATATACGTTCGCTACATGGTAAGTAGAACAAATAGTTACGACAATTAATTTACTAATAAAACTTGAATCATAGAGAGACTAAAAAATGATGAGGATTGCAAGATATTACAGAAAGATTTACGTAGGCTACATAAATGGAACCAGAAGTGGAAAATGAACATGAATAGAAATATGTTGGAAAAGAGTTGAGTTAAGAAAAGGTCGCCATTAAACTATAGGAAGTGAAGTGAAGGAATTATAAAACCAATGATGGACAATAATGTAAGTAAAATTAGGTAAATACAAACGCGCGCTCACTGACATCCAAGCATGCACACACGTAAGCACTCATTTAAAACACATGAATATGTATGTGGGTCTCTTTAACTCTTATTGATCAAGATGATAATAGTCTTCGTCAAGACGCCATGGTGCAGTGAAGCAAAAGAGATAAGTTTAAAGGACATTTATTTACAAAACATAGTATATTACATTTAGCATAAATAAGGGTCCCTGGGGAAGTTCTGCTGGCTTGGAAGGTCCTCGGTGGTCTGCTATGTCAGGGAAAGGACCTCAGACGACCCAGTACATGGAGTTGACTGTGGGAGCAGGGGCGGAGTAAACAAAGCGCTCTTCGCTCGAGTCATCCTCATCACTGTGACTCTCAACAGAGTCGTCCTCATCGCTGTGGCTCTCGAGCGACTCCTGACTCTCGAGTGAGTCGTGGCCCTCGATGGATTCAAGGGACTCGATCGAGTCGGGAACTGTCTTCACAGCGGGCTCCGGGTAACGAGCCTCGCCCTCGTAGGTCACTTCGGCCACGTAGCCGGAGTCCCCGTCCACGTAGTACACGACCTTCTGCAGGCGCCCGTCGGGGAGGTGGACGAAGTAGGAACCGTCGGTACGGTCGCCGTCGCGGACCTCTTGGTGGCCGAAGTCGTTGTAGGATTCTTCGTCCTTGACGGCGTAGTTGAAGTCGTACTTGGCGGGGCCGTAGTCCTCCTCCACCACCACGGGGAGTTCGGGCGCCAGGCGGAGCACCTCGAGGGACTCGTGGGACTCGTGGGAGTCGTCGGGAGCGGAGTAGAGGTAAGTGGGTCTGGAGTTTGGCTGGGCCGCGGAGAGGGCCACCAGGGCCAGAGCTACTGCAGTCTGAAAATGGACAAACATGGGTTTAGTACCTAAAATGTATTTCAAACTACATTCATGGTAAATCCTTATCAAAGAAACAATATCATTACAACTGAAGCGTTTGTTTTTGAGCTTATGAACTCTGAATGACAGTAGGATTTAAGCTGTTGGTTTCTACCTTGAGTGCCATGATAGGTGAGATGTATAGTACCCACGGTTGTTGCTGCGTCCTATATATACAGGACCCCTGTGACGTCACGGCTTGTGGCGAGGATCGGGGAGGGTCAGTTTTTTTAGGATGGAAATCTGTCCTCGCCACTACTATGAGCAACTCTTCCACTGGCATTCTTGATGACCGGTACAAGGAAGTCGTTCTAGTTTGTTCACTTGTTTTTGTCTCCCTCGACCTGTAAGCTTTTTAAGTTTCTAAGACTGGTAAGAGGATACACAGGATATATGGTTGAAGGAGTGGGAATGTGACAAGGTACCACCAATGATAAGGTTAGGGTAGAAAATACATATTTTAGTCGTCTATTAACATTTCTGGTAAGAATTCCCGGTTTCTGTATTTCATCTGACTGATAAACAGCCATTTGTCCTTAGGAGAACAATAAAAGCGTCACCATAACTCCAAATATCATGAAGCTGTCCAATACTTAAGAATTATAGTAAAGGCCACAAAAAATAGTTATTTATACAATTAAATTAAAAGATAGAATGTGTAGAGCTTGGATGTTCATTAGAAGCTCTTGACAGATGGGAATATTTCCGTTGCAAGCGTGAGTTCTTTGCAGCTCGCACACTGACGCAACCAGTTGCATGAAACCGGTCGCGGGGCGTAACAGTGTGTGTGTGTGTGTGTGTGTGTGTGTGTGTGTGTGTGTGTGTGTGTGTGTGTGTGTGTGTGTGTGTGTGTGTGGGTGTGTGTATGTGTGTGTGTGTGTGTGTGTGTGTGTGTGTGTGTGTGTGTGTGTGTGTGTGTGTGTGTGTGTGTGTGTGTGTGCGTGGCCTTATGTGTACATATCGCACCTGTGGTACATGTGTGTATATGTGTGCATGTAGGTGGGGGTTACGGGAAGGTGTATATGTGTGTATGTGTGTGTGTGTGTGTGCGATCGATTTCATCCAACTAGTTGCGTCGGTGTTTGAGTAGGGTTTTGATATCTAAGAGCACTGGCAAACTACTAGGTAACACAGTGATGATTGCAACCAATAGATAATAAATCTCTGACGTATCACATCATATTCATAGCAAAAATATGTAGGGTGACGGTGAGTGGCCTACGCCAGGAGGCGCTGAATAGTTGCGACCGAAGCCGTCACCTTTGCCCTGTACACATGGACTGCTGGGTCAGGTAGCAGTCACTACTGAGAACCGGAGAGAAGGGGGGATTCGAACCCACAGCTAAACAAATACGAGACCAGCACGCTTCCGACTACGCCACCAGCACTGCAGTAAGAATATGTACTTCGGGTAAATTAGGACACTGATCCGGCTTCTGCGGAAGAGCCATTGCCATGACAGATTTTAGCTGATGTTGTCCCTGTTGGGCCTCGACTTGTAACCCGTTATTTGTTCTTTGTACTGTATCTTGAAGATATCTTGATCGACGAAGACGTTCGATCTTCTATGATATATATATATATATATATATATATATATATATATATATATATATATATATATATATGTGTGTGTGTGTCTGTGTGTGTGTATATACATATATACTGTATATATATATGTATGTATGTATGTATGTATATATTAGTTTTCTGTAAATTTGTTAGAAGTGGTTTAGTACATACATATACCAAGGCTTTTTCCCCCTTCCAAGGGAGGTAGCCAAAAAGGGAAAGGCATAAAAACACTCCCACCCATTTCATCCCTAAATACACTCCACATCCCTCCCACCCTTCCTCTCATCTGAGCACCTCCAGGATGACGGTTTAGTGAATGCATAAAAGTCTGGAATACGCGTGTTTGTGTGTGTGTGTGTGTGTGTGTGTGTGTGTGTGTGTGTGTGTGTGTGTGTGTATGTGTACGTATGTATTTCACCATGGTCTTGGATTATGTGTTGGACTCGTGACCGACAATTATTAACCTCCCGGATGAGAGCTCATAGCTCGTATGACCTATCTATGGGTAATAGTGTGACCTTACACGCACACACACACCTAACTCCCCGGCCACGAGAGTTGAAGTAACAACCCACAGCGCAGCGATACTGAAATTATTTAGCCTTTGGCGGGATTCGAACCCGGACCGCCATAGTGGCAGGCGAGAACTCTAATCACTGCGCCACGAGGTGAATGTATATGTGTATGTGCTTATGTATGTATGTATGTAAATAATCAGTGTGGGGCACTCGCGTGTATACGCGTCACTTCACTCACTCACCGGGACCAGTCCCCTCCGAGCGAGCTCCCATGCAGTCACCCTCCCATCCCACTCCAAATAGCTCTCGACAGGATCGGTTCCACTTGTCCCAGGCATGAGTTCTTTAGTCGTCCCCTTTGTCTCTTCCACTGAGGGTTGCCTCCTGTAGAGACAACCCTGGGTTCGCATCAAGGGAGCGTGCAACATGCTCATATAGACGGAGCTGACAAGAATTATATTGGCCACAGACCTAGACTAAGTCTCACAGAATTGTCTCTGGTTTGATACAAAGTCATTTCAGTGATACACCATGATTCCCCCGAGGTCATTTACGGTGGTATTCTTAAAAAATATATATCTTTCCCTTCCAAGGATTTATATAAGATTTATATAAGGAAAGTTTTTTTTTAAGAATACTACCGTAAGATTATTACGGTGGTATTCTTAAAAAGAAAATCTTTCCCTTCCAAGGATTTATATAAGATTTATATAAGGAAAGATATAAGGAAAGATTTTTTTTAAGAATACCACCGTAAGATTCTTACGGTGGTATTCTTAAAAAAATATTTCCCTTCCAAGGATTTATATAAGATTTATATAAGGAAAGATATAAGGAAAGATTTTTTTTTAAGAATACCATCGTAAGATTCTTAAGGTGGTATTCTTAAAAATAAATCCTTCCCTTCCAAGGATTTATATGAGATTGACATAAGGAAAGAACTATTTTGAAAATACCACCGTTTTTAGTGACATAAACATCGGGACGCCTCATTCGTCACCCATGTCCCACAGCCATACTGCAAAGCAGGAAACACAAGCGCCTTGAAGATTCAGATTTTGGTTTTCTTGCATGACGATCTACAAACCCATATGCTCTGGTTAAGCGAACCCATTACACCATAGGCCCTGCTAGCCCTTCCAAGGATTTCCTGTCATGACCTGCCACTGTTATGTACTACATCACCAAATTACGTGGAACTTTCCGAGACTTTAGTGCCATCGAGGTGAGAACGCATACAATGTAAACACTGGAACATGAAAAAATAATCAACTTTAGTATAAGTCAAAGACTGAAAATTCCCTTGGATAAACGACTAAAAAATCCTGTAACTGTAATGTCTGACAACTGATTTAATTTATCTTTGCCCTTTTTGGGGGCAATTTGCTTGTTTGTTATTTTTTTTATGTTTCTAATTTTGTTTTATCATTGTATCTCTTTGTGAAAAAGGAAGAAGTAAAGTTACGGAATATTCTACCTTTAGGCTTCAGATAGTGTGCATGAAGTCCAGTCATGAACTTTAAAGAGAGATAGGTAGGGTTATGTAGGGGCGAAGCGTACTATTAGTGGAAAATTATTTCTTAAAATTCAGTTTTTGAGGTGAGAGAAATCGTAACCGGTGCCAAATCAAAATCAACTCTTTATCCACGTCTGGCATCCACCTCAAGATTTCTCAGTTAGGGCAACTATGTTTTTTGAAGATTTTATTTTATTTATTTACTTATTTATTTATTTATTTATTTATTTTTACCCCGTATATGGTGGAGACCCATGCTGGCTGCGTTACATGTACAATTTGATGAACACCTCATATTGCATCTAAAATGTAATTTCATTAAATTTGACCACATATATTTGAAGAAATCAAAGATATAAAAAAATCATAGATTTTTCGGGCACCATTTTCTATGTTGTATGTAATTTCATCATTATCTCAACAAATCAATATTCTATGTAATTCTTTATCACTTATTTTGAAAAAAAAAAAAAAATAGCACATCCGAAATTCGGCTGTCCGGGTCGCCCTCTTACTACGCATGACCCCCGAAAACAAACATCTCTTTCTTCATACCTCACGGAGCCGTTTTCGTTTACTTATCCACTGTTTTTACTCAAAACCACGTTAATATGACTATTCTCACTATTCAAATGTACACCAAATGAATCACGACATATTCTGAATCATGGGACACAACATAAGCAACCCGAAATATTACATCGGGTCTTCGAAAAAACAAAAATTTGATCTGGTAATCACAACGAGAGAGCAGGCGCCAAATCAAAAAGGAGGTGAAGTGGGGCATCTTGATTTTCTTCCTCAGAGAGCGTGACGTCATCAGCTGGGCAATACTTTTTTTCTTGGAGGCGACTGTACGTGCCGCCCCCATATATGACTTCCCCAACATTACCTTCCTCTAATGCGAGATAGATACTCTGTAGTGGAAATGGTGGCTGTGATGGTAAACTCTCTAGCTCTCTTTGATGCACAGTTGATTGAGGAGCACACAGACGCACACACGCGCACACACATACACACATACTGTACAGAGAGAGAGAGAAAGAGAGAGAAAGAGAGAGAGAGAGAGAGAGAGACAGGAGGCGGCAGAGAGATAGGTTGAAACAAAAACAGAGAAGAGAAACACCAACACGTACACACACACACACACACACACACACACACACACACACACACACACACACACACACACACACACACACACACACACACACACACACACGCACGCACGCACACATGTACAGAGAGGTAGAGCGAGACAGAGAGAGAGAGAGAGAAAGAGAGAGAGAGAGAGAGAGGAGGCGGGATAGAGACAGGGAAACAGAAACAGAGAAGAGAAGCACACACATACACACACATGCGCACACTCATATGCACGCACACACACACATGCTCACACACACACGCATATACAAACACAGACACACACACTCACATACACACACACACACACACGCACACACACGCACACAAATACACACAGAAAAAGAGAGAGAGAGTGAGAGAGAGAGAGAGAGAGAGAGAATGGGGATGAGGGTGACAGACGGCCTGGCGCAGAGAGAATTGGGTTGTCAAAGAAGCAATCAAAGGATTACAAAGGCGGAGCATGCCGACAGGAGACCTTTTGGTCCATATCTAGGTCGGATGCGAAAAAAATCATAACAATAAAACAATAAATAAAAAAATATAATAATGTAAATAACAAATAAAATACATAAATAAATGCATAGGTATAGTTAAATAATAAACAAACAGGTAAATAGTAAATAATAATAAATTGACATATAACTAATAATAAATGAAAATCAAACAGACAAATGATAACAAAACAAAAACAAATAATATGAAATAAATTATAATCATTACAGCATCTTGCTTAGGTGTTTATCTAAATGATTCTTAAAGCTTCGAACTGAACTACATTGCACTACCTGTGCAGGAAGTTTATTCCATTCATTAACTACACGGTTGGCAAAGTTGTTTCTACCTACTTCCAAATTGAATCTATTTCCGGGCAGTTTGAGACCATTGTTTCTTGTCTGATTCTCATTCAATGTGAAAATTTTGTCACTTTTGATATTGTCAATTCCCTTTAGAATTTTAAAGACATGTATCAAGTCACCTCTGAGTCTACGCTTTTTTAGGGAAAACATTCATATGTTTTAGTCGATTTTCGTATGATTTATTTTTGATATTTGGAATCAGTTTTGTGGCAAGTGTACAAAGGATTCAAAACACCAAAACAACAGGAAATAACAAAAGATGAGGAAATAAAATCATTGTGTTGAGTCGAAATAAAAAAAACGCGAATTTGAAATCGGTGAAAATAAAATTTGAATAAAGAACAAATACAAAGAGTGACACAACACAAAGCAACACGAAGCAAAGGACTTCTTCGTGTAGTTTCGCACAATTAGCTAGAAGAAAGTATCATTCCAGATCAGGGGGTCACAATTTTTTTTTTTTTTTTTTTTTTTTTTTTTTTTTTTTTTTTTTTATGACGGACCAGATAAATGAGAGAATGACGAGCGCGCTGGGCCGCGTAACCATTTTATTTTCGTGTTGAAACTCTACTAGTTTATTTGTAGAAAAATAAAAAATAAATTCATTTCATCTATTTATCTGTTCATTTAATTGTTTGTTTATTTGTTTGATTTTTCATTTGTTTATTTGTTTTTTATATATTGTTTGTTTATTTGTTTATTAATTTTATTTATTTATTTATCTATCTATATTTTATTACATTGTATTTTTATTTCTTTATTTATTATATATTACTGTTATTTTATTTTATTTTTTTATTTTTCATTTATTTTTTATTTTTCATTTATTCATTTATTTACTCATTTATTTATTCATTTTTATTTTTATTCTTTTAACATGTACTGTGCGGCAGCGAACCGTCCGACCTGACCTCGCGGGCTCAATTTGATGACTCTTCTCTAGACCCTAGATTCTGGAGTCTAGACCATGACTTCTTAACCTGCGATAAATTTACTCCAGGGAGTAATTTTCTTTCATTGTAAGAGGTAAATTTTGACAAAGACGAACTAACAAATACGAGTTACTATTGCGAGACTTAAACATGTTAATTGTCCCGATGGTTTATGTACATTTTCAGTACATGAGTAAAGAAGTAATTGGTGAAATTATGGCACTTCGTTCCAAGAATTACCATGACGCATTTGTTTTCGATTTGATAAAATATTAAT
>NC_134797.1:43246907-43256907 GCF_046742065.1 Oratosquilla oratoria | reverse complement strand
CCGGAGGGAATAGAACGAAGGGTAGTGAGCGGTGGGATGATGAAATGAAGAAGGTAGTAGAAGAGAAGAAGCGAGCATTCAGAGACTGGTTGCAAAGTAGAATGAGAGACAAACATGAGAAGTTTAAAGAAAAATGAAGAGAGGCAAAACAAAAGATAAAAGAGGCAAAAAGAAGAGCAGATGTAAAATGGGGGAGGAGTATGACAGAATTTTTTTAAAGCAATAAAGATATGTTTTGGAAGGAAATCAAGAGAGGAAGTGGGGGTGAATCAAGTAGAGAAGGAAAGGTAAAAGGCGCAGATGGACAGATCTTGAAGGAAGAGGGGCAGTAAGAGGAAAATGGGCTGAGTATTTTAGAAAGCTGTTGAATGTGGAGGATAAAGAGGCATTGGTGGTAGCAGTGGGAGGCG
The DNA here is from genome assembly GCF_046742065.1 of Oratosquilla oratoria. Taxonomy (NCBI): domain Eukaryota; kingdom Metazoa; phylum Arthropoda; class Malacostraca; order Stomatopoda; family Squillidae; genus Oratosquilla; species Oratosquilla oratoria. The sequence goes on along the minus strand of NC_134797.1, from coordinate 43,256,497 downwards.
CTAAAGAAATGATGGTGATGGGAGAGAAAAATGGGGGCGAAATAAGAAAAGATGAGGTGCAAGTAACTCTGAAAATTATGAGAACATGTAAAGGTCCTGGATTAGATGGGTGTCATGCGGAGTGTCTGAAGAAGGAAGGTACAGTAATAGTGGACTGGCTGGTAATGTTTTATGTGCGTCTAAGGGAGGGTAGAGTGCCAGAGGACTGGAGGAGTGCCTGTATAGTTCCGCTTTACTATGGATAAGGGGATAAATGTGAATGTAGTAATAATAATAATAATGATTAATAATAATAATAATGATAATAATGATAATAATAATAATAATAATAATAATGATAATAATAATGATAAAAAATCATTATAATAATAAAATAATGTGTAAACATTGTGACGAATGTGGATAGGTGGTAAAGGGAACACGGGCTGAGGGAAACACTTTTATTCCTAACCAGTTTCGCTTGAGTGCCTTCTTCAGATGAACAGTGCTCGAAGTTATGTATAAATTGGCCAGCTTGACTCCGAGCACTATTCCTCTGAAGAAGCCACTCAAGCGAAACTAGTTGGGAATAAAAGTGTTTCCCTCAGCCCGTGTTTCCTTTACAACCTATTCACAATAGAAATAAAGGTAATAATAATGATAGTAATGACGAGTTAAACACCATATAAGGACGGAGCCTTTATTTGTACGACGTCCTCATATGGTGTTTAACTCGTTAGTCTTGTCGGCAACTGCTACTTTCATGAAAAATAATAGTAATAATAATAATAACAATAATGAGGAGAAGGAGGCGGAGGATAATTATAATAAATGATAATAATGATAAATGATGATATATAATGGTAATGAATAATGAATAATAATGATGATAATAATGAAAATAATGATGATCACGGATGAATATTAGATAGATGAATTATCTAAGAATGGAAGCCACACAAAGGATTACAAAGGCGGAGCATGGACGGTATCAAAAGCTTTTGCAAAGTCTAGATATACTAAATCTATATTGTTTCTTTTGTCATAATTCGAGATAACTGTGTTGTATTCTTTGTCGAGCCACTTTGGGCGAGTCTGATTTTGGAAGCCACACAGTTACCAAGTTCGTTAGAGCAGCAGCTGCCACGAAAAAGGGCAACAGGGAAGAGAGATGTATCGCTGTGGTCGACTAGAAAAGGTGAAGGTTCTCGCAAAGACGTTGCAATTTCACAAATGTTTTATCTATCTATTCATATATTCAATTGTTCATTTAGTTGTTTATCTACTTATGTATTTACTTTATTCATTTGTTTATTTATTTATTCTTATATTTTTCATTTGTTTATTTATTTATCTGTTTATCTTCGTATTTGCTTGTTTGTTTATTGAATAACACGAGATTTCGATTATAAAAGAATACTACGTGACGTCACTGAACTCCTTAAAATGGCGAATGCATAAAGCTAAGGCAGTCAACACCCTCCATACATACAGGATGCCACAAGGAAAAACCCTTCTCGAAAACAACTTTCCTTAAGTCCATTGTGTTTGAATAGCAAGCACAGTCAACCTAACTGGTTTTGTGACCCATAAAGATAGGGCGAGGCTTGGTCTGTGGATGTCTGACCACAAAGAAGAAAACGGGATGACCTTGCCACAAGGAAGAAAACGAGATGACCTTGCCTATCTCTGGAACTGTAGCGGATGTCCTTCCTTGTTCATCACTAACACTAACAATGTCCTTCCTTGTTCATCACTAACACTAACAATGTCCTTCCTTGTTCATCACTAACACTAACAATGTCCTTCCTTGTTCATCACTATCACTAACAATGTCCTTCCTTGTTCATCACTAACACTAACAATGTCCTTCCTTGTTCATCACTAACACTAACAATGTCCTTCCTTGTTCATCACTATCACTAACAATGTCCTTCCTTGTTCATCACTAACACTAACAATGTCCTTCCTTGTTCATCACTAACACTAACAATGTCCTTCCTTGTTCATCACTATCACTAACAATGTCCTTCCTTGTTCATCACTAACACTAACAATGTCCTTCCTTCATTCAACACTAAAATCGATTAACGCCATTCAATCTTCAGCGCTAACACTCCATTAATGTCATTCTTTGTTCAGGACTAACAATCTATTAATATTCTTCCTTGCTCAGCATTAACGCTCTTAATGTCATTCCTTGTTCTTCCTTGCTTGTCACTAACATTCTGTCAATGTCCTTTTTTAAATATTATTATTATTATTATTATTATTATTATTATTATTATTATTATTATTACTATTATTATTATTACTATTGTTATTTATTCATTTTGCACTAACACTCTATTAACGTCAGTGGAAAACGTACACAGGAAAGGGCAATTATCCAAAGACCCCTGATTGGTTCTTTCCTTGTTTGTAGATCTAATACCTCAATATGATCAGGTTTAACGTCGCGAAATCACCCTATCAGGAAGCTAGGACGGTGCCCGTTACAGAGGACTTTGTAGCGTGGAATTTGATAAGCCATGCCCTTGGTCCAACTCGCTGATGGTAGGATTCAAATTCCCGTCACATCGACCTCCGCCACAAGTAGCGACGCTCTACCCCGCTCGGCCATCGAACATGCATTGTGGTGCGTGGAAAACGGGTACAGGAAGGTACACAGATGGGCGAGGAACCCCTATCACGAAGGTCCTTTTTCTGGTCATCCCACAGACCATTTCGTCCATCTATGGCGGTTCTCTCTCTACCTGACGAAAGGTCAGACCGTCACTGACATGGCACCTTTAACGGGAACTGACCCTTTCAGGATGTTTCGGGTCATTGTCTAAGCATTTCATTCAGTCACTGGGAAAGAATACCCAGGTTCCAGGTTCCCATTTCTTTTTCGTTTCTTCTTTTTTTTTTTGTCAAAGTAAACATCATTTGAAGTGGAAGTCTTCATTAATCGCAAAACTTTTTTTTTTTTTTTTTTTTTTTTTTTTTTTTTTAGCTTATTCATTTCCGTAGTCAATATAGGCTTGATCTTCAATTATTCTCTTCTCTGCGAAAACTCTCTTGTTTCCATCTTCAAACAATTTGTCGGTTGTTGACTGTTTAGCGATGTCGTTCACATCCTGGACCAAACAGCAAACGACCAGCTGGAAAAAGAGTTACGATGTCGTAGTGCAGACGTTACGATGTAAACACGTCGTTAGTTAATTGTTCCCGTTAATAACGAGGTCAGACTCACGGACTCCAATAGCTGTGATCTTATGATGATGTCGTTCATGGTGATTACCCCTCTCTGGAACGTGGGCTTCGTTGGATCAAATCCAGCGAGGTCAGTGGTTTTTAACCTTTTTATTACTCCATTCCTCCCTTCACGAATTCCCAACATTCGTGAAGTTCCCTTTCATTTTTCTCCCAAATCCCATCCCGCCATAAAAGGTAAAAAAAAAACATACATACATACATACATACATATACCAAAGGCTTTTTTCCCCCTTACAAGGGAGGTAGCCAAAAAACAAAGGCATAAAAACCACTCCCACCCATTCCATCCGTATCACACTCCACCCCTCCATCCTCTCCCCTCCCTCTTATCTTGGCACCTTCTGGATAAAAAAAAAATCGTGATTTTCTTTTGCCGGGATTGGGTGCTGGATTTTTTTATTTGTGATATTCAGATTCCTCACATTATATAGAAATGTATAATTTGTAACAGCAATCCATAACCCGCCTAGATTCTTGTCATGGCTCTCTTGGAGGCCAGAGCCCCCCAGGTTGAGAACCACTGAGCTGGGAGGTGTTGTCAGGTTAAGGAGGTGGAAGGAGGTAGAGGAAGAGGAGGAGGAAGCGGTGTGGGTTGGTTAACAAGGATGCATGAAGGACCAGCGAGATAGAAATCGAGCAAAAAGATGATGAAACGACTTCTCCCCGAAGGAAATGAAGGTGTTAGTCTATAGCCGTTTTACTTAACCAGGAGTCCGTAGTTACAGTTAATCCTGACATGGCTTTTTTTTTTATATATATAATTCATGACTACACAATTCTAGTTTATCCCTATCTAGTTGCGTCTCTCAAAATGTAGCGATGATTTGTATAATACATTATTTGTTATCATCACTAAATGCTCAGGAAAAGTGACTATATCTTATCTAATCCCGTATCAAGGGGTCCACTGAATATATACGTCGATGTATGAGGTCCAAAAATCTTGAAAGGTTCACTGGTCTGTGTTGGTACCTCCAAGCACAAACACCTGATATCTCAAATTCGAACTCTACGACAGTACGATCGGTTCTGAAACAGGTTTGTTTCATTATGGAAACCCCGAGCAAACGACGTATAGCGACACTAAGCTTCAGATGATTACATGGAGATACGTATCGCTCAGCCACGACACGACACCATAAATTATAGCTCACGTTACTTATCTATCGTCTCTGCTCACGTAACCGTTGAGCCACACTGAAAGCAGGGAAGGGAGGAGAAAGTTAAATCAAAGTTAAATAAAATCAATTGACGACAGTCATAAGAAAAAGATAAGCGTCTATTGTGTTCTCTCTCTCTCTCTCTCTCTCTCTCTCTCTCTCTCTCTCTCTCTCTCTCTCTCTCTCTCTCTCTCTCTCTCTCTCTCTCTCTCTCTCTCTCTCTCTCTCTCTCTCTCTCTGGTTGTAGGTCGTAACAGGAGATGAACTGAGAAAGTAAGCAAAAAGAATTAATTGAGCGTCATTTGTTTCTTGAACTTTGTGGACAGGGCGTAAGGTACGATTTGCTCGGCGCGAATATTATCCTGCCGCAGCCTCCAGAATATAAAATGACACATTAAATCAATTGTCGAGGAAACAAAACAGTTTGTCATAGTGCTTTTACGAAGGAAAAAGTGCTGGAGGTGGGCAACACCGCCGATTAATCGGAGGTTGGAGGAAAAAATCCCTATGTGAGAATCCCAGTGTGATAACCCCAAAGCGTTGGTTGAGAACAGACCCCCAAGGAAGGGAGGGCGACTTCTGGGTGGACCACAGAAGAGATGAACAGAAAACGTGAACGTGGCGTTAGTAAATATAGGATCCTCCCTGAAGAACGTGGTGTAAGAGCAACCGTTCCAAGACAGACCTCTCCGGAGCGGTAAACAAGGTGAGGCGAGGTGAGCGGGTCGTGCAACCTGCGAACAAAAAGAAAATAACTAAACCTTTTGATTACTTACCTAACCCCAACGATATCGTGACCTCGTGTCAGTTCATAAGTCCTCGGACAGTTTCGTCACGTATCACCCAGATTTATGCATTGCTGTTTTTTAGCCTCCTGGAGAAGCCCACTTGCCAACACTGCATCCACTAACTACCACTAGTTTTTTGGTTTCTAGCCTCTAGATGGCACCCATGTGGAGAAACGTTGGTTCTAGCCCATGTCCTAGTTGGAAGAGACGAATCCCAGACTCCAAAGGATTCCAAAGGATTACAAAGGCGGATCATGCCGACAGAGCTTTTGGTCCATAATTAGGTCGTATCCGAAAAAAATAATAATAATGATAAACAAATAAATATATAATAATATAAATAATAATAAATAAAATGAATAAATGCATGGGTATAAATAATAAACAAACAGGTAAATAGTAAATAATGATAAATTGACATATAACTAATAATAAATGTGAATCAAGCAAATAATAATCAACAAAGACAAATGATAACAAAACAAATATGTTAGTCGTTGTTTGGGCAGATTTGACTTATGACGAACGTTTTGTGATAAACCAGTGTGTGGCACTGTATGGAAGCCAAAAGTGAATATATGACAGAGGTCCCCCAAACGTGAAGAGGTAGGTAGGTAGGTATGCTTGTATATAGGTAGGTATGTAGGTAGGTTGGTAGAAAGGTATATAGGTAGGTAATTATATTGGAAGTTTATTATGTTGGCAGGTATATAAAAAGGTATAAAGTTGGAAAGGAAAATAGGTGTGTAGGTAGGTTGTTATAAAACGTAGATACTAAAATGAGTAAAAAAAATAAAGAAGTGGTAGTCATAGTAATTTAAATCTAATAGATTAGAGAAATTCCTTATTAAAACAATCACTATTAGAAATTAAGACTGAAATTTTTCAAAGAAAATTTTGTAGGTCCCATCTCAACTAAATTTACTAAATGTGAAGTGTCAACGGTACACAAAGGACTCAAATTGTGAGCTTTCGATAATCAACGAAAATCACATATCCAGATGAAAAACAAGTCACGAAGGTAGCTTGAAGGCAAAATGGGAATGAAGTCATTAAATCACATGTAGTAGCCATTGATCAATTACAGAAATGGGAAGAGATGACATTTATTTCTTTCATTGTGCTCGAGCAAACCGATAATTTCCTTTAGGTCACTTGGAGAACGACGCGATGTCGTCTGAACCCTTCATCACGACTTCACGCTCAGAAAAGTAGCGCGGTCGCCACGCGGAGGAGAAAGAAAAAAAGAAAGTTAAGAAAACTCCTCTCGTTGAAACTATACACCAACCACGTCGTCACACATCATTACCCACACTTTCATTAACCCCAACATTCCTTTGACGTCCTTGTCCAGAGGAAGTTTCCTAAGCAAGGTAACGGCCTTGTTCCCAGTCCAGTCCAGATGTCTTTGAAGGTGAGAACGGGAGCGGTGGAGGAATGGAGGAGGAGGTGGTTACAGTGGGGCTGTCTCTTTACCTTTTTTCTTTATCTTTCGTTCATGCCAACGCCTCTTCTCTCTTTTTTAAATCATTCACTATTGCTTTCATCAGGACATTGCTCGCATAAGGTCATATTGGCATGATAGAATATATAGAATATGTTCAAATAACCGAGAAAAGAAAAAGAGTACAGGGATTGTTAATGCCATATTTTATTAAACAAAATGTGTATCATCATTGGTCCATCTGCACATGGAATGCTCTGTTTCTGTATTCTCACCAAATTTCATCGACATTGAGATCGGAAAGAGCACGAGCAACACAGAAGTCATACAGTATAAAATACAAACCATACGAAAAATACTTAAAAAAATTATATACATACGAGTTCTCTCTCTCTCTCTCTCTCTCTCTCTCTCTCTCTCTCTCTCTCTCTCTCTCTCTCTCTCTCTCTCTCTCTTCGAAAAAAAAAACGGAGACTCGCTGGGCACTTAGTGCAACGTTTAAGAATGTAATGGTACTGATAACATCAAAATGGGAATTGTTTTCACACTAACTACTAACCGGACGAGAAGTAATGGTCTCAAACTGCCAGGATTTACCTAGAATTAGAAACAATTTTGCCCACAACCGCATCGTCAATGAATGAACTAGTTCTAAAATTAACTTGCATAAACCCTAAATCAATTTATGTTTATTTTTCATTAAATAATTGATCTATTCATTTAGTTTTTTCTTTAGTTATTTACAATTTATGACTTATTTTATTTTCATTTTATTCTATTTGATTAATTTTATTTATTTTTCATCTATTATATTTACTTAATACTTATTTTATCTATTTACCCTTTTCCATAATTGTCAATATAATTAACTGTAATTCGTAATCAATTATTAAAGATAGAGAAAATTCGTACATGGGTTTATACATTGAAATAACTAGAGCAGCAACAACAACGATGATGATGAAAGGGACAAAAACACTAAAAACTATAATAGATATTTTTTCATTTAAATGTTATCATTATCTTAATTTTGTATTTCTGTAAATTCCATATAACTGCAGTCTTAAAACAGAAGCTATTTATATTCGCTTTTTACCTGCATTCTTGATTTAATGAGTAGAATTTTCTGTAAGTTTCTCAGTGGCGTGACTCTAATTATGTTTTTTTTTTTTTTTTTCTTTTAAGAAAGCCTCCATTATTATTCAGAATGTTTGTTGAGAATTTCGTGGCAATATTTTTGTTTGTTTTTACTTCTTTTTTATATAATTTTGATTTGAGTGTGCTTAAATTAATATAATTGTATGTAATTCTGTTTACTAAAGCAAAATTTTCTATGTCGTCAATACAAGTGAACAATTCTTTACAATAAGAAAAATCAAACGACAGAACAGCATAGACCCCTTTTTACTTATGATCAATGCCAGTGTCTCCCAAACTTTTTTTTTTTTTCCCAGTTTTACAACTATACATACCTTAATCCTAATGCCGGGCACCGCAATGTTTTCTTGATTTTATTTTATTTTATTTTATTTTCAATTTTTTTGTCACCCCTCTATTACCCCCGAAAATTTGCTACCTCCCCCCCAGGGGGTAATTTACCCACAGTTTGGGAACCACTGATCTATGCTGTAAACAGCATGCGCACGCATACTGCGTGACATGCGTCCTTCCACGAACTCAAAGAGGATGATGAACAGCATTATATATCAAAACTGACTCTTAATTATGGAGATAAACCTCCTGACAAATTCTCTTTGAGTAATTACGATGGGGTAAACCATATTTCAAAATGACCGGCCCTAACATGGAGAGATGTCGCTGAATACTGTAAACAAGCCAAGCGATTTCACAAAGGAGTTCATGAAAGCGTACAAGTCGTTGAAAAATTATAATTACTTTGTTGCCGGTCATGTGGATTGTCTTTATCATCTAATTACCAACAGCAGCCAATTTTGTTTTATCAAGTCAAAAGTTGAGTTATGCGTTAAAGTTGTCTGCTATGCTTCTATTTAGATATTTCTTAAGAGGAACATTTTGAAGATAAGTCATGCTCAACTTAAGATATGAATATTCACATTCTCAAATTAAATATTCATTAATTTTGAATATTGAATAACTAACAAAAATAATGAGATTCTGGTCATTAATGATGTAGTTTTATAAGCTAATTGATTCAAAGGCATAAAATTTACAATCTCTTCATTCTGCAGGTACTAAGTCAACGCGAAGATGTAAAGACAGCACTGTATAAGGCTTGGTTATACCTTAACCCTAGAAAGGAATACGTCCCATTTTGAAATGTTACTGGAAAACCTGTATCCAATTGGCATCACTCGACGGAAAAAAATATTGAAACCTGTTTTATTGAAACTTTATCACACTGAAAAACAAACAAGATTTCTGATACCTATAAATGTATAGATGAATAATGATTAACTTAAACAATTATAATTGCCAGCTAGCAATTTTTTATGGACGCGAGTGACCACGGAACTCAAAATCGCCTCGATCATGTATCCAATTGGACGCTGTATTCCTTACTAGGGTTAACAAGGATGATGGCTTGTTTCTCACTGCACAATCATGGCAAGCTTAAGCCCCAGTCATCACACAAAGCTTGCGACCTGTTTCTGACCACCTTCGACCAAAAACCAAGCGATCGGTCGGCGACACATGCTAGGAATTGAAGCGATCGGTCTGCGACTATGCAAGGAATTGAAATGGAAAAAGTTAATGTGGTTGATAAGATGAAAATCTATGGACTGGGGAATATTCAGTGTGTGTTGTAATATATTTATCTGTCTATCTATCCATCTATCTATCTATCTTATTACCGACTACCAGCGATTTCCAAAGACAACCTGCAACTGGTCGCCGGAGGTCGGAAACAGGTCGTAAGCTTGGTGTGACTGGGCCCTCAGGTTCATGTTCCAGTCATGTTCCAGCATATCTGTCCAA
>NC_134797.1:43184407-43241907 GCF_046742065.1 Oratosquilla oratoria | reverse complement strand
TGTACGTCCAGCACATGTTCCAGTTGGTAGCGTCCTCGTTTCAGGATGGCATAGTGCTGCTTTGCCGTGGATTCGAATTCTTTGGCAGAGCTATTTGATAATATATATATATATATATATATATATATATATATATATATATATATATAAATAAATATATATATATACTAGCCAATTTACCCGCGCGTTGCTGCGAGTTCATGAATAATCCCTAACCTAATCATACCCCACCTAACTTTAACCCTTGACCCGAACCAATTTTTTTTTTATTAAATATAGTTATCCAAGTACCTGGGGTGATAGGGTATCAGAATATATATGGTTATGGGGGTCTATCTCCAAAACGCTAGGAGCAGTTCGTGAACACACAAACAGACAGACAAACAAATGAAAGATAATAATCCAAGTACCTTGGGTTATAAGGTTTCAGAATATATATGGTTATAGGGGTCTATCTGCAAAAACCTAGGAGTAGTTCGTGAATAATCTCTAACCTAACCATATCCCACCTAACTTTAACCCTTAACCCTAACCAATTTATTTGATGAAATATAGTTATCCAAGTAGCTGGGGTGATAGGGTATTAGAATATACACGGTTATGGGGGTCTATCTCCAAAACCCTAGGAGGAGTTCGTGAACAAACAAACAGACAGGCAGACAGACAAATGAAAGATAGTTACCCAAATACCTTGGGTTATAAGGTTTCAGAATATATATCTGCAAAAACCTATGAGGAGTTCCTGAATAATCACTCACATAACCATACCCCACCTAAATTGAACCCTTAACCCCAACCAAAATAATATTTCGGGGAAATGAAATATAGTTATCCAAGTATCTGGAGTGATAGGGTATCAGAATATATATAGTTATGGGGGTCTATCTCCAAAACCCTAGGAGGAGTTCGTGAACAAACAGACAGACAGATGCTACTACTTTATTATAGTATATATATATATATATATATATATATATATATATATATATATATATATATATATATATGTATGCAGAAACCTCACTGCACCGTAAAGTATGTAAACAACAAAACCGCAGAGGAAATTATGAAAGATCTTACTGTAATTACGTTACAATTTCTCCTGTGGTTTTATGACATATATGTATGTATATGTAAACATAAAAAGGCACCAATTATTATCAAGATAGTTAACTAAGATCAGCAAATCTTCTTTGTCAGCAGTAACTTGCCAACTTACACAACACCCCCACAGTAACCACTCACAGTACTGTTTCTAACACCTTCAAACAACAGACTCCATATTCCTGAACAACAAAATACAAATACTTGGATCACCTCTCCATAACTTTCTATGGAAAACAGGATTGTCAACTAAACTATAAATACCCTTGAGTAACACATGAAATATAATATAACATGTGACAGTGTTATAAGAAGTCACTTGAAACTATGACCCAGTTTAATATGTTCACATTCTCTATTGTTCTTTTGTTGAAGAACTAAAGAACTCTTTTCTCTCTGAACATCTTGCTGTTGATCAACGACGAGGAAGAACGAACGTGGCGGGGCGAGAATTGTTTCGATGTTTCCCGTCTTCTTAGACTTTATAGACGAGTTGGAACAGGTATTTCAACATTCTTCTTAGAGTGGCTGCAACTTCTTCTTCTTCCTCTTCTTCTTCTTCTTCTTCTTCTTGTCTTCTTCTTTTCCTCCCTCCAGTTTCCTTTTCTTTCTTTTTTCTTTTTTTTTCTCCTTTTTCTTTTTCTTCTTTTTCTTCCCCTCCTTCGCCTCTATTTCTTCTTTTACTTCTTCTTATTCTCCTTTCCCTGATTCTTCTTTTCTTACCCACTAACTTTCTTTCTGTCCTTCTGTCTAGGTGTTTTTCTTTCTTTTTCTTATTTATTTATTTGTTTGTCTTTTACTACTATTTGAGATACGTAAAAGTCAGTCTTTTTGAAAAAAAAACGAGTAATGTTTACAAGGGATACTAAAAGCAAATAAATAAACGAATAAATGAATAAACATTTAAGTAAAATAATGAAATAAGAAATGATCGGGTACAACAAAATTTAGTTCGTGGGAACGAGAGTACTGAACGTGCACAAAGAGCGAAGATGACAAGGGATCGTAAGTGTAATGATGAACGTGCGAGTGGAGGGAGAGGGAGGGAGGGGGAAGAGGAAGACACCGAATTAAAAAAGAAAGAAAGAAAAAAACATGATGAGGTCATGATAAGGCACGCTGACAGGAGACCATTTGGTCCGTAATTACATACGTTTATGAAGCTCATCTCGATCGTATTTACTAGGAAGCTTCGTCTAAACTCACGAATAATTTTGTTTTATAGTAATGACCTTTTTTCAAGTACTCCAGCACAACCAGATCAGGTGAACTATTGTGTGTGTGTTATTCATCATGATCGTGGGTCACGTTTCAAACTCATGATCGACAGCTATTATCCTCCAGAAGAGAGCTCACAGTGTGTGTGTGTGTGTGTGTGTGTGTGTGTGTGTGTGTGTGTGTGTGTGTGTGTGTGTGTGTGTGTGTGTGTGTGTGTGTGTGTGTGTGCGCGCGCACGTTTGTATGTGGTGGTAGGGGTAGGCATTTACTTTGTTGTTGAATTTATCTCGCTGTACTCGTGAGGTCCTGTCTCTGTATTCTTATTGACCAAAACTGACCTTAAATTGCACCAAATTATTAGACAGGGTTTATCTTTACACTAGGAATTTCTACCCGCCTTCTCTATTTCCACATGGGGTGGGGTCGCCGATTAAGTGAAGCGGCTTTGCTGTGTACGTACTGTGCCTTGCTGCATTGCTTCTGACCCAAGGCAGTGGGCGGGAGGCGGGGTTGACCCTTCATCCACTAGGAGCTAAGATGAAGGAAGGAAAGGGTGGTGGATGGGAGTGGAATGGGTGGGAGTGGATTCGTGGAGCCTTTGATTTGGCTACCTCTCTTATAAAGGGGGAAAAACCCTTAGCATATAGACAGATAGATTTCTGTTTATCAGAATCATTCTATGAATCAGTATTTCCATGTGGAAATATATATTTTCTAATGTCCTTCAAGCGTTTATATTTTAATTTCATGACATAGCCTCTGTCTCTCTCTCTCTCTGTCTCCCTCTGTCTCTCTGTCTCTCTCTCTCTCTCTCTCTCTCTCTCTCTCTCTCTCTCTCTCTCTGTGTGTGTGTGTGTGTGTGTGTGTGTGTGTGTGTGTGTGTGTGTGTGTGTGTGTGTGTGTGTGTGTGTGCGCGCGCGTGTGTGTGTGTGTGTGTGTTTGTGTACGCGCGCGCGTGTGTACGTGTATGTGATTCACCACTGTCTTGGATCATGTGTTGGACTCGTGATCTATATATATTACCCTCCCGGATGAGAGCTCAGAACTCATATATTGTCTAATCTATGGTTCATACTGTGACTTTAAACACACATACACCCAACTCCTTTTTTCACCACAATTAAAGTGCCGGAGTGTAGTGCAGCTATACTGGATTTATTTCACCCCTGGACGGGAATAGAACTCGGATCGCTGGATTAGCGGTCGCGAACGATAACACTGCACCGTCGAGTCGTTTGTGTGCGTGTTTGCGTTCGCGCAGGAACGTCCTTGCACTAGTTTTCTCCGTAAGAAAAGTCTCCATAAGTCTATTGAAAAATTTAAATAAATAATGATGATGATTATAAGAGCTTCTAATACGCTTATCCTGATAGAAACCAATTAATTGAAATCATTCATTTTCATAAACATAGCAACACATCAAGTTTAGGGTTTAGAATATAATTTACAATTTCATAAAATTAACCAGTTTTAAACACTGAAAAAAATACAGGCAAGTAATTATTTTCATAGAATTTACAAAACATTACCTCACGCAGATTTTGTTCTGAATATCAAATATTTACCCAACAACCCAACCTTAGATGTGAGGTTAATATTTACCCAACAAGTGAATCTTAGATGTGAGGTTATTATTATTCTTGTCTTTTGTTTCGGTAATAATTGAAATTTCCATTCTTCAGCTTCATTTCAAGAGTAGAAAGATAAAGACATTGAATTCATCTTCCTTTGGCAGAAGAAGAAGAAGAAAAAGAAGGAGAAAAAAATTAAACAGGGGCAGAAGAAGACGAGGAAAAGGAGGAGGAGGAGGAGGATAAGGACTTAGTAGCGTATAGCTCGACCCAGCTCTCTATAGGATTAAGCAACTTAAATGAACCTTACGTGCAGCTTGACCCTACTATTAAAGACTACGCAATATGAGACCAGAGTCCCCAGAGGGTATAATTGGTCCATGGACTTACAGCGTACTTGGAGGGAGGGGGAATGAGAGTGAAAAGAATAAAAAATGAAAATGTCTGACCTACCTCCCTCCTCCCACTCCCGAGTCACACGACATGACGTCACGTCGTCTCGCGCGGATATACAGTATATAAGCCGAGCAAGGACCCGAGAGTTTACCAAACGCCCACCATCATCACCATGGCTCTCAAGGTAGGCTGTTCTCTATAGCAGAGCCTATTGGCTTACTTGCTCATGTTTATGTACGTAAATGAGAAAATGGTTAAGATTTATGAATTTAGTGGCTCGTTGTGTGTGATCGTGGGACCTCTGCCTATCCACAGGTTGCCGTCGCCCTCGCCGCCCTCGTCGCCGTCTGCCTGGCTCTGCCAGACTCCAGGCCCACCTACCTCTACGCCGCTCCGAGTGAGTCGGAGGAGTCCCACGAGCGCGCCTACGTCCGCAGTTCCGAGGAGGACTACGGCCCTGCCAAGTACGACTTCAACTACGCCGTCAAGGATGACGACTCAGGCAACGACTTCGGCCACCAGGAGTCTCGTGACGGCGACCGTACCGAGGGCTCTTACTACGTCCAGCTCCCCGACGGACGCCTCCAGAAGGTCACCTACTACGTCGACGGCGACTCCGGCTTCGTCGCCAACGTTGAGTACGAGGGCGAGGCCCACTACCCAGAGCCAGAGTCGAGTGAGGAAGACCGTGTCTACGCCCCTCCTCCCCGATCCCTCTACGGAGCTCCTAACTAAATGGACACCCCACCCAGCCCTTACCGCTCGACCGTCTCCTAGATAGGGACTTCTGGATAGATCCAGTGCTTACCGAGGGCGTCACGTTCCGCCTAGTCACGTGACCTCGATTGATCTTGGTGTGCCTGAGAATAATTTATTTCTACGATGATGTATTTCTGTATAAATAAAATGGAATTTCAATATCTATAGCTTCTTTACCCACTGCAAACACTCACAACAAAATAGTCCTACATCTACAGTATTGTTACCCTTCAAACTTCATATCTATCTGTGTCTGAAATAGGGACTCAAAACTAGAAATCCAAATCCGACCAAAATTGGTGGAAAATTAGGAAAGAAATCATTATGGTATTATTAACCTCCAAGGTGATTGATCCATTTTACTCTTCTTCACGAGTCATAGCAATCTGTGGCGTTGTCTTTATCGTTACCTGTGCGTTATTGCTATCGTAAATGTTGCTTCTACTCCTATTCTGGAATGGTTATATCTTTCCTTGAGCTTATAGGGTGATAAAATACCTCCTATACGAGTAATGGTCTGTTTGGATATCCAATAAAAGGACCGAGAGCAGCACGAGCCACGAGGGCGAAGTGCGAGGGCCCTGGACCGGACAAAGTTAAAGGGGGCCCGAAGGGCCACAATCTTTTGTCTATGTTTATCTACATGTCTCTAAATCTACCACGTGGGCATTAACACTTGAAAAAATCAAAGGGAAATACGATTTTTTTATTTTTTTTATTGGAAGGTAGTACCGGTATGTATTTCTTATTCCCTCATCAAAAATAATCTTGATCTCATTAGCATGTTGAATGAACTTAATATTTAGTATGATTTTAGACTAGTAAGTTTTTACATTGTTTCACTATTTACACGTGTTCCAGTTAGTGTTTTATTGGTGTACCTGGAAGAAGAATGATTAAAATATGACATGACACTCCTTGTCAAAAACATTACTAAGTCGATCATATTGTGTGTAGTGGATTGTACTGTAGCTTCTTTTCCACTTTAGTTTGAGTGATATAGCTCATTCCATCAAGTTTTCCACTGGTATAGAACTCATACATAGAAGTGGAAGGCATTTTAGATTTGATGTTTTTAGGAAACATACTTATGTCTTATTTCATGTCCTCTTCTATTCAAGTCATCACCAAACAACTTTCTATTTTCTTTTTTATATTCATCTAGATTTCTTAGGGCTTACAGGATTTGTAGTCCTGAATTCTTGAACGATGAGCTGAAGAATATATATGACACTCCATTAGTCTTAAGGTATCAAAAAGTTTTGTGGACAAATACCATAAAATGGTAAAAATAATATATAATACTTCTCAGGAAAGGAAGAATTTACAAAAAGAACCTTTTTGTACTTCTTTTCCATACGAGTCTAAAAGAAAGATATACCAAGATTCTATAGGATTTTGCCAAGCTAGATTATATGAACAAAAATACTATTAAAAACATATTAAAAAAAAATTGGTAGTTGGAGAAGTAGGCTGTCTTTACAAGATTCATTGTCTACATGTGGTAAGCGCTACATCGGACAAACTCGAAAGTGGTTAAAACAATATTTGACCAACAGAAGTACACTTTTAGATCTGAATAATTGTCCAGTGGAATTTTTGTCCACCTTAAAGACCAATGACTGGAATAACTCCAAGAAAATTATTTTCTATAATTCCATGATGTAAAAATATATTGAATCCTGTTGTGATTGCATGAGGAGGAATGGGCGGGGGGTGGGGGGTGGGGTAGTATGTGTGAGTAAATTTTGACGCAGCCCGAAGGGATTTCTCCCCGTCCTCTCCTTATATGCAAGGGGGGACGGAGAGGGGGGGTCGCCGATTAAATGAAGCGGCCTTGCTGTGGATGTGCTGTGTCTTGCGACACTGCTTCTGACCCAGGGCGGTTGGCAGGGTGCAGGGATGACCCGTCATTCAGGAGGTGCTCAGATGAGAGGGAGGGTGTGGAGTGTATTTAGGGATGAAATGGGTGGGAGTGTTTTTATGCCTTTCCCTTTTTGGCTACCTCCCTTGGAAGGGGGAAAAAGCCTTGGTATATGTATGTATGTATGTATGTCACATAAAATATACACATGATAACAATATGAACTTAAGGTTAATATTGTATAACCTTGATCATTCATCAAGAAAACGAGATTTTCACAGCCCCAGGAACGTCTCGGCCATAGTACGGTATTGCGGAAGCATTATGTGTGCCTCTCCAATTCCTCACTATGTCTTTGTCTATTCTGTCTTTAAGTTTCATAATGTTTTGCAATTTTGCATTCCGTAAAAATGTCTTGATAGACAAAAATGTCTGGATTATGTCTCTTAATTACTTTTTTCTGCAAATATCCACCGATGGATACATCCAATGTTTGTTAACATTGAATGTATAGTGCAAAGTGCAACTACACCATCGAGTGTGCTGGTATGGCTGTGGATGTGACTGAATTCTGAAACTAGTATAATCAGCTCGACTACACTAATGAATGAGTAGGCGACAATGAAATGCAGCACTGGTTTGCTGCATCTCATGTCCACCGATGCTCGTAAAGATAGAAGGGCTGGAAAGCCTACTATTAAGGTTGACTGAACAACCCTGGATGTGGCACGACCGCAGTCCTCGGGGGATATAATTGGTCCACGGAGGTACAGTGCACTTGGAGGGAGAATGAAGGTTAAAAATAGAAAAATGGCTGACCAACCTCCTCCCACTCACGAGTCGCACAACATGACGTCACATCTTCTCGCGTGTATATAAGCCGAGCAAGGACCCGAGCGTCTACCAAACACCCACTATCACCATGGCTCTCAAGGTAGGCTGTTCTCTATAGCTGAGCCTCTTGACTTGGCTGCTCGTGTTTATGTACATGAATGAGAAAAGGGTTAAGATATATGAATTTTGTGCCTCGTTGTGTGTGATCGTGAGACCTCTGCCTATCCACAGGTTGCCGTCGCCTTCGCCGCCCTCGTTGCCGTCTGCCTGGCCCTGCCAGACTCCAGACCCACCTACCTCTACGCCGCTCCGAGTTCCGAGGAGTCCTACGAGCGCGCCTACGTTCGTGACTCCGAAGAGGACTACGGCCCTGCCAAGTACGACTTCAACTACGCCGTCAAGGACGACGACTCCGGCAACGACTTCGGCCACCAGGAGTCCCGTGACGGCGACCGTACCGAGGGCTCCTACTACGTCCAGCTCCCCGACGGACGCCTCCAGAAGGTCACCTACTACGTCGACGGCGACTCCGGTTTCGTCGCCAACGTTGAGTACGAGGGCGAGGCCCACTACCCCGAGCCAGAGTCGAGTGAGGAAGACCGTGTCTACGCCCCTCCTCCTCGATCCCTCTACGGAGCTCCCAACTAAACGGACACCCCCACCCATCCCTTAGAGCTCGACCGTCTCCTATATAGGGACTTCTAGATTGATCCAGTGCCTACCGAGGATGTCACGCTCCGCCTGGTCACGTGAACTCGGTTGATCTTGGTGTGCCTGAGAATAATTTATTTCTACGATGATGTATTTCTGTATAAATAAAATGAAATCTCAATCTCTATAGCTTCCTTACCCATTGCAAATACTCACGACTACACAATCCTACATCTTCAGTCTTGTTACCTATCAAAATTCATATCTGTCTTTGAAATACGGACTCAAAACTAGAAATCCAAATCCGATCAAAATTGGTGGAAAAATAGAAGAAAAAAATCTAATGACAGTATTGACCTCCAAGGTGACTGATCTATTTTACTCTTCTTTACGAGTGATAGCAATATGTGTCGTTGTCTTTATCATTACCTATGACGTTATCGTTACCTTTGGTGTTGCCGTTAGCGTTACCTGTGCGTTATTGCTATCAGAAATGCTGCTTCTACTCCTATTCTGAAATGGTTATATCTTTCCTTGAGTTCATAGGGTAATAAAGTACCGCCTATACGAGTAATGATCTGTTTGGATCCCCAGTAAAATCACTAAACGCAGCACAAGCCACGAGGGCGAAGTGTGAGGGCCCTGGAGAGGACTAAGTGAAAGGGGGCCCGAAGGGCCACAATCGTTTGTCTATATTTATCTATATATCTCTAAATCTACCATGTGAGCATTAACACTTAAAAAAATCAAGGGGAAATACGAAACGATTTGGTCTATTGCTAGGTAGTATGTATTTCTAATTCCCTCATCAAAAATAATCATGATCTCATTAGCATGTTGACTGAACTTAATCTATAGTATGATTTTAGACTAGTAAGTTATTACATTATGTCACTCTTTACACGTGTTCCAATTAGTGTCTTATTGGTGTACCTGGGAGAAGAATGATTGAAATTATAACATGCCACTCCTTGTCAAAAACGTTACTAAGTAGTGGATTGTACTGTAGCTTCTTTCCACGTTAGTTTGAATGATATAGCTCATTCCATCAAGTTTTCCACTGACATAGAACTAATACATAGAAGTGGAAGGCATTTTAAGTTTGATGTTTTTAGGAAACATACTTATGTCTTATTTTATGTCGTCTTCTATTCAGGTCATCACCAAACAACTTTCTATTTTCTTTTTCTTTTTTCTTTTCATCTAGGTTACAAAGGCAAAGCATGCCGACAGGAGACCTTTTGATCCATATCTAGGTCGGATGAAAAAAAAAAAAAAAAAAAAAAAAATCATATTAATAATAAATTAAAACTATAACAATGTAAATAACAATTAAAATACATAAATAAATGCATTGGTATAGTTGAATAACAAACAAACAGGTAAATAGTAAATGATAATAAATTGACATATAACTAATAATAAATGAAAATCAGACAGACAAATTATAACAAAACAAAAACAAATAATATAACAAATTATAATAATTACAGCATCTTACTTAGGTATTTATCTAAATGATTCTTAAAGCTTCGAACTGAACTACATTGCACTACCTGTGCAGGAAGTTTATTCCATTCATTAACTACACGGTTGGCAAAGTTGTTTCTACCTACTTCCAAATTGAATCTATTTCCGGACAGTTTGAGACCATTGTTTCTTGTCTGATTCTCATTCAATGTGAAAATTTGGTCACTTTTGATGTTGTCAATTCCCTTTAAAATCTTAAAGACCTGTATCAAGTCACCTCTGAGTTTACGCTTTTTTAGGGAAAACAGATTCATGTGCTTAAGTCGATTTTCGTATGATTTATTTTTGATATTTGGAATCAGTTTTGTGGCTCGCCGTTGTACTTTTTCCAGTCTGTCAATGTCTTTAATGAGATTCGGTGACCATACGGAAACAGCATATTCCAAATGTGGACGAACTAACGATTTATATAGCTTGTTAATGAGTGATGGACTTTTGAAATCAAAAGATCGCGCAATCAGTCCCAGAATCTTATTTGCTTTCTCAGAGGCTGAAATACACTGCTTGGATGATTTGAGGTCGTTACTGATAATTACGCCGAGATCTTTTTCACTATCCACTTTTGTTAACGAATTTCCAAATAACTTGTAATCGTACTTGCTGTTATTTTTACCTATGTGCATTACCTTGCATTTACTTGTGTTAAATTTCATTAGCCACTTTTCAGACCATTGCTGTAATTTATCTAAATCTACTTGAATATCTAATTGGTTTGAGTGATCATTTGCCACTCCGCACAGTTTTGTATCATCAGCAAATTTGGAAACAGTAGATTTTAGTCCATGGTCTATATCATTTATATATACTATGAATAGAAGTGGCCCAAGAACGGAACCCTGAGGAACTCCACTTGCAACACTTTTCCATCCAGAAGTTTTTCCATTTAAAACAACTCTCTGTTTTCGACCTTTCAACCAATTACTATTCCAACCTAATAGGCTACCACTTATTCCATGCAAAGCTAATTTAGTAAGAAGTCTTTCGTGTGGGACGGTATCAAAAGCTTTTGCAAAGTCTAGATATATTAAATCTATATTGTTTCTTTTGTCAAAATTCGAGACAACTGTGTTGTAGAATTCGAGTAAGTTAGTCACGCAAGAACGTTTCCGTCTGAAACCATGTTGGCTATCATTTATCAAACGGTTACTTTCTAAATGATATTCGATAGCATCTCTGATGATAGTTTCCATTATTTTTCCTACGATCGAAGTCAAACTAATAGGCCTATAGTTATTTGGTTTCTTTTTGTCACCTTTTTTGAATATGGGAGTAACGTTAGCTAGCTTCCATTCTCTTGGGACATCTCCGGATATGATGGATTTCTTGAAAATAATTTCTAATGGAACAACAATCTCATTTTTCATTTCCTTTAAGATTCTTGGATGCCAACCGTCAGGCCCTGGTGTTTTATTAACTTTGAGTTTGTCTATACACCTTTTAATTGTTTCTTTTGTTATATTTACCGTAGTGAGTAAGTTTACCCCAGACTTTTCACAGGTTTCAGTTTGGAATTCACTTTGAGGTGTTTCGTTTACGAATACCGAGCTAAAATAATTGTTTAAGAGATTACACATTCCTTCATTTGAATATTCAAGTTGACCGTCAGCAGATAATAGTGGACCAATGTGATTCCTAACAACCTTTTTATCTCTAATGTAACTATAGAATTCTTTGGGATTCTCTTTGGATTTCTCAGCGATGTTCATTTCGTATTGTCGTTTTCTTTTTCTTATTGTCTTTTTTAAATCTCTCTGTATTGATACATAACTTTCATAGTCATTAGATGCACCCGAGCACTTATATTTCTTATAAGCCTGTCTCTTTTTAGCAATACTTTTTTCAGTTTCTTTGTCGAGCCACTTTGGGCGAGCCTGATTTGGGGGACGTCTGTCCTTAAAAGGAATGTAAGTTTGAATCATCTTAGTGAGCGTATTTTGAAATATTTCCCACATCTGATCTACAGGCCTTTCGTTTAATTTTTCCTCCCAATCTGTAAGCTGAAGCTCCTGACGTAGTTCCATGAACTGAGCTTTACTGAAATCGGGTATTTTAGAAGCACAAGTATCTATTCTAAAATTGTTTAGGAGTTTGAATCTGACTAAGTTGTGATCGCTATTTGCAACAGATTCACCGACTTCTACATCAGTTGCCATGCTTTCGCGGCTAGTGATCAATAAATCGAGTAAGTTTCCATATCTTGTGGGCTCTTTTACATGCTGAATTAAGTAATTGTCACCAAGAAAATCAATCAAGCGACTACCTATATGGCCATGTTCAAGGGTCATCCAATCAATGTCAGTAAAATTGAAATCACCCATTATCAATAAATCCCGGTTGCAGAAACTAGACAGTTCTTGAAATAACAGTTTGTCGTCTGCTAATGATAATGTCTTTGGCCTATATATTACACCTATATTCATTTTTTGTCCATTTGTTTGGGTTAACTCAACCCACAAACTGTCATATGCATCCTGTTTCACTTTCTCTAAAACACAAGCATGAACATTGTTTTTAACGTACAATAGAACACCCCCACCTTTCTTGTGGTTTCTATCCTGATGAAAGTGTTTAAATCCCGCAATATTAAATTCAGCTTCGAACTCTGTACCATTTAACCATGTCTCAGTTATTCCTATCATATCGAGATTTTCGCTTTTGACATACGCCTGTATTTCTTGAAATTTGTTCCTAATACTACGAGCATTAAAGTACATAGTTTTAAGAAACTCCTGATTATTTCTTTTTGACACATTTTGAGTTTCAATATCATGTCTTATATTATCATTTTGTTTTTTATTTATGCCTTGCTCTATATTATTATTATTTGGTCCTTCATTGACATTCAATGCCTCATTAACATTTCTCCTATCAAAATTAACATTTCCCCCATCACGGACATCTGGTCGATTACGGTCATCCGATCTATTTTGTACATTTTGTCCCCCTACGTCACCGTGATTCACGCCGGCCTCCCGTCGTTCAGTGACATTATGTCCGGCATCCCTTTCTAAAATTATATTTTGTCCTCCAGTGACATTATATCCTACCGTGATATTTTTTCCTCCACTATAATTACATCCCATCGTGATCTTTTGTCTTCCACTGTCATTACATCCTATCTTGATATTTTGGCCTTCATTGACATTCTGTCCGGTATCTCTTCCTAAAATTATATTTTGTTCTTCACTGACATTATATCCTACCGTGATATTTTCTCCTCCATTATCATTACATCCTATCGTGATATTTTGTCCACCACTATCATTATTTCCCATCGTGATCTTTTGTCCTCCACTGTCATTACATCCCATTGTGACATTTTGTCCTAAGACATTACATCCTAATGTGTCATTTCGTCCTCTAGCGATATTACATCCTATCATGATATTTTGGCCTTCATTGACATTCTGTCCGGTATCCCTTCCTAAAATTACATTTTGGCCTTCAATGACATTATATCCTACCGTGATATTTTCTCCTCCATTATCATTACATCCTATCGTGATATTTTGTTCTCCTTTATCATTACTTCCCATCGTGATCTTTTGTCCTCCACTGTCATTATATCCCATTGCGACATTTTGTCCTATGACATTATATCCTAATGTGACATTTCGTCCTCTAGCGACATTATATCCTAAAATTATATTTTGTCCTATACTGGTACATTGTTCTACATTAATGCTATACTCTACACTGTTTTCCCAAGTACATTCTATTTCCCCTTCCCTTTGGCCTTTTACCCTAAAAAAGGAGCTGGTTCATTACAAACTCCCACAATGAGGTTTGTAAGAACATCTTTGCCTCTGCGGGTAAGGTGGATCCCATCAGAAGCGTAAAGGTCATGGCGCCTAGAAAAGAGATACCAAGGATCAAGAAAGTGGTATCCCAATTGTGTGCACAACTGCGATATCCTATCATTGATCCCTATGGCTCTACTGTTCCAACACGAACCTGCGTAGATCCTCGGGAGGATCCCACAGACTACGTGACGGCTCCCACGTTCCTTCATCTCCTGAAGGAGGACCTTGTAATTCCGAACAAGCTCCTCTGATCTCACCCTACCTACATCGTTACTACCCGTATGTACAATCGTAACCGTGTTCTTCCGTCCTTGCTCCCTGATGGACCGGGTACAATCAACGATCCCACGGCCCGGTTGACATACAAGCTTGCAACGTCGCTTAGTCTTTCGCTGCAGGATGTCGTCATAGCCTCGAACCATGGAGTCCCCCACCACCAAGAACTCCTGGTTTTCAGCCACTTCATCCTCCAGTAGAGCAAAACGATTGACTAGAGCCAGCGGTTGCTCCACAGGGCACACGTCTACCGAACGCGGGCTCGACAAACGGGACCCCACGGAGCGCCACTCGCTCATGGCAGTGACAGTAGGTGAAGAAGTGGAACGCTCTTTGGGTTGTGGGGAGGGTTCACTCTTCTCACGGAGCGCACTCCTGAGAAGCCGAATTTCCTCCTCACACATCCTGAGACGGACCTCTAGGTTCACGCAACCTTCACAAGCCATTTCGCTCCCCCTTTAGCAATAAAAACGGCAAAGAGAAAATACAAATCAACAACAACAAAAAATCAAAGTGGTCTCTAATAAACTAAATACGCGAAGCTTACTCTGCTTACCTTATACTATTTCTCCTACCTTTGGAATACGGTAACAGAAAACTGTTTTGAAATTAAATAGAACCCTGCACTTTATCTTATATCTGTAACTGTATAGCGCTATACGTATACAATTACAAAAACACAACACAATCACTTAACACTATTCGGAGATATGAAATTCACAGGTATTCACTAGCTGGTGTCTGTGCAGAAAAACGAGGTCTCTAGCTGAGGTCACGAGCGGACTGAGCTGAGGTCACGAGTGGACTTAAAAGATTTGTAGTACTGAATTCTTGAACGATGAACTGAAGAATATATATGACACTCCATCAGTCTTAAGGTATCCAAAAAGTTTTGTGGACAAATCCCATAAAATGGTAAATATATTTATATAATACTTCTCAGGAAAGGAAGAATTTACAAAAAGAACCTTTTTGTACTTCTTTTCCATGTGAGTCAAAAAGAAAAATATACCAAGATTTTGCCAAGCTAGATTATATGAACAAAAATACTATTGAAAAACGATAAAAAAAAATGATAGTTGATGAAGTAGGCTGTATTTACAAGATTCATTGTCTACATGTGGTAAGCACTACATCGGACAAACTCGAAAGTGATTAAAACAAGGTTTGACCAACATAAGTACAACATTAGATCTGGATCATTGTCCAGTCCACCTGAAAGACAAAACCACTGACTGGAATAACCACAAGAAAACGATTTTCTATAATTCCATGATGTAAAGATTATTGAATCTAGTCATATAAAACATACATATGATAATAATATGAACTCTACCTTGATAAATTCGTCATCAAGAAAACGAGATTTTCACAGCCCCAGGAACGTTCCGGCCATAGTACAGTATTGCGGAAGCATTATGTTTGCTTTTCCAATTCCTCACTATGTCCTTGTCTATTCTGCCTTAAGTTTCTTAATGTTTTGCAATTCTTCATTCCCAAAAGATGTCTTGATAGACAGAAAAATTTGGACTATATCGCTTATTTTCGGGTTGCTTTCTGCAAATATCCACCGATGGATACATCCAATGTTTGGTAACATTGAATGTATAGTGCAATGTGCAACTACACCATCGAGTGTGCTGGGATGGTTGTGGATGTGACTGGAGTCTGAAACTAGTGTAATCAGCTCGACTACACTAATGAATGAGTAGGCGACAATGAAATGCAGCACTGGTTTGCTGCATCTCTGATGACCCCCGATGCACGCAAAGATGGAAGGGCTGGAAAGCCTACTATTAAGGTTGACTGAACAACCCTGTATGTGGCACGACCGCGGTCCTCGGGGGATATAATTGGTCCACGGAAGTAGAATGAGGGTGAAACAAGAAAAATGGCTGACCGACCTCCTCCCACTCCCAAGTCACACAACATGACGTCACATCTTCTCGCGTGTATATAAGCCGAGCAAGGACCCGAGCGTCTACCAAACACCCACTATCACCATGGCTCTCAAGGTAGGCTGTTCTCTATAGCTGAGCCTCTTGACTTGGCTGCTCGTGTTTATGTACATGAATGAGAAAAGGGTTAAGATATATGAATTTTGTGCCTCGTTGTGTGTGATCGTGAGACCTCTGCCTCTCCTCAGGTTGCCGTCGCCCTCGCCGCCCTCGTCGCCGTCTGCCTGGCCCTGCCAGACTCCAGACCCACCTACCTCTACGCCGCTCCGAGTTCCGAGGAGTCCTACGAGCGCGCCTACGTTCGTGACTCCGAAGAGGACTACGGCCCTGCCAAGTACGACTTCAACTACGCCGTCAAGGACGACGACTCCGGCAACGACTTCGGCCACCAGGAGTCCCGTGACGGCGACCGTACTGAGGGCTCCTACTACGTCCAGCTCCCCGACGGACGCCTCCAGAAGGTCACCTACTACGTCGACGACGACTCCGGCTTCGTCGCCAACGTCGAGTACGAGGGTGAGGCCCACTACCCTGACCCGGAGTCGAGTGAGGAGGACCGTGCATATGCCCCTCCTCCCCGATCACTCTACGAAGCTCCCAACTAAATGAACGCCTCCTCAGCCCTCACTGCTTGACCGTCTCATATATAGGGACTTCTAGATGGAGCCATTGCCTACCGAGGGTGTCACTTTTCGCCTAGTCACGTGACCTCGAGTGATCTTGGTGTGCCTGATAATAATTTATTTCTGTGATGAAATATTTCTGTATAAATAAAACGAAAGTTCAATCTCTATAGCTTCCTTATCCATTGCAAAACCCCACAACTACACAATCCTATATTATCAGTCTTATTACCTATCAAACTTCATATCTGTCCGTGTCTCAAATAGGGACTCAAAACTAGAAATCCAAATGCGACCAAAATTGGTGGAAAATTAGAAAAAAAATTCTAATGGTAATATTGACCTCCATAGTGATTGATCTATTTCACTCTTCTTTACGAGTGATAGCAATCTGTGGCGTTGTCTTTATCGTTACCTATGAGGTTATCTTTACCTGTGCGTTATTGCTATCGTAAATGTTGCTTCTTCCCCTATTCTGGAATATCTGTATCGTTCTTTGAGCTTATAGAATCATAAAGTACCGCCTATACCAGTAATGGTCTGTTTGGATCCCCAGTAAAATGACTGAGCGCAGCACGAACCACGAGGGCGAAGCGCGAGTGCCCTGGACAGAACTAAGTGAAAGGGGGCTCGAAGGGCCACAGTCATTTGTCTACATTTATCTATATGTCTCTAAATCTACCATGTGGGGATCAACACTTGAAAAAATCAAGGGGGAATACGAAATGTTTTAGTCTGTTGGTAAGTAGTGTGTATTTCTAATACCCTCATCAAAAATTATGTTTATCTCTTTAGCATGTTGACTGAACTTAATATTTGGTATGATTTTAGACTAGTAAGTTTTTACATTGTTTCACTGTGTACACGTGTTCCAGTTAGTGTTTTATTGGTGTACCTAGGAGAAGAATTATTGAAATATGACATGCCACTCCTTGTCAAAACCATTACTAAGACCATTGTATTGTGTGTAGTGGATTGCATTGTAGCCTCTTTTCACGTTAGTTTGAATGATATAGCAATCAAGTTTTTCACTGAGATACAACTCATGCATAGAAGTGGAAGGCATTTTAAGTTTGGTGCTTTTAGGAAACATTCTTATGTCTTCTTTTATGTCCTTTTTTAATCAGGTAATAACCAAACAAGTTTCTATTTTCTTTTTCTTTTTTCTTTTCTTCTAGGTTTCTTAGAGCTTACAGGATTTGTAGTCCTGAATTCTTAAACGATGAGCTGAAGAATATACATGACACTCCAACACTCTTAACGTATCAAAAAGGTTGTGGACAAATACCATAAAATGGTAAAAAAAAGTATAATACTTCTCAGGGAAAGGAAGAATTTACAAAAAGAACCTTTTTGTACTTCCTTTCCACGTGAATCTAAAAGAAAGATATACCAAGATTCTGTAGGATTTTGCCAATGTAGATTATATGAACAAAAATACTATTGAAAACGATCATAAAACATTCGGTTGGTGATGAAGTTGGTTGTGTTTACAAGATTCATTGTACGCGCTACATCGGACACACTCGAAAGTGGTTAAAACAAGGTTGATCAACAGAAGTACAATTTTAAGTCTGGATAATTGTCCAGTGGAATTTTTGTCCACCTTAAAGACTATAACCAAACGATCGATTGGAATCACCCCAAGAAAACGATTTTCTATAATTCCATGATGTAAAGATATATTTAATCCAGTTATATAAAACATACATATGATAATAATTTGAACTGAAGGTTAATATTGTATAACCTTTATCATTTCATCATCAAGAAAACGAGTTTTTCACAGCCCCAGGAACGTCCCGGCCATAGTACGGTATTGCGGAAACATTGTGTCCTTTACCAATTCTTCAGTATGTCCTTGTCTATTCTGTTTTTTTAATCTCTTATGTTTTGCAATTTTTCACTCCCTAAAGATGTCTTGATAGACAAAAATTGTCTGGACTATGTTTCTTATTTTCGAGTTGTTTTCTGCAAATATCCACCGATGGATACATCCAATGTTTGGTAACACTGAATGTATAGTGCAAAGTGGAACTACACCATCGAGTGTGCTGGGATGGTTGTGGATGTGACTGCATTCTGAAACTAGTGTAATCAGCTCGACTACACTAATGAATGAGTAAGAGACAATAAAATGCAACACTGATACAGATGCACGCAAAGATGGAAGGGCTGGAACGCCTACTATTAAGGCTGACTGAACAACCCTGGATGTGGAGGGAGAATGAAGGTGGAAAAAGAGAAATGGCTGACCGACCCCCTTCCACTCACGAGTCACACGACATGACGTCACATCTTCTCTCGCGTATATAAGCCGAGCAAGGACCCGAGCGTCCACCAAACACCCACCATCACCATGGCTCTCAAGGTAGGCTGTTCTCTATAGCTGAGCCTCTTGGCTTGTTTTTCGTGTTATGTACATGAATGGGAAAAGGGTTATGGATCTGTAAATTTAGTGCCTCGTTGTGTGTGATCGTGAGACCTCTGCCTCTCCTCAGGTTGCCGTCGCCCTCGCCGCCCTCGTCGCCGTCTGCCTGGCCCTGCCAGACTCCAGACCCACCTACCTCTACGCCGCTCCGAGTTCCGAGGAGTCCTACGAGCGCGCCTACGTTCGTGACTCCGAAGAGGACTACGGCCCTGCCAAGTACGACTTCAACTACGCCGTCAAGGATGACGACTCAGGCAACGACTTCGGCCACCAGGAGTCCCGTGACGGTGACCGTACCGAGGGCTCCTACTACGTCCAGCTCCCCGACGGACGACTGCAGAAGGTCACCTACTACGTCGACGGCGACTCCGGTTTCGTCGCCAACGTTGAGTACGAGGGCGAGGCCCACTACCCCGAGCCAGAGTCGAGTGAGGAGGACCGTGTCTACGCCCCTCCTCCCCGATCCCTCTATGGAGCTCCCAACTAAATGGACACCCCATCCATCCCTTACCGCTCGACCGTCTCCTAGATAAAAACCTCTAGATGGAGCCAGTGCCTTACAAGGGTATTACGTTCCGCCTAGTCACATGACCTCGAATGATCTTGGTGTGCCCGAGAATAATTTATTTCTACGATGATGTATTTCTGTATGAATATAATGAAATCTCAATCTCTATAGCTTACTTATCCATTGCAAAACCCCACAACTACAAAATCCTATATTATCAGTCTTATTACCTATCAAACTTCATATCTGTCCGTGTCTCAAATAGGGACTCAAAACTAGAAATCCAAATGCGACCAAAATTGGTGGAAAATTAGAAAAAAAATTCTAATGGTAATATTGACCTCCAAAGTGATTGATCTATTTCATTCTTCTTTACGAGTGATAGCAATCTGTGGCGTTGTCTTTATCGTTACCTATGACGTTAACTTTACCTGTGCGTTATTGCTATCGTAAATGTTGCTTCTTCCCCTATTCTGGAATATCTGTATCGTTCTTTGAGCTTATAGAATCATAAAGTACCACCTATACCAGTAATGGTCTGTTTGGATCCCCAGTAAAATGACTGAGCGCAGCACGAACCACGAGGGCGAAGCGCGAGGGCCCTGGACAGAACTAAGTGAAAGGGGGCTCGAAGGGCCACAGTCATTTGTCTACATTTATCTATATGTCTCTAAATCTACCATGTGGGGATTAACACTTGAAAAAATCAAGGGGGAATATCAAACGTTTTAGTCTGTTGGTAGGTAGTATGTATTTCTAATGCCCTCATCAAAAATTATGTTTATCTGAACTTAATATTTAGTATGATATTAGACTAGTAAGTTTATACATAGTTTCACTATTTACACGTGTTCCAGTTAATGTTTTATTGGTGTACCTGGGAGAAGAATTATTGAAATATGACATGCCACTCCTTGTCAAAACCATTGCTAAGTCGAT
This sequence comes from Oratosquilla oratoria, assembly GCF_046742065.1. Taxonomy (NCBI): domain Eukaryota; kingdom Metazoa; phylum Arthropoda; class Malacostraca; order Stomatopoda; family Squillidae; genus Oratosquilla; species Oratosquilla oratoria. The sequence continues at coordinate 43,221,442 of NC_134797.1, read as the reverse complement.
CGTATTGTGTGTAGTGGATTGCATTGTAGCCTCTTTCCACGTTAGTTTGAATGATGTTCCATCTATTTTTCCACTAAGATACAACCCATACATAAAAGTGGAAGGCATTTTAAGTTTGGTGCTTTTAGGAAACATTCTTATGTCTTCTTTTATGTCCTCTTTTAATCAGATCATCACCAAACAAGTTTCTATTTTCTTTTTCTTTTTTTTCTTTTTTCTCTAGGTTTGGGATTTGTAGTCCTGAATTCTTAAACGATGAGCTGAAGAATATACATGACACTCCATCACTCTTAAGGTATCAAAAAGGTTTGTGGACAAATCCCATAAAATGGTAAAAAAAAATATAATACTTCTCACGAAAGGAAGAATTTACAAAAAGAACCTTTTTGTACTTCCTTTCCATGTGAGTCTAAAAGAAAGATATACCAACATTCTGTAGGATTTTGCCAATCTAGATTATATGAACAAAAATACTATTGAAAACATCATAACAAAACATTCGGTAGGTGATGAAGTTGGTTGTGTTTACAAGATTCATTGTACGCGCTACATCGGACACACTCGAAAGTGGTTAAAACAAGGTTGATCAACAGAAGTACAATTTTAAGTCTGGATAATTGTCCAGTGGAATTTTTGTCCACCTTAAAGACTATAACCAAACGATCGATTGGAATCACCCCAAGAAAACGATTTTCTATAATTCCATGATGTAAAGATATATTTAATCCAGTTATATAAAACATACATATGATAATAATTTGAACTGAAGGTTAATATTGTATAACCTTTATCATTTCATCATCAAGAAAACGAGTTTTTCACAGCCCCAGGAACGTCCCGGCCATAGTACGGTATTGCGGAAACATTGTGTCCTTTACCAATTCTTCAGTATGTCCTTGTCTATTCTGTTTTTTTAATCTCTTATGTTTTGCAATTTTTCACTCCCTAAAGATGTCTTGATAGACAAAAATTGTCTGGACTATGTTTCTTATTTTCGAGTTGTTTTCTGCAAATATCCACCGATGGATACATCCAATGTTTGGTAACACTGAATGTATAGTGCAAAGTGGAACTACACCATCGAGTGTGCTGGGATGGTTGTGGATGTGACTGCATTCTGAAACTAGTGTAATCAGCTCGACTACACTAATGAATGAGTAAGAGACAATAAAATGCAACACTGATACAGATGCACGCAAAGATGGAAGGGCTGGAACGCCTACTATTAAGGCTGACTGAACAACCCTGGATGTGGAGGGAGAATGAAGGTGGAAAAAGAGAAATGGCTGACCGACCCCCTTCCACTCACGAGTCACACGACATGACATAACATCTTCTCGCGCGAATATAAGCCGAGCAAGGACCCGAGCGTCTTTCAAACACCCACCATCACCACCATGGTTCTCAAAGTAGGTCGTTCTCTATACCTGAGCCTCTTGGCTTGCTTATTCCTCTTGGTTATGTACGTGAATGGGAAAAGGGGTTATGGATCTATGAATCTAGTGCCTCGTTGTGTGTAAGCGTGAGACCTCTGCCTATCCACAGGTTGCCGTCGCCTTCGTCGCCCTCGTCGCCGTCTGTCTGGCTCTGCCAGACTCCAGACCCACCTACCTTTACGCCGCTCCGAGTGAGTCGGTGGAGTCCCACGAGCGCGCCTACGTCCGCGACTCCGAAGAGGACTACGGTCCCGCCTAGTACGACTTCAACTACGTCGTCAAGGACGACGACTCAGGCAACGACTTTGGCCACCAGGAGACACGTGACGGCGACCGTACCGAGGGCTCCTACTACGTCCAGCTCCCCGACGGACGCCTGCAGAAGGTCACCTACTACGTCGACGACGACTCCGGCTTCGTCGCCAACGTCGAGTACGAGGGTGAGGCCCACTACCCTGACCCGGAGTCGAGTGAGGAGGACCGTGCATATGCCCCTCCTCCCCGATCCCTCTACGGAGCTCCCAACTAAATGGACACCCCATCCATCCCTTACCGCTCGACCGTCTCCTAGATAGGAACCTCTAGATGGAGCCAGTGCCTTACGAGGGTATTACGTTCCGCCTAGTCACATGACCTCGAATGATCTTGGTGTGCCCGAGAATAATTTATTTCTACGATGATGTATTTCTGTATGAATATAATGAAATCTCAATCTCTATAGCTTACTTATCCATTGCAAAACCCCACAACTACACAATCCTATATTTTCAGTCATGTTACCTATCAAACTTCATATCTGTCCGTGTCTCAAATAGGGACTCAAAACTAGAAATCCAAATGCGACCAAAATTGGTGGAAAATTAGAAGAAAAAAAAATCTAATGGTAATATTGACCTCCAAGATGATTGATCTATTTCACTCTTCTTTACGAGTGATAGCAATCTGTGGCGTTCTCTTCTTTACGAGTGATAGCAATCTGTGGCGTTGTCTTTATCGTTACCTATGAGGTTATCTTTACCTGTGCGTTATTGCTATCGTAAATGTTGCTTCTTCCCCTATTCTGGAATATCTGTATCGTTCTTTGAGCTTATAGAATCATAAAGTACCGCCTATACCAGTAATGGTCTGTTTGGATCCCCAGTAAAATGACTGAGCGCAGCACGAACCACGAGGGCGAAGCGCGAGTGCCCTGGACAGAACTAAGTGAAAGGGGGCTCGAAGGGCCACAGTCATTTGTCTACATTTATCTATATGTCTCTAAATCTACCATGTGGGGATCAACACTTGAAAAAATCAAGGGGGAATATCAAACGTTTTAGTCTGTTGGTAGGTAGTATGTATTTCTAATGCCCTCATCAAAAGTTATGTTTATCTGAACTTAATATTTCGTATGATATTAGACTAGTAAGTTTATACATAGTTTCACTATTTACACGTGTTCCAGTTAATGTTTTATTGGTGTACCTGGGAGAAGAATTATTGAAATATGACATGCCATTCCTTGTCAAAACCATTGCTAAATCGATCGTATTGTGTGTAGTGGATTGCATTGTAGCCTCTTTCCACGTTAGTTTGAATGATGTTCCATCTATTTTTCCACTAAGATACAACCCATACATAAAAGTGGAAGGCATTTTAAGTTTGGTGCTTTTAGGAAACATTCTTATGTCTTCTTTTATGTCCTCTTTTAATCAGATCATCACCAAACAAGTTTCTATTTTCTTTTCTTTTTTCTTTTTTCTCTAGGTTTCTTAGAGTTTACAGGATTTGTAGTCCTGAATTCTTAAACGATGAGCTGAAGAATATACATGACACTCCATCACTCTTAAGGTATCAAAAAGGTTTGTGGATAAATACCATAAAATGGTAAAAAAAAAAATATATTTCTCAGGAAAGGAAGAATTTACAAAAAGAGCATTTTTGTACTTCCTTTCCATGTGAGTCTAAAAGAAAGATATACCAACATTCTGTAGTATTTTGCCAATGTAGATTATATGAACAAAAATACTATTGAAAACATCATAACAAAACATTCGGTAGGTGATGAAGTTGGTTGTGTTTACAAGATTCATTGTGCGCGCTACATCGGACACACTCGAAAGTGGTTAAAACAAGGTTGATCAACAAAAGTATAATTCTAAGTCTGGATAATTGTCCAGTGGAATTTTTGTCCACCTTAAAGACTAACCAAACCATTGACTGGAATCACCCCAAGAAAACGATTTTCTATAACTCTATGATGTAAAGATATATTTAATCCAGTTATATAAAACATACATATGATAATAATTTGAACTTAAGGTTAATATTGTATAACCTTTATCATTTCATCATCAAGAAAACGAGTTTTTCACAGCCCCAGGAACGTCCCGGCCATAGCACGGTATTGCGGAAACATTGTGTCCTTTTCCAATTCCTCACTATGTCCTTGTCTATTCTGTTTTTAAATATCTTATGTTTTGTAATTTTTCACTCCCTAAAGATGTCTTGATAGGCAAAAATTGTTTGGACTATGTTTCTTATTTTCGAGTTGTTTTCTGCAAATATCCACCGATGGATACATCCAATGTTTGGTAACACTGAATGTATAGTGCAAAGTGGAACTACACCATCGAGTGTGCTGGGATGGTTGTGGATGTGACTGGATTCTGAAACTAGTGTAATCAGCTCGACTACACTAATGAATGAGTAAGCGACAATGAAATGCAACACTGATACAGATGCCCGCAAAGATGGAAGGGCTCACTGAACAACCCTGGATGTGGAGGGAGAATGAAGGTGAAAAAAGAAAAATGGCTGACCGACCCCCTTCCACTCACGAGTCACACGACATGACGTCACATCTTCTCTCGCGTATATAAGCCGAGCAAGGACCCGAGAGTCTACCAATCACCCACCATCACCATGGCTCTCAAGGTAGGCTGTTCTCTATAGCTGAGCCTCATGGCTTGTTTTTCGTGATATGTACATGAATGGGAAAAGGGTTATGGATCTATGAATGTAGTGCCTCGTTGTGTGTGATCGTGAGACCTCTGTCTCTCCTCAGGTTGCCGTCGCCCTCGCCGCCCTCGTTGCCGTCTGCCTGGCCCTGCCAGACTCCAGGCCCACCAACCTCTACACCGCTCCGAGTGAGTCGGAGGAGTCCTACGAGCGTGTATACGTCCGTGACTCCGAGGAGGACTACGGTCCCGCCAAGTATGACTTCAACTACGCCGTCAAGGACGACGACTCAGGCAACGACTTCGGCCACCAGGAGTCTCGCGACGGTGACCGCACCGAGGGCTCCTACTACGTCCAGCTCCCCGACGGACGCCTCCAGAAGGTCACCTACTACGTCGACGGCGACTCCGGTTTCGTCGCCAACGTTGAGTACGAGGGCGAGGCCCACTACCCCGAGCCAGAGTCGAGCGAGGAGGACCGTGTCTACGCCCCTCCTCCCCGATCCCTCTACGGAGCTCCTAACTAAATGGACACCCCACCCATCCCTTAGAGCTCAACCGTCTCCTATATAGGGACTTCTAGATGTATCCATTTCCTACCGAGGGTGTCACTTTCTGCCTAGTCACGTGACCTCGAATGATCTTGGTGTGCCTGAGAATAATTTATTTCTACGATGATGTATTTCTGTATGAATAAAACAAAATTTCAATCTCCATATCTTCCTTACCCTTTGCAAACACTCACAACAACACAATCCTACATCTTCAGTCTTGTTACCTATCAAACATCATATCTATCTGTGTCTGAAATAGGGACTCAAAACTAGAAATCCAAATCCGACCAAAATTGGTGTAAAATTAGACAAAAAAATTCTAATGGTAATATGGACCTCTTGGGTGATTAATCTATTTTACTCTTCTTCACGAGTGAAAGCAATCTGAGGCGTTGTCTGTATCATTAACCCCCCTCAGTTATTGTGAAAAGTATCAATGTAAAATCGAATACACAACAAAATAAATTCAGTTTTATTAAAAAAATTCCTTTGCTATGCGATGCTAAGTAAAGTATGCAATACGAACTTTAAACAAACTTTTGACAAAATTTGAAAGAAATAGTACTATTTTGTCTCAAGTATAGATATAATGCCTAAAACTATATAGACAGTGTTCTTTATGTATGATCTATGTGAGTATAAATTTGAAAATATCCTAAAGAAAAAAACATATTTCATCACATATATGAAAGTATGCATGGTATGTGACAACCTTTCAACAACCGTTCGTATAACATTTGCTTTCTGGAGATGCTGTGACGTTATCGTTGCATGTGTCGTTGCCGTTATCATTACCTGTGAGTCATTGATATCGTAAATGTTAATTCTACTCCTATTCTGGAATGGTTATATCTTTCTTTGAGCTCATAGGATGATAAAGTACCGCCTATACGAGTAATGGTCTGTTTGGATCCCCAGTAAAAGGACCGAGCACGGCACGAGCCACGAGGGCGAAGTGCGAGGGCCCTGGACAGGACAAAGTGAAAGGGGGCTGAAGGGCCACAATCATTTGTCTATATTTATCTATATGTCTCTAAATCGACAATGTGAGCATTATTACTTGCAAAATTAAGGGGAAATACGAAACGTTTAGGACCTTTGCTAGGTAGTATGTATTTCTGATTCTCGCATCAAAAATATTCTTGATCTCATTAGCTTGTTGACTGAACTTAATCTATAGTATGATTTTAGACTAGTAAGTTTTGACATTATTTCACTATTTACACGTGTTCCAGTTAGTGTCTTATTGGTGTACCTGGGAGAAGAATGATTGAAATATGACATGCCACTCCTTTGAATGATGTAACTCACTCCGTCAAGCTTTCCACTGAGATACAACTCATACATAGAAGTGGAAGGCATTTTAGGTTTGGTGTTTTTAGGGAGCATACTTATGTCGTCTTCTATTCAGGTCATCACCAAACAATTTTCTCTTTTCTTTTTCTTTTTTCTTTTCATCTAGGTTTCTCAGACTTTACAGGATTTGTAGTCCTGAATTCCTGAATGATGAGCTAAAGAATGTAGATGACTCTCCATCAGTCTTAAGGTATCCGAAAAATTTTGTGGACAAATCCCATAAAATGGTAAAAATATGTATATAATACTTCTCAGGAAAGGAAGTATTTACAAAAAGAACCTTTTTCTACTTCCTTTCCATGCGAATCTAAAAGAAAGATATACCAAGATTCTATAGGCTGTTTACAAGATTCATTGTATACAATGTAGTAGAGACTTTCCAGAGGTCAGATATAGTCGAAAATCCAATCTACGTTTCAAAGGCCAGTACATTGGTAATATCATCCTGATATAATTAAAGGCGTACATATTTTATCAGTATAGACTATAATATCACAGAAAAACCATGCCTCATAGACAAATTCTGAAAAAAAATCATTTCATTTTCTTATAAAAACGCCATTCAATTTACCTATCATGACAAATAACAAGTTTCATTTTCTCGACCAGTTTTAATTAATAAAGTTAAATATAAAATATAAAATTAAGCTTAGGAATGTATGTGTAGTTTGTATTCAGTTTTCTCAATGTTTTGTCATTTTGAATTAAATGAAGATGTTTTAAGAAAGGAAAATATCTAGACTACGTCTTTTATATCCCCCCCTGGTGGACGATAAAGCCTCAGCTCGTTGGCTTGATAACATTGGATGGATCATACAAAGTGCAACTAAACCATCGAGTGTGTTGGAATTGTTATGATTGTTACTGGAGTCTGAAATTAATGTAATCATCTCGACCATACTAATTAATGAACACTGGTTTGTAGCACCTCTGATATCAACAGATGCACGAAAAGAGGGAGAGTTTGGAAAGCCTACAAGTAAGGTTGACCAGACAACCCTGGGTGTGGTACGAACACAGTCCTCGTGGGATATTATTGGTCCACGGAAGTACAATGCACTTGGAGGGAGAATGACTATGAAAAGGGAAACTAGCTGACCCCCTTCCCATCCCAAGTCACACGACATGACGTCACGTCGTCTTGCGCGTATATAAGCCGAGCAAGGACCCGAGAGTCTACCAAACACTCACCATTACCACCATGATTCTCAAGGTAGGCTGTTCTCTATCGCAGACCCTCTTGGCTTTCTTGCTCGTGTCTATGCACGTGAATAGGAAAAAGGTTATGGATCTGTAAATCTAGTTCCTTGCTGTATGTGATCGTGAGATCTCTGCCTATCCACAGGTTGCCGTCGCCCTCGCCGCCCTCGTCGCCGTCTGCCTGGCCATGCCAGACTCCAGGCCCACCTACCTCTACGCCGCTCCGAGTGAGTCGGAGGAGACCCACGAGCGCGCCTACGTCCGCAGTTCCGAGGAGGACTACGGCCCCGCCAAATACGACTTCAACTACGCCGTCAAGGACGACGACTCCGGCAACGACTTTGGCCACCAGGAGACACGTGACGGCGACCGTACCGAGGGCTCCTACTACGTCCAGCTCCCTGACGGACGCCTACAGAAAGTCACCTACTACGTCGACGGCGACTCCGGTTTCGTCGCCAACGTCGAATACGAGGGTGAGGCTCACTACCCAGAGCCAGAGTCGAGTGAGGAGGACCGTGCCTACGCCCCTCCTCCCCAATCCCTCTACGGGACTCCCAACTAAATGGGCATCAACCCCCACCGTTCGACCGTCTCCTAGTCAGGAGCCTCTAGATGGAGCCAGTGCCTGCCGAGGATGCCACGCTCCTAGCCATGTGACCTCGAATGATCTTAATGTCCCTGAAGATGATTTATTTCACTGGTGATGTATTTCTGCACAAATAAAATGAAGAATTGATCTCAATAGCTTCCTTACCCAGTTGTCTATGTAACTCCATATCACAGCTGTTAACTCTTGTTGCACTGGATGGTAAAAAAAAATGCAGTCTCTCAGTAACCGACAGTGGTCCTCGGGCCCTCTCATTGGTCTCCTAAGGTAGAGTCATTGCAGTGTCGTCTTTGTTGTATTAGAATGGGGCTCTTTCTGTGTCACCGGCTGACCGAAGGAGGAGGAGAGCAGTCGCCGGTTGCCAATTATTTTATGTCAACTATTTGGAAAAGACCTTTGATCAGGTTCTGGCATCAGGTGTCACTCTTTCGATACTGCACCTCAAGATGAGGGTGATAATTTTGATGAAAATTTAAGATTCTTCTATCCAACGTCCATCCCACAAGACCGTAACCACCAGGTACTTTTTAAAGGTTACTCAATGCCTACGTACTGATTAATCAATCAATTACTCATTTCGAGTCCACTGATGAACAAAGGCCTTTTTTATATACCATAAGTCGTGCGACTACACCAAACCCTACCAGATAATTCCTACAAACATCTCCATCTAGTCTTTTCGCCTTCAGTCTGTTCTTTCACTTCTACGTTCCTTCTCTCACAGCGTCCAGCTAGTAACGCATTAATCCACCCTTGATCATTCCTTTTCTCTAACTTCCTTGCCCATTTCCGTTTGCTCTTTTTTACAACTTCCAAAATATCCTCCACTCCAGTCTGCCCTCTCACCCAACTTGCTCTCTTCCTGTTTTCAACATTATTCTCAGGATATTGTGTGTACTGGATTGTATTATAGTTTCTTTCCACGTTAGTTTGAATGATATAACTCAATCCATCAAGGTTTTCACTGAGATACAACTCATACATAGAAGTGGAAGGCATTTTAGGTTTGGTGTTTTTAGGAAACATACTTATGTCTTCTTCTATTCAGCTCATCACCAAACAATTTTCTTTTTTCTTTTTCTTTTTTTCTTTTCATCTAGGTTTCTTAGACTTTACTGGATTTGTAGTCCTGAATTCTTGAATGATGAGCTGAAGAATATACATGACACTCCATCACTCTTAAGGTCTCCGAAAAGTTTTGTGGACAAATCCCATAAAATGGTAAAAATTTATATATATATATATATATATATATATATATATATATATATATATATATATATATATATATATTATATATATATATATATATATATATATATATATATATATATATATATATTATATATATATATATAATATATATATATATATATATATATATATATATATATATATATATATATATATATATATATAATACTTCTCAGGAAAGGAAGTATTCACAAAAAGAACCTTTTTGTACTTCCTTTCCATGCGAGTCTAAAAGAAAGATATACCAAGATTCTATAGGATTTTGCCAAGCTAGATTATATGAACAAAAATACTATTGAAAACATCTTAAAAAGGTCGATAGGCTGTTTACAAGATTCATATTGAATCCAGTCATATAAAACATATATATGATAATAATGTGAACTTAAGGTTAATATTGTATAACCTTGATCATTTCATCATCAAGAAAACGAGTTTTTCACAGCCCCAGGAACGTCTCGGCCATAGTATGGTATTGCGGAAACATGTGTGCTTTTCTAATTCATCACTATATCCTTGTCTATTCTGTTTTTAAATTTCTTAATGTTTTGCAATTTTTCATTCCCTAAAGATGTCTTGATAGACAAAAATTTGTGGACTATGTTTCTTATTTTCGAGTTGCTTTCTTCAAATATCCACCGATGGATAAATCCAATGTTTGGTAACATTGAATGTATAGTGCAAAGTGCAACTACACCATCGAGTGTGCTGGGATGGTTGTGGATGTGACTGGATTCTGAAACTAGTGTAATCAACTCGACTACACTAATGAATGAGTAGGCGACAATGAAATGCAGCACTGGTTTGCTGCATCTCTGATGACCCCCGATGCACGCAAAGATGGAAGGGCTGGAAAGTCTACTATTAAGGCTGACTGAACAACCCTGGATGTGGCACGACCGCGGTCCTCGGGGGATATAATTGGTCAACGGAGGTACACAACCTCACACCTTCAATCTTGTTTCTTGTTTCGTATCACAATTGTTGACTCGCGTTTCTCAGACTTGTAAGGACCCTGCAGCCTCACAGTAACTGACACTTGTCCCTTGGCGCTCCAGTAGATCTCTCTAGGAAGAATGGGACTGTTGCCTGTCTTTTATTAGTGTGGCCTTATTTCTATGACACTAGTTGACGGGAGGAGGACGAGAGGAGTGCAGTTACCGTTTGTCGACTTATACTATGTCCCATTCCCTCGGAACTGCACCCCAAGATGAAGATGAGGGTGATGGTTAAAACTTAAAGACATATCTCCGACGTCCTGATACATGCACTGGTTAACAAAGAATTTGTACCAAAAGAGGACACCTGTTTTCACTTTTTTTTTCTAATTTTGGTATCACTCATAATTTTTGTGTTACAGTATACTCCTGTCATTTGATGTTATATGCCTTTCATTACAGAAATCGGCTGATCGCCACTATGTTTTCGGGAATTTTTTCTCACATGAGGGTGGTGTGCTATTTCGCAATTATGTCCAGTCTGGCGCTTGTTTATTGACTCTTCCAATGTAAGCTTGAAACCAGTCCTGCTCCACAAAGGAAATAATTTTCCTTCTGTTCCTCTGGCTCATACAGCAAGCATGAAGAAAACATATAAGAGTATGAACCTTTTGTTGTAAAAATTATAGGAATGAGGAATTTATATGTAATATATGTGGTGACCTAAAGGTTGTGTCAATTGTATTCGGAATGCAAATGGGCTACACTTAGTTTCGTTGCTTCCTTTCTGAATGGAACAATCGGAAAAAAAACAAAGGATTACAAAGGCGGAGCATGCCGACAGGAGACCTTTTGATCCACATCTAGGTCGGATGCGAAAAAAAAATCATATTAATAATAAAACAATAAATAAAAACTATAATAATGTAAATAACAAATAAAATACATAAATAAATGCATAGGTATAGTTAAATAATAAACAAACAGGTAAATAGTAAATAATAATGAATTGACATATAACTAATAATAAATGAAAATCAGACAGACAAATGATAACAAAACAAAAACAAATAATATAAGATAAATTATAATCATTACAGCATCTTACTTAGGTATTTATCTAACTGATTCTTAAAGCTTCGAACTGAACTACATTGCACTACCTGTGCAGGAAGTTTATTCCATTCATTTACTACACGGTTGGCAAAGTTGTTTCTACCTACTTCCAAATTGAATCTATTTCCGGATAGTTTGAGACCATTGTTTCTTGTCTGATTCTCATTCAGTGTGAAAATTTTGTCACTTTTGATGTTGTCAATTCCCTTTAAAATCTTAAAGACCTGTATCAAGTCACCTCTGAGTCTACGTTTTTTTAGGGAAAACAGATTCATATGTTTTAGTCGATTTTCGTATGATTTATTTTTGATATATGGAATCAGTTTTGTGGCTCGCCGTTGTACTTTTTCCAGTCTGTCAATGTCTTTAATGAGATTCGGTGACCATACAGAAACAGCATATTCCAAATGTGGACGAACTAACGATTTATATAGCTTGTTAATGAGTGATGGACTTTTGAAATCAAAAGATCGCGCAATCAGTCCCAGAATCTTATTTGCTTTCTCAGAGGCTGAAATACACTGCTTGGATGATTTGAGGTCGTTACTGATAATTACGCCGAGATATTTTTCATTATCCACTTTTGTTAACGAATTACCAAATAACTTGTAATCGTACTTACTGTTATTTTTACCTATGTGCATTACCTTGCATTTACTTGTGTTAAATTTCATTAGCCACTTTTCAGACCATTGCTGTAATTTATCTAAATCTACTTGAATATCTAATTGGTTTGAGTGATCATTTGCCACTCCGCACAGTTTTGTATCATCAGCAAATTTGGAAAGAGTAGATTTTAGTCCATGGTCTATATCATTTATATATACTATGAATAGAAGTGGCCCAAGAACGGAACCCTGAGGAACTCCACTTGCAACACTTTTCCATCCAGAAGTTTTTCCATTTAAAACAACTCTCTGTTTTCGACCATTCAACCAATTACTAGTCCAACCTAATAGGCTACCACTTATTCCATGCAAAGCTAATTTAGTAAGTAGTCTTTCGTGTGGGACGGTATCAAAAGCTTTTGTAAAGTCTAGATATATTAAATCTATATTGTTTCTTTTGTCATAATTCGAGATAACTGTGTTGTAGAATACGAGTAAGTTAGTCACGCAAGAACGTTTCCGTCTGAAACCATGCTGGCTATCATTTATCAAACGGTTACTTTCTAAATGATGTTCGATAGTATCTCTGATGATAGTTTCCATTATTTTTCCTACGATTGAAGTCAAACTTATAGGCCTATAGTTATTTGGTTTCTTTTTGTCACCTTTTTTGAATATGGGAGTAACGTTAGCTAGCTTCCATTCTCTTGTGACATCTCCGGATATGATGGATTTCTTGAAAATAATTTCTAATGGAACAACAATCTCATTTTTCATTTCCTTTAAGATTCTTGCATGCCAACCGTCAGGCCCTGGTGTTTTATTAACTTTGAGTTTGTCTATACACCTTTGAATTTTTTCTTTTGTTATATTTACCGTAGTGAGTAAGTTTACCCCAGACTTTTCACAGGTTTCAGTTTGGAATTCACTTTGAGGTGTTTCGTTTACGAATACCGAGCTAAAATAATTGTTTAAGATATTACACATTCCTTCATTTGAATATTCAAGTTGACCGTCAGCAGATAATAGTGGACCAATGTGATTCCTAACAACCTTTTTATCTCTAATGTAACTATAGAATTCTTTGGGATTCTCTTTGGATTTATCAGCGATGTTCATTTCGTATTGTCGTTTTCTTTTCCTTATTGTCTTTTTTAAATCTCTCTGTATTGATACATAAGTGTAGCCAAAATGATCATTGGTTCCACGAGAGAAGAATGTCATTAACATTCCACTCATTGACACTGAGAAAATGTGTCTGCCTTCTTTGCAGATTTAGCTGGGGTTGATCAAAATAAATTCGTCAGAGGTGAGGATAAAACTGGCGAGGAATTCACATTCTTGAGAAATAAATTTGCATGACTAAGTGACCATAATTCAAGGAGGGTATTTTTATAGGACCACAGATTAGGGAACTGATGCGAGATAGAAAAAAATAAAAAGTGCTTAATGGTATTGAAAAAGCTGCATGGCCATTTTTTCAATAAAGTTTGCAAAGACTTATGGGAAATATAGATCAGAAAATTACTGTAACATTGCTAAAGGCTTACTGACTTCATACAAAAACCTGGGTTGCAATATGAGCCTAAAAATCCACTTATTAGACTCTCACTTCGAATTTTCTCTTGGTGTAGTCAATGACGAGCACCATGATAGGGTTCATCAGAACATTCTGAACACGGGCACTCGGTACCATCTATGCTATTGATTATTGTTATACACTTAGTAGAGACTTTCCAGAGGCCAGATATAGTCGAAAATCCAATCTACGTTTCAAAGGCCAGTACATTGGTAATATCATCCTGATATGATAATTAAAGGCGTACAGATTTTATCACTATAAACTATAATATCACAGAAAATCCATGCCTCATAGACAAATTCTGAAAAAAACATATTTTCTTTTCTTATAAAAACAATGCCATTCAATTCACCTACTTAAGTTCTTATGACAAATAACAAGTTTCATTTTCTCGACCAGTTTTAATCAATAAAGTTATATAAAAAAATAAGATTAAGCTTAGGATTGTATGTGTATTTTGTATTCAACTTTCTCAATGTTTTGTCATGTTTAATTAAATGAAGATGTTTTAAGAAAGGAAAATATCTGAACTACGTCTTTTATATCCCCCCTGGTGGACGATAAAGCCTCACCTTGTTGCCTTGATAACATTGGATGGATTATGCAAAGTGCAACTAAACCATCGAGTGTGTTGGAATTGTTATGACTGTGACTGGAGATTGAAATTAATGTAATCGGCTCGACCATACTGATTAATGAGGTAGCAACAATGAAATACGACACTGCTTTGTAGCACCTCTGATATCAACCGATGCACGAAAAGAGGGAGAGTTTGGAAAGCCTACAGTAAGGTTGACCAGACAACCCTGGGTGTGGTACGAACACAGTCCTCGTGGGATATTATTGGTCCACGGAAGTACAATGCACTTGGAGGGAGAATGACTATGAAAAGGGAAACCAGCTGACCACCTTCCCCTCCCAAGTCACACGACATGACGTCACGTCGTCTTGCGCGTATATAAGCCGAGCAAGGACCCGAGAGTCTACCAAACACTCACCATCACCACCATGATTCTCAAGGTAGGCTGTTCTCTATCGCATACCCTCTCGGCTTTCTTGCTCGTGTCTATGCACGTGAATGGGAAAAGGGTTGTGGATCTGTAAATTTAGTGCCTTACTGTGTGTGATCATGAGATCTCTGCCTCTTCCCAGGTTGCCGTCGCTCTCGCCGCCATCGTCACCGTCTGCCTGGCCCTGCCAGACTCCAGGCCCACCTACCTCTACGCCGCTCCGAGTGAGTCAGAGGAGACCCACGAGCGCGCCTACGTCCGCAGTTCCGAGGAGGACTACGGTCCCGCAAAGTACGACTTCAACTACGCCGTCAAGGACGAAGACTCCGGCAACGACTTTGGCCACCAGGAGACACGTGACGGCGACCGAACCGAGGGCTCCTACTACGTCCAGCTCCCCGACGGACGCCTACAGAAAGTCACCTACTACGTCGATGGCGACTCCGGCTTCGTGGCCAACGTCGAATACGAGGGTGAGGCCCACTACCCAGAGCCAGAGTCGAGTGAAGAGGACCGTGCCTACGCCCCTCCTCCCCAATCCCTCTACGGGACTCCCAACTAAATGGGCACCAACCCCCACCGTTCGACCGTCTCCTAGTCAGGAGCCTCTAGATGGAGCCAGTACCTGCCGAGGGTGCCACGCTCCTAGCCACGTGACCTCGAATGATCTTAATGTCCCTGAAGATGATTTATTTCACCGGTGATGTATTTCTGCACAAATAAAATGAAGAATTGATCTCTATAGCTTCCTTACCCAGTTGCCTATGTAACTCCATATCACAGCTGTTAACTCTTGTTGCACTGGATGGTAAAAAAAATGCAGTCTCTCAGTAACCGACAGTGGTCCTCGGGCCCTCTCATTGGTCTCCTAAGACAGAGGCATTGCAGTGTCTTCTTTGCTGTATTAGAATGGGGCTCTTTCTGTGTCACCGGCTGACCGGAGGACGGGGAGAACAGTCGCCGGATGTCAATTATTTTATGTCAACTATTTGGAAAAGACCTTTAATCAGGTCCTGTATCAGGTGTCACTCCCTCGGTGCTGCACCTCAAGATGAAGGTGATAATTTTGATGAAAATTAAAGATTCTTCTATCCAACGTCCATCTCACAAGACCATAACCACCAGGTACTTTTTAAAGGTTACTCAATCCCTATGTATCAATTAATCAATCAATCAGTCATTTCGAGTCCACTGATAAACAAAGGCCTTTTTTATACCATAAGTCGTGCGACTACGCCAAACTCTACCAGATAATTCCTACAAACATCTCCATCTAGTCTTTTCGCCTTCAGTCTGTTCTTTCACAGTGTCCAGCTAGTAACGCATTAATCCACCCTTGATCATTCCTTTTCTCTAACTTCCTTGCCCAATTCCGTTTGCTCTTTTTTACAATTTCCAAAATATCCTTCACTTCAGTCTGCTCTCTCACCCAACTTGCCCTCTTCTTGTCTTTCAGCATTATTCTCAGCACTGATATCTCCATTCTCTATGTACTTTCTAGTTTTTCCCTGAGGTCTTCGCTCACATCCATAAGCTATAGATGGGATTACATAAGGATTGTAAAACCTAAGTTTCAGACATATAGGTAGAGAGATTCCATGATGTTCTTATATATATGTATAAATATATATATACATATACCAAGGCTTTGTCCCCCTTGCAAGGGAGGTAGCCTAAAAGGAAAAGGCATAAAATCATTCCCACCCATTCCATCCCTGAATACACTCCACACCCCTCCACCCTCCCTCTTATCTTAGCACCTCCTGGATGACGGGTCATCCCTGCACCCTGTCCACTGACCCGGGTCAGAAGCAGTGTCGCAAGACACAGCACATCCACAGCAAGGCCGCTTCATCAAATCGGCGACCCCCCCCTCTCCGTCCCCCCATTGCATAAAAGGAGAAGACGGGGAGAAATTTATTCGGGCTGCATCAAATTTTGCTCACACCTACTACCTCACCCCCATCACCCCGCCCATTCCACCTCATGCATCACAACATCCTCCATATACAACCATTCTCCATTCACCCCTGTCTTCTGTCCTCTCCCGTCCTTCCTCAACAGACATTCCCCTCTTCCCCAAAGCCCCCTTCACCCCATCCATCCACCTCATCCTAGGACGTCCACTCATGTTCACTCCCTCCACATCTGCCTTCCATACCTCTTTTACCAGTCTTTCTTCACTCATTCTTTCCATGTGTCCAAACCATCCAAATACTCTTTCATCAACCCTATCTCCCAGCTCCCTTTCCACCCCTGTTCTCCTCCTCACCTCCTCATTTCTCACTCTATCTAGCCTAGTAATCCCCATCATACTTCTCAGACACCTCATCTCAAACACATTCAAACTCCTTCTCTCTTCCTCTCTTATGTTCCACGTTTCTGCCCCAAACAGTGCTGTTGGCACAATCACTCCTTCATACAATCTCCTCTTACCGTCTATCCTCAAATGTCTATTTCTCATTACACTTTTTAATCCACCAAGGCATTTACTCGCTTCTCTCAATATACATTCTCCCTCCACCCCCTACTCCTTTTCCTGCTACATTTGCACCCAAGCATCTAAAACTATCCACTTCTTCCAGTCTCTCTCCCTTAATGCTCACTTCCAGTCTACTGCCACTTTCATCCCTTGTACATCTCATCACCTTACTTTTACCCACATTTATCTTTAGCTTTCTTCTATCACATACACTCCCAAACTCTGTCACTAACTTCCTCAATCCCTCCTCTGATCCTGCCACAAGCGCAGTGTCGTCCGCAAACAACAGCTAGCTCACCTCCCACTTTTCTCCATTTTCTTTAACCATCTCCAGTCCCTGACCCACTACCCTTGCATTTACCTCTCGCACTACCCCATCCATGTAAAGGTTGAACAGCCAGGGCGACATAACGCATCCTTGGCGAAGTCCCACCTTTACCTCAAACCACTCACTCTCCATTTCTAATCCTGACACAAGCTCTACTACCCTCATAAGAACTCTTGACAGCTCCTAGAAGCTTTCCTCCTATCCCGTAAATCCGCAAAACCTCCCACAGTGCCTTTCTGTCTACCCTGTCAAAAGCTTTTTCCAGATCCATAAAACCCCAAAAAACATCCTTCCCCTTTCCTATAGCTTTCTCACATATCTGTCTTACTACAAAGATCTGATCTACACCTCTTTCCGTCCTAAATCCACACTGTTCCTCACCAATTACTCCCTCTCTTCCTCTCCTAATCCTCTCAATAAAGATCCTCCCATAAGCCTTCCCAACTACACTTAACAAGCTAATTCCTCTGAAACTACTACATTCACACTTGTCCCCTTTTCTCTTGTGAAGAGGAACTATACAGGCACTCCTAAAAAAAAAATCCAGTCAATTGTAATACCTTTTTATATTTCACTCTTTTGTTTTTTAATAAGTTTTAGCGTCTGACCTGAATGAATATAAAATTCAATGTCTTTAGAAATCTCATCATTGATTATAATTTCTTTACTTCAAATCTTCGAATTGAACGTTACTTTGGTTTTACTCTTATTCATCTTGGAACATACATTGAAACTTCCCTATGTTCCGATTACTAAGCACATTTTGCAATTCTTCTGCTGCTTCTGAAATCAAAGTAATGTCACCCATTAATCTGAGGTGAATAAAAAGTTTTCCAATAATCCCTACTAAGCTTTCAAAATATATTTTCCAGTCAAGATGTAAATACTTTGGGTGAAATTTTATCACCTTGCCGTATTCTTTTCTCTATCTTTATCTTTTCTGTATATCTGCGTAGTCGAATTACACCAATATCTTTCGTATAAATGTTCTCTAGAACCATCACAATGTTAATATATAGAATTTAATATTACCACTTCTTCTTCCGACTTAAGATCATTTGCAACTTTGGAGTATTTGCATCGCCTATTGTTTTTTGTACTCCCTACTTTCTCTGCCGATTCCATAATGATATTCAATTAAGATATACACCCTCAATTGTATCCTCTTTGTTTTTTAGAACTTCAAGTGTGTTTTTAATTCCCAAGTGAAATCCATCCTTGTTATCCTTCACCTTTGGAAGGCTTGTTTACTTTGTTTACTTTTTCAAAACTAGTTTATTTCTCTCGGCTCTGAATTTGAATTTACCTGGGAAACCTACCACTCTATGGCCGCTACCATAACATTAGGAACTTTCTTGCTCTCATCCTCTAATTTTCATTTTTTGTTGTCCCATTTCTCCAACTGCATTTACGACTTACGAGCTTTTGGAAGAAAGTGCTTCTTTATTCTCACTGTGTAGTTCTCTGCAAAATTGACTTGAATATCCATTCTGTCATTTCTCTTACTCCAAACTTCCCAGTGTTCTCCCCAAACGCTCCATGTTCTTCCCCACATTGGCATTGAAATCATAACCATCGTATATTTTTTTCTCAGTCCAGCACCTGATTTAAATCATCATAAAAGAAATCAGTTTCATCGACTGAACTCAGTGAAGTTGGTGGATAAACCTGGATTATTTTTGGAGTATGCCTCTCACATAACCTCATTGCAGTCCAAGCTACCATAACTGATACACAAATGAACTTCACTACGTTACCATCAACCTCTCATATGAATCAAAAATTTACTTCACTGGATCTTTTTCGTCTCCTTCTATAATAGATCAGATGATGACTGTCTTGTAGTTGCACACCTGTTTTTCACTTTCTTTTTTTCAGTTTTGGTATCACTCATAATTTTTGTGTTACAGTATACTCCTGTCATTTGATGTTATATGTCGTTCATTACAGAAATCGGCTGATCACCACTATGTTTTCGGGAATTTTTTCTCACATGAGGATGGTGTGCTATTTCGCAAATATGTCCAGTCTGTTATGAGGAAACTTGATCACAAATATAACACAAATGAGTGGCGCTTGTTTATTGTCTCTTCCAATGTAAGCTTGAAACCAGTCCTGCTCCACAAAGGAAATAATTTTCCTTCTGTTCCTCTGGCTCATACAGCAAACATGAAGAAAACATATAAGAGTATGAACCTTTTGTTGTAAAAATTATAGGAATGAGGAATTTTAATGTAATATATGTGGTGACCTAAAGGTTGTGTCAATTTTATTCGGAATGCAAATGGGCTACAATTAGTTTCGTTGCTTCCTTTCTGAATGGAACAATCGGATAAAAAAAAAACAGAATATGAAGAAAGTGTGGCCAAAATTATCATTGGTTCCACGAGAGAAGAATGTCATTAGCATTCCACTCGTTGACACTGAGAAAATGTGACTGCCTTCTTTGCAGATTTAACTGGGGTTGATCAAAATAAATTCGTCTGAGGTAAGGATAAAACTGGCGAGGAATTCACATTCTTGAGAAATAAATTTGCATGAGTAAGTGACCAAAACTCAAGGAGGGTAATTTTATAGCACCACAGATTAGGGAACTGATGCGAGATAGAAAAAACAATTACAAAGTGCTGACTGGTATTGAAAAAGCTGCATGGCTATTTATTCAATAAAGTTTGCAAAGACTTTTATGATAAATATAAACCAGAAAATTACTGTAACATTGTGAATGGCTTACTGACTTCATACAAAAACCTGGGTTGCAATATGAGCCCAAAAATCCACTTATTAGACTCTCACTGTGAATTTTCTCTTGGTTTAGTCAGTGACGAGCACCGCGATAGGGTTCATCAGAACATTCTGAACACGAGCACTCGGTATCAAGGAAAGTAGAGACCATCTATGCTATTGATTGCTATTATACACTTAGTAGAGACTTTCCAGAGGCCAGATATAGTCGAAAATCCAATCTACGTTTCAAAGGCCAGTACATTGGTAATATCATCCTGATATGATAATTAAAGGCGTACAGATTTTATCACTATAAACTATATTATCACAGAAAATCCATGCCTCATAGACAAATTCTGAAAAAAATGTATTTTATTTTCTTATAAAAACAGCGCCATTCAATTCACCTACTTTAGTTATTATGACAAATAACAAGTTTCATTTTGTTAACCAGTTTTTATTAATAAAGTTATATAGAAATATAGAATCAAGCTTAGGATTGTATGTGTATTTTGTATTCAATTTTCTCAATGTTTTGTCATTTTGAATTAAATGAAGATGTTTTAAGGAAGGAAAATATCTGGACTACGTCTTTTATACCCCCCCCCCCTGGTGGACGATAAAGCATCACCTCGTTGGCTTGATAACATTGGATGGATTATGCGAAGTGTGTTGGAATTGTTATGACTGTGACTGGAGTCTGAAATTAATGTAATCGGCTCGACCATACTAATTAATGAGGTAGCAACAATGAAATACGACACTGGTTTGTGGCACCTCTGATATCAACCGATGCACGAAAAGAGGGAGAGTTTGGAAAGCCTACAAGTAAGGTTGACCAGACAACCCTGGTGTGGTACGAACACAGTCCTCGTGGGATATTATTGGTCCACGGAAGTACAATGCACTTGGAGGGAGAATGACTATGAAAAGGGAAACTAGCTGACCCCCTTCCCCTCTCAAGCCACACGACATGACGTCACGTCGTCTTGCTCGTATATAAGCCGAACAAGGACCCGAGAGTCTACCAAACACTCACCATCACCACCATGATTCTCAAGGTAGGCTGTTCTCTATCGCAGACCCTCTCGGGTTTCATGCTCGCGTCTATGTACGTGAATGGGAAAAGGGTTATGGATCTATAAATTTAGTGACTTGCTGTGTGTGATCAAGAGATCTCTGCCTCTTCCCAGGCTGCCGTCGCTCTCGCCGCCCTCGTCACCGTCTGCCTGGCCCTGCCAGACTCCAGGCCCACCTACCTCTACGCCGCTCCGAGTGAGTCAGAGGAGACCCACGAGCGCGCCTACGTCCGCAGTTCCGAGGAGGACTACGGTCCCGCCAAGTACGACTTCAACTACGCCGTCAAGGACGAAGACTCCGGCAACGACTTTGGCCACCAGGAGACACGTGACGGCGACCGAACCGAGGGCTCCTACTACGTCCAGCTCCCCGACGGACGCCTACAGAAAGTCACCTACTACGTCGATGGCGACTCCGGCTTCGTGGCCAACGTCGAATACGAGGGTGAGGCCCACTACCCAGAGCCAGAGTCGAGTGAAGAGGACCGTGCCTACGCCCCTCCTCCCCAATCCCTCTACGGGACTCCCAACTAAATGGGCATCAACCCCCACCGTTCGACCGTCTCCTAGTCAGGAGCCTCTAGATGGAGCCAGTGCCTGCCGAGGGTGCCACGCTTCTAGCCACGTGACCTCGAATGATCTTAATGTCCCTGAAGATGATTTATTTCACCGGTGATG
Organism: Oratosquilla oratoria; assembly: GCF_046742065.1. Classification (NCBI taxonomy): domain Eukaryota; kingdom Metazoa; phylum Arthropoda; class Malacostraca; order Stomatopoda; family Squillidae; genus Oratosquilla; species Oratosquilla oratoria. Next base: position 43,199,545 of record NC_134797.1, on the reverse strand, counting down.
TATTTCTGCACAAATAAAATGAAGAATTGATCTCAATAGCTTCCTTACCCAGTTGTCTATGTAACACCTATATCACAGCTGTTAACTCTTGTTGCACTGGATGGTGGATGGTAAAAAAAATGCAGTCTCTCAGTAACCGACAGTGGTCCTCGGGCCCTCTCATTGGTCTCCTAAGGTAGAGGCATTGCAGTGTCTTCTTTGTTGTATTAGAATGGGGCTCTTTCTGTGTCACCGGATGACCGGAGGAGGAGGAGAACAGTCGCCGGTTGCCAATTATTTTATGTCAACTATTTGGAAAAGACCTTTAATCAGGTCCTGTATCAGGTGTCACTCCCTCGGTGCTGCACCTCAAGATGAAGGTGATAATTTTGATGAAAAATTAAGATTCTTCTATCCACCGTCCATCTCACAAGACCGTAATCACCAGGTACTTTTTAAAGATTACTCAATGCCTATATATCAATTAATCAATCAATCAGTCATTTCGAGTCCACTGCTGAACAAAGGCCTTTTTTTATACCATAAGTCGTGCGACTACGCCAAACTCCCAGATAATTCCTACAAACACCTCCATCTAGTCTTTTCGCCTTCAGTCTGTTCTTTCACTTCTGCGTTCCTTCTCTCACAGTGTCCAGCTAGTAACGCATTAATCCACCCTTGATCATTCCTTTTCTCTAACTTCCTTGCCCAATTCCGTTTGCTCTTTTTTACAATTTCCAAAATATCCTTCACTCCAGTCTGCCCTCTCACCCAACTTGCTCTCTTCCTGTTTTCAGCATTATTCTCAGCATTGGTCTCTTCATTCTCTATGTACTTTCTAGTTTTTTCCCTGAGGTCTTCGCTCACATCCATAAGCTATAGATGGGATTATATGAGGATTGTAAAATCTGCGTTTCAGACATATAGGTAGAGTGATTCCATGATGTTCTTATATATATGTGTATACATACATACAAACATATACCAAGGCTTTTTCCCCCTTGCAAGGGAGGTAGCCAAAAAGAAAATGGCATAAAGTCATTCCCACTCATTCCATCCCTGAATACACTCCACACCCCTCCACCCTCCCTCCCATCTTAGCACCTCCTGGATGACGGGTCATCCCTGCACCCTGTCCACTGCCCTGGGTCAGAAGCAGTGTCGCAAGACACAGTACATCCACATCAAGGCTGCTTCATTAAATCGACGACCCCCCCTCTCCGTCCCCCCATTGCATAAAAGGAGAAGACGGGGAGAAATCCCTTCGGGCTTTCTTCTATCACATACTCTCCCAAACTCTGTCACCAACTTTCTCAATCCCTCCTCCGATCCTGCCACAAGCGCAGTGTCGTCCGCAAACAACAGCTAGCTCACCTCCCACTTTTCTCCATTTTCTTTAACCATCTCCATTCCCTGACCCACTACCCTTGCATTTACCTCTCGCACTACCCCATCCATTTATAAGTTGAACAGCCAGGGCGACATAACGCATCCTTGGCGAAGTCCCACCTTTACCTCAAACCACTCACTCTCCATTTCTAATCCTGACACAAGCTCTACTACTCTCGTAAAAACTCTTGACAGCTCCCAGTAGCTTTCCTCCTATCACGTATATCTGCATAACCTCCTACAGTGCCTTTCTGTCTACCTTATCTTAAGCCTTTTCCAGATCCATAAAAGCCCAAAAAACATCCTTCCCCTTTCCTATAGCTTTCTCACATATCTGTCTTACCACAAAGATCTGATCTACACAACCTCTACCTGCCCTAAATCCACACTGTTCCTCACCAATTACTCCCTCTGTTCCTCTCCTAATCCTCTCAATCAAGATCCTCCCATAAGCCTTCCCAACTACACTTAACAAGCTAATCCCTCTGAAACTACTACATTCACACTTGTCCCCTTTTCCCTTGTAAAGAGCAACTATACAGGCACTCCTCAAAAAAAAATCCAGTCAATTGTAACACCTTTTTATATTTCACTCTTTTGTTTTTTAATAAGTTTTAGCGTCTGACCTGAATGAATATAAATTTCAATGTCTTTAGAAATCTTATCATTGATTATAATTTCTTTACTTCAAATCTTCGAATTGAACGTTACTTTGGTTTTACTCTTATTCATCTTGAAACATACATTGAAACTTCCCTATGTTCCGATTACTAAGCACATTTTGCAATTCTTCTGCTGCTTCTGAAATCAAAGTAATGTCACCCATTAATCTGAGGTGAATAAAAAGTTTTCCAATAATCCCTACTAAGCTTTCAAAATATATTTTCCAGGCAAGATGTAAATACTTTGGGTGAAATTTTATCGCCTTGCCGTACTCCTTTCTCTATCTTTATCTTTTCTGTATATCTATGTAGTCGAATTACACCAATATCTTTCGTATAAATGTTCTCTAGAAGCATCACAATGTTGATATATAGAATTTTATATAACCATTTCTTCTTCCGACTTAAGATCATTTACAACTTTGGAGTATTTGCATCGCCTATTGTTTTTTGTACTCCCTACTTTCTCTCCCGATTCCATAATGATATTCAATTAAGATATACACCCTCAATTGTATCCTCTTTGTTTTTTAGAACTTCAAGTGTGCTTTTAATTCCCAAGTGAAATCCATCCTTGTTATCCTTCACCTTTGGAAGGCTTGTTTGCTTTGTTTACTTTTTCAAAACTATTTTATTTCTCTCGGCTCTGAATTTGAATTTACCTGTGAAACCTACCACTCTATGGCCGCTACCATAACATTAGGAACTTTCTTGCTCTCATCCTCTAATTTTGAATTTTTGTTGTTCCATTTCTCCAATTCCATTTACGACTTACGAGCTTTTGGAAGAAAGTGCTTCTTTATTCTCACTGTGTAGTTCTCTGCAAAATTTACTAGAATATCCCTCCTGTCATTTCTCTTACTCCAAACTTCCCAGTGTTCTCCCCAAACGCTCCATGTTCCTCCCCACATTGGCATTGAAATCATAACCATCGTATATTTTTTCTCAGTCCAGCACCTGATTTAAATCATCATAAAAGAAATCAGTTTAATCGATTATTTTTGGAGTGTGCCTTCCACATAACCTCATTACAATCCAAGCTACCATAACTGATACACAAATGAACTTCACTACGTTACCATCAACCTCTCATATGAATAAAAAATTTACTTCACTGGATCTTTTCGTCTCCTATAATAGATCAGATGATGACTGTCTTGTAGTTGCATCAGCTTTTCTTCCTCCCTTCCCATTTCACTTGGTCCCACGATATCCCATTCGATGTTCTCCAGTTTTACCATCAAACTCTCCAGCTTGTGTTCATCTATCAGGGTTCCCAAGATGTAGTTGTAGATCTTCACCACTTGGGTTATTTATTGTTCAAAACTTAGATCTGCTTGGACGATGCTCATTCACATTCGCTGGCACACATTCCATAAGCCCGGGAGGCGATGGGACTGGAATTTTAGGAGTATTATTTGTGCTATTCATTCATACAATAACATGTTGTGACAGTAATCTCATTGCCTTGCCACCTAGTCTCTAGTGAAATATTCCTTTGGTGACATTTTATTCAATATACTCAGTGAAATACTATATATCTACAGGGTATCCAATTGTCCATGCCATCATTAAGACTGTGTGTGAGTTGATTTTGGTCTCACCTTTCGTACAAAACCTGTTTAATATGTGTGACCTTCCAATTATTTTGATTTAGGTGCTAGCATTAAAATAATAGTCTGGTCAGGTTGTAATCACAACCATTAATGGTTACATAGGTGCACCTCTGATGTTCACGTTTGTACGCAAGGAGGGAGGGGTTTAGAAGCCTACTATTGAGGTTTACTGGACAACCCTGAATGTAATATGACCGCGGTTCTCGGGGGATATAATTGGTCCACGGAAGTGCAACGCTCTTGGAGGAAGAATAAGAATGAAAAAATAAAAATGGCTTACCAGCCCCCTCCCACTAACGAGTCACGCATGACGTCACGTCGTCTCGCGCGTATATAAGCCGAGCAAGGACCCGAGAGTCTATCAAACACTCACCACCATCATGGCTCTCAAGGTAGGCCGTTCTCTATAACAGAGCCTCTTGGTTTGTTTGCCCGTGTTTATATACATGAATGGGAAAAGGGTTATGGATTTATGAATTTAGTGCCTCGTTGTGTGCGATCGTGATATCTCTGCCTATCCGCAGGTTGCCGTCGCTCTCGCCGCCCTCGTCGCCGTCTGTCTGGCCCTGCCAGACTCCAGGCCCACTAACCTCTACGCCGCTCCGAGTGAGTCGGAGGAGTCCTACGAGCGCGCCTACGTCCGCAGTTCCGAGGAGGACTACGGCCCCGCCAAGTACGACTTCAACTACGCTGTCAAGGACGAAGACTCAGGCAATGACTTTGGCCACCAGGAGACACGTGACGGCGACCGTACCGAAGGCTCCTACTATGTCCAGCTCCCCGACGGACGCCTACAGAAAGTCACCTACTACGTCGATGGCGACTCCGGCTTCGTCGCCAACGTTGAGTACGAGGGCGAGGCCCACTACCCAGAGCCAGAATCGAGTGAGGAGGACCGTGCCTACGCCCCTCCTCCCCGATCCCTCTACGAAGCTCCCAACTAAATGAACAACTCATCCCTACCGTTCGACCATCTCCTAGATAGGAGCCTCTAGATGGAGCCAGTGCCTGCCGAGGGTGCCACGCTCCTCCTAGTCACGTGACCTCGAATGATCTTGGTGTGCCTGAAGATAATTTATTTCACCGGTGATGTATTTCTGTACAAATAAAATGAAGAATTAATCTCTATAGCTTCCTTGCCCAGTGCAAAAACTCACGGCTATACAATCTCACTTCTTTAGTCTTGTCTATCCAGCTTCATATGGCAGTTATTGACTCGCGTTTCTCTGACTGGTAAAATCCCTGCAGCCTCACAATAACCTGCACTTGTCCTATGGCCCTCCATTTAATCTCTCTGGGGAGTTTTGTACTATTGCCTCCTTTGTATTAACGTGGACTTGTTTCTATGTCACCAGTTGACGGGAGGAGAACGAGAAGGGGTGCAGCTACCTGTTGTCATTTTTCCTTATATATACTATTTGGGGAAGATCTTTGGCACTGCCCGGGTACTAAGTGCCATCCCCTCAGAACTGCACTCCAAGATGAAGGTGAGGGTGAGGGTAAAATTTAAAAACAGGTGACGAGGATATGCTTATCTCCGACGACCAGATACATACACTGGTCAACAAATCAACAAAGAATTTCTCATGATAAAGCATGCTTATTTCCCACGCATTTTTGCTTTCTAAATTGAAACATATTCTCAAAAGTTTTGTATCACTCATAGTTTTTTGTGTTCCTGTATACTCTTCTCGTTTGACGTTGTGCACGGTTCATTGCAAAAATCGGCTGATGTCCATTATGATTTCAAGAATTTTTTTCCTCTCTTGAAGAGGGTCTACTATTCTGCAATGATGTTCAGTCTGCTATGGGGAAACCTGATCACGAATATAATACAAATGAGTGGCGCTTGTTTATTGACTCTTCCAAATTAATCTTGAAAGTAGTCATACTCCATAATGGAAAAAAAAGTTTCCTTCTCTCTCTCTGGCTCATAAAGCTAACATGAAGGAAACATTCGAGCGTATGAAGCTTCTGCTACAAAATGATAATAATAAATAAATAGATAAACAAGTATGAGAAATTTAAATGGAACATCTGTGGTGAACCAGAGGTTATGGCAATTTTACACGGAATGCAGATAGGCTACATTAAGATTTGTTGCTTCTTTTGAGTGGAACAGCCAAGGTAAAAAAACACAATATAAAGAAAGTGTGGCCAAAATTATTATTGGTTCAAGGAGAGATGAATGTAAATCTACCTGTCTCCTTTGAAGAATTTCTTCAAAGGTATGGATAAAACTGGCAAGAGATTCACAATCTTAAGAAATAAATTTCCCAGATTAAATGACGAAAAATTCAAGGATGGTATTGTTGTGGGACCACAGATTAGGGAACTGTGACGAAATGAAAAAGAATATCAACAATGTAATCACAGGTGTTAAAAAAACGAGTGACTACCATACAAGACAGTTTGCAAAGAATTTCTGGGGGTATCACAGATAAGAAAACTACATAGCCTCTATGAAAGACCTACTGAATTCATACAAAAAATCTGGGGTGCAATATGAGCTTAAAAAACTACTTCTTGGACTGTCACTTGGATTCTTTTCCTACAAATCTTGGTGCAGTCAGTAACGAGCACAGCTAGAGGTTTCATCAGAACATTTTGAACATGGAACCTCGGTGCCAAGGAAAGTAGAGCCCTTCTATGCTATTTGATTAGTGTTAGACACTTAGGAGAGACGTTCCAGAGGCCAAATATAGCCAAAAATTTAATACTACTGTGTTTTGAAGATCAATCCATTGATAATATCATCCTGACATGTTAATTGAAGACGTACAGATGTTATCAAAATAGATTATAATATTCTGAAAACATATTTGAATTTTGTATAAAAAAAAAACACCATACAGTTCAACTACGTTAGTTATTGGGACAAATAACAGGTTTCATTTTGTTGATCTGTGTTAATGAGTAAGGTCATATAAGCATATGTCTAATAATGATATAAACTTAAGTTTTGGATTTTATAAACATCATAACTTCATCAACCCCAGGAATGTTCAGGCCATAGTACGTTATTGTGGAAGTATTTTGCGTGCCTTTCGAAGTCCTCTCTATGTACATGTGAATGCTGTATCTAATTTTCTCAATATTTTTTTATTTTGCATTAAATAAAGATATCTTAAGAAACATAAATATCTGGACTACGTCCCATATATCGTCCCCTGGTGGCAAATAAATCTTTACCACAGTACTTTGATAACACTGAATGGATAGTGCAAAGTGCAACTAAACCATCGAGTGTACTGGAATTATTGTGGCTGTAACTGGAGTCTGAAATTGATCGGTTGGACCAAACAAATAAACGTGGTGGCAACAATGAAATGTGAAACTGGTCAGCTGATTCCTGATATCCGCCGATGCATGCAAAGAGTTGGAAAGCCTACTATTAAGGTCGACTGGACAACCCTGGATGTGGCACGACCGCGGTCCTCGGAGGATGTAATTGGTTCACGGAAGTACAACGCATCTTGGGGGAAAATGAGATAGAGAAAAATATATATCTGACCGACCTCCTCCCACTCCCAAGTAACACGATATGACGTCACGTCGTCTCGCGCGTATGTATATAAACCGAACAAGGACTCGACCGACTACCAAACACCCACCACCATCATGGCTCTCAAGGTAGGTTGTTCTCTAAAGCTCAGCCTCTTGGCCTATTTGCTCGTGTTTATGTACGTGAATGGGAAAAGGGTTATGGATCTGTAAATTTAGTGCTTCGCTGTGTGTGATCGTGAGACCTCTGCCTATCCACAGGTTGCAGTCGCCTTCGCCGCCCTTGTCGCCGTCTGCCTGGCCATGTCAGACTCCAGGCCCACCTACCTCTACGCCGCTCCGAGCGAGTCTGAAGAGTCTCACGAGCACGCCTACATGCGCGACTCCATGGAGGACTACGGTCCCGCCAAGTACGACTTTAACTACGCCGTCAAAGACGAAGACTCCGACAACGACTTTGGCCACCAGGAGACCCGTGACGGCGACCGTACCGAGGGTTCCTACTACGTCCAGCTCCCCGACGGACGACTGCAGAAGGTAACCTACTACGTCGACGGCGACTCCGGTTTCGTCGCCAACGTCGAGTACGAGGGTGAGGCCCACTACCCTGAGCCAGAGTCGAGTGAGGAGGACCGTGCCTATGCCCCTCCTCCCCGATCCCTCTACGGAGCTCCCAACTGAGTGGACACCCCACCCCTATCTCCCCATCCCTTACCGCTCGACCGTCTCCTAGTCAGGAGTTTCTAGATGGAGTCAGTGCCTGCCAAGGGTGCCCCGCTCCTCCAAGTCACGTGACCTCGAATGATCTTGGTGTGCCTGAGGATAATTTATTTTACTGATGAAGTATTTCTGTACAAATAAAATGAAGAATTAATTCTCTATAGCTTCCTTATCCAGTGCAAACACTTACAGTTATACAAATGTATATACTCACTCTCGTTATCTATCAAACTTCATATCTGTCTGTGTCTGAAATAGAGAATCCAAACTAGAAATCCAAACCCCATCAAAAGTATTTGAAAATAAATAAAAAAGGAAAGGAAAATACTAATGGTAGTATTAACCCCGAAGGGGGTTGGTCTTTTTTACTATTATTTATGAGGAATCGAATTCTATGGCGTTGTCGCAGTCATCACCTGTAACGTCATCGTTACCTGGGGCGTTGTCGCTTTCATAAATGTTGACTCTTCCCCATTCTGAAATAATCACCATTTTCTTTGAGTTCACAGGGTAAATAGATACTGCCTATAAGAGAAATGATCTGTTTTGATCCCAAATAAAATGAGAGCGGGGAACACGACCCACGAGGGTGAAACACGAAGCGCGAGGTCTCTGGACACGAGTAAGCGAGACGAGGCCCAAAGAACTTGCAATCCCCTTCTTATACCTATACATCTACTAATGTATTTATCTATATTATATCTACATTTATCTAGATTCTCCTAGCAAGCCGAAAACCATGTCATGAGGCCTAGCGCTGTGGGTCGCTTACTCGGCATTCTGCTATAGCTAGAGGAAACTTTCATCAAACCGGAAAATAGGTTTTTGGGCTCAACGCTGTGAGTCACCTAACCGGCTGTAATTGATGCTGGGGAAATCTCAACATATGCGAAGACAGTAAGATGCTGTATAGAAATCATAAAATTCATATACTAGTGTTTTCTTCTCTTCTCTGATGGACGTTTATTGATCGCAGTATAGATACAGAATTTGATTAGAGAAATTCATAGTAAAATGAGTGTATACAAAAAAATTAAAGTGTTTAGTGATAAGTAAGATTGCTTATATGATTATCATGGGTTTCTATTAGAAAAATAGAGTATACATGATGTTTGTTGAAAAAAGATGTTTTTTGCATAAATTATATTTACAGAGATGTCCATCGCGTAAAGTATAGAGATAGCTTTGATAAAACCTGCTACAATATATCGCTATATCTATCATGTGAACATCAGTACTTAAAAAAAGTGGAAATAAGAGACGTATTAAAATAATTTTGGTCTATTTGTTGTGGTATTTCTAATTCCCTAATAAAAAAAAATAACCTCATTGGCATGTTGACTGAACTATGATTTTAAGCTAGTAAGTTTTCATTCTACTTCATTATTTACATGTGTTCCAGTTAATGAGAAATGTGTATGTGGAAGAAGAACTGTTAATATATTGTGTGCAATTCCCTGTCAGAACCATTATCAGGATGATCAAATTGTGTGTAGTACAATGTAAGTCTTTAACTGTGAATATTTCTTGCAAAGATTTGGTATGGATATGGGAATATATTTGTCACTAGTTCTTACCAGCTTATATATAGATTTTTCTATGAGGGAATTATAGCCGAGAATTATATTTATTCTCCATGATAGTCTGTGGAAAAGACATGTTGATGAAATTTTGAGCCTGTGGCCAGTTAACTTTAGTATAGAGTATTTTTTTTCTTTTTTCTTTTTTAAGACTGAATTATCTATTTTCTTCCATCAAATTTACTACGAGATAAGAATGGAAAATAATTAGCCCTTTTTGGGATATCCTGATATATAGAAGTGAGAGACAATAAAGTTTAATATTTTCAGGACACATATTAATGTTTTGTCATATTCAGATCATCTCCAAACAACTAAACTTTAATTACATCCATGTTTCTTAGAGTTTATAGGATTTGTAGTTCTGAATTCTTAAACGATGAGCTGAAGAAGATACATGACATTGCATGAAGCTTAAGATATCCAAAAAGTTTTGTGGGCAAATCCCATAAGATGGCCAAAAAGTATTTTTACTATACGCCTCGAGAAAGAAAGAATTTTTGTAACAAGAACCTTTTAGTACTGCCATAGTGACTTGTTAACAGTGAATGGATAGTGCAAAGTGTAACTAGATCATCGATAACGCTGGAATGATTGTGATTGCGACTGAAGTCTGAAAACAGTGTTATCAGCTCGATCATGCTGATGAATGAGAAGACAGCAACCAAAGGCAACATGGTCTGATTTATCTTTGATATCCGCTGATGCACGCAAAGAGTTGGAAAACCTACTGTCAAGGTTTATTGGACAACCTTGGCTGTGGTACGACCGGGGTTCTCGGAGGAATTTATATAATTTGTCCACGAAAATACAATGCACTTGGAGGAAGAATAAGAGTGAAAAAAAAGGATGGCCGACCCCCTCCCACTCCTGATCACACGACATGGCGTCACGACGTCTCGCGTGTACGTATATAAGCCGAGCAAGGACCCGAGCATCTATCAATCACCTACCACCATCATGCCTCTCAAGGTAGGCCGTTCTCTATAGTAGAGCCTCTAAGCTTCCTTGCTCGTGTTCATGTACGTGAATGGGAAAAGTATATGGTTATTTGAATTTTGTGTCTTGTTGAGTGTAATCGTGAGACACCTGCCTCTCCCCAGGTTGTCGTCGCCCTCGCCGCCTTCGTCGCTGTCTGCCTGGCCCTGCCAGACTCCAGGCCCACCTACCTCTACGCCGCTCCGAGCGAGTCTGAAGAGTCTCACGAGCGCGCCTACATGCGCGACTCCATGGAGGACTACGGTCCCGCCAAATACGACTTCAACTACGTCTTCAAAGACGAAGACTCAGGCAACGACTTTGGCCACCAGGAGACACGTGACGGCGACCGTACCGAGGGCTCTTACTACGTCCAGCTCCCCGACGGGCGCCTGCAAAAAGTCACCTACTACGTCGACGGCGACTCCGGTTTCGTCGCCAACGTCGAGTACGAGGGCGAGGCCCACTACCCTGAGGCAGAGTCGAGTGAGGATCACCGTGTCTACGCTCCTCCTCCCCGATCCCTCTACGGAGCTCCCAACTAAAGGGACAACCACCCACCCTCTACCGCTCGACCGTCTCCTAGACAAGAGCATCTAGATAGAGCCAGTGCCTATCGATGGTGCCTCGCTCGGCCTAGTCACGTGACTTCGAATGATCTTGGTGTGCCTGAGGATAATTTATTTCACCGATGAATTATTTCTGTACAAATAAAATTAGAATTCAATATTCAAGTTTTCGTTACCCAGAAGCAATTTTTTTATTGTATGATTTCACCGTATATCTTGTCTAAAAATTTAGACAATACCAGTGTTACAATACAACCTAAAAACTAGAAGCTCACCCAATGAATACTTGATATATGAAATTAATGTTGCCTTAAACGTACTCGACTAACATCGATATATTGTTCTTATATATCTACAGGCAAACATTGGTTTGTTCTGGCCTAGAACTTATGTTTTCTGATTTAAAAGACGATCTTTGATATACTATGAATACATTGTGTAACAATCGTCCATGAGATTTTTTTAGTGCAATTGATAAATCTAGTTGGCTTTCATCGTGCAAAACCTGCTAGCTGTGATTACGGAAAACAATTCAAATCTCCCTAAGAAGCAAACCGAATTTTGCGTTCCTGATTAAAGGGTTGGAATCTTCTCCAGAATTACACTCGAGCTTTTTCTATCGTAATCACTATGTCATATTCAAATAATTTGTCTCCCTTGGAGGCCTGGTACTTTCTAGTGATATCCGTTCTATTATGGAAGCATCTAGCTGCAAGTATTGTGCAAATGTTTAGCGCTTGCTTAATGATTCATCAAAAGTAAACTAGTACGGTAACTAAGCTCCCCTCAGTTCCTTTGGTTGAAGCAGCAAATATGAATGAATCACATGATATCAAGAAGCTTCTTGAAAAAAAAATAATAACAAGTGTGGAAATGGTAGAGGGTATGTGGTGACTTAAAGGTTGCAGCACTGTTATTCGGAATGCACCTTAGTAACATAAAGTTCTTTCTCTCCCTTTCTGTGTGTGTGTGTGCGTGCGTGTGTGTGTGTGTGTGTGTGTGTGTGTGTGTGTGTGCGTGTGTGTGCATGTGTGTGTGCCTCTGTCTCTCTCTCTTTCTCTCGCTCTCGTTCTCGCTCTCTCTGTGAATGAGACAGGGCAAGAAAAAATTATTAAAGAAAATGTGGTCAAAACCAACCTAGTGATTCCAAGGAAGATTGTACTGGATCCTCCTCTTGTTATTCCTGAGAAAAAAATGTCTGCCTCCTTTGTACATTAAGTTAACATTGGGAAAGAATTACGTCGATGGCCAAGAATCCATGATCCAAAAAATAAAGATTTTTTGTAGGATCAGAGAACCCTCGTGAAGAAAAGTTTGATTAACAGTGAAATGAAGATGAAAAAAGCTGCATGGTTCTTATGATATTTTGCAAAGCTTTTCTGAAAAATCATAGATAAAAAGCCTACTGCAATCTTGTCAAAGATCTACCGACATCATGTAAGTATTTTGGTGTAGTATGAGACCAAAAGAAAATAATTTTGCAATTCGCACTTTTTACCTGGTAAATATTTTGGTGAACACTAATTTACACTGCGAAATATTTCATCGGGTCATTTTGGACGTGGAAAAATGGTGCTATGGAAATTGGAGTCTTGTTTTAGCAGGATTTTTTATGAGGAAATGTATAGCAAAATATTATACATTTCTACTTTTTGTATTCCCTGAAGACATATTATGAAACGAAATGTCTGAACCACGTCTGTTGTTCCCAAGTGTTTTTCTGCAAATATCCCCTGGTGGATGATATAACCTACCGCAGTTGCTTGATAACATTGCATGCATCGTGCAAAGTGCAAGTGAATCTTGGAGTGTTAGGATGGTTGTGGTTGTAAATGGAGTCTATAATCAGTGTCATCAGTGGAACCAAACTAATCTATGAGGTGGCAACAATTAAATGCTATACTGGTCTGCAGCATCTGTGATGTCCCCCGTTGCACGCAAAGAGGGAGGGATTCGAAAGCCTAATAGCCCACTGGACAGCCTTGGATGTGGTACAACCGCGGTTCTCGGGGGATGTAATTAGTCCACGGAAGTAAAACGCACTTGGAGGGAGAACGAGAGTGAAAAAACAAAAAAGGCTGACCAACCCCCTCCCACTCACTAGTCACACGACATGACGTCACGTCGTCTCGTTCGTATATAAGCTGAGCAAGGACTCAACCGTCTACCAAACACCCACCATCACCATGGCTCTCAAGGTAGGCTTTTCTCTCTAGTTCAGCCTCTTGACTTGGCTGCTCGTGTTTATGTACGTGAATGGGAAAAGGGTTAAGATCTATGAATGTAGTGCCTCATCGTGTGTGATCGTGAGACCTCTGCCTATCCACAGGTTACCGTCGCCCTCGCCGCCCTCGTCGCCGTCTGCCTGGCCCTGCCAGACTCCAGGCCCACCTACCTCTACGCCGCTCCGAGTTCCGAGGAGTCCTACGAGCGCGCCTACATCCGTGACTCCGAGGAGGACTATGGCCCTGCCAAGTACGACTTCAACTACGCCGTCAAAGACGACGACTCCGGTAACGACTTCGGCCACCAGGAGACACGTGACGGCGACCGTACCGAGGGCTCCTACTACGTCCAGCTCCCCGACGGACGCCTCCAGAAGGTCACCTACTACGTCGACGGCGACTCCGGCTTCGTCGCCAACGTCGAGTACGAGGGCGAAGCCCACTACCCTGAGCCGGAATCGAGTGAGGAGGACCGTGCCTACGCCCCTCCTCCCCGATCCCTCTACGGAGCTCCCAACTAAATGGAGACCCCACCACTACTTTCCCATCCCTTACCGCTTGACCGTCTCCTAGTCAGGAGTTTCTAGATGGTGCCAGTGCCTACCGAGGGTACCTCGCTCCTCCTAGTCACGTGACCTCGAATGATCTTGTTGTGCCTGAGGATAATTTATTTCACCGATGAAGTATTTCTCTACAAATAAAAATGAAACTTTAATCTTTATAGCTTCCTTACCCAGTGCGAACACTCACGGCTAAACAGTTTCACGTTTTTAGTTTTGTTATTTATCAAACACCTGTGGCGTTGTCCTCATGTTATCACTATTGTAAATGTTGTATCTACCCATTTCTGGAGTAGTTATAATTTTCTTTGAGCTCAGAGGTTGATAAAGTACCAATTATATGAGAAAAAAAATTGATCCCCAAAAGAATGGGAGCGCGCTGCACGAGTCAAGAGGGCGAAACACAAAGCGCAAAGACCCTGGAGAGGAACAAGAGATAGAAGACCCAAAAGGCCCACAATCACTTGTCTTTGCCTATGAACCTATATCTACATTTATCTTTAAATCTTTATATTTATCATATGAACATCATTACTTAGAAAAAAGGGAAATAAGAGACATAGTCAAAACATTTTGGTCTATTAGTAGGTGATGTTTGTGAGTCCCTCATCAAAAATGTTGATCTCATTGCCATGTTGATTGAACTCATTTTCGACTATGACTTTTAAGCTAACAAGTTTCTGTTTTACTTCACTCTTAACATGTGTTCCAATTAAAGACTCTTTGGTGCATCAGAAATAGAAATATTTTTAATATGATATGCCACTCCCTTTCATTTTTTTTTTTTTTTATCAAAATGTTTATTGTAGAATTTAAGTTTGTTTTTAATGAAGAATATTATTTAGAAAGATTAGGCATGGTTATTGGAACCCCTTTGTCTCCGCTTTGTCTTAGCAATTCATATATGGATTTCTAGAGGAAAATATTGCCGAGGATTTTCATCCATGATGTTCTAGGGAAAACATATGCTGGTTACATTTTGTGTCTGTGGCCAGTTAATATAATTTTAGATTATTTCCTTATTATTATGAATGATTTAGCTCCTTCCATCAAGTTTAATACTGACACAGAATTAGACAATAAGTTATCAATTTTTTCATATTGAAATACATTGATGTGGAAAACATTTTTATTTTGGTGTTTTTGGGAAACATGCAAATATCTTGTCATATGTCCAGTTATATTCAGGTCATCACCATTTTTTCCTACCCAAGTTTCTTGGAGTTTACAAGATTAATGGTCCTAAATTTTTTGAACGATGAGCTGAAGAAGAGATATGACATTGCATCAAGCTTAACATATCCGATTTTCTTTTTTTGTTTACATTTCCCATTAAAATCACCATATAGGTATGTA
>NC_134797.1:43171907-43179407 GCF_046742065.1 Oratosquilla oratoria | reverse complement strand
CAGCTACCACTTCTTACCCATGAACTGAATTAGGCGCTGGGCCTCCATGTGAATGTGAGGGTCTTGATATAATTTGGTTACGGACAGCAGTGAGCTACCTGTCTCCGACGTCTATCTCGGAGGACCATAAGTGCCAAGTACTTATCGTTGGGCCATTTTATGCCTATAATGTATATCTGTATTGCATATACGGTATAGGCATAGAGTATGTATTTGCGTCTGAAATAAGAAATCCAAATTCGACCAAAATTGGTGAAAAAATCGATAATAATAAAACCACTGGTGTTAGTGTTCAACTCAATGAGCTTGATCCATTTTACAATTGTTGTGATTCTTCTAACAAGTCAAAAACAAGTCCATGAGGCCTAGCGTGTTGGTTGCTCAGTTGTTATTCTGGCTAAGCTGAATAAAGCATCTAACAAGCCGAAAACAGCTTTTGGTTTCAGCGATGTTAGTCATTTAACCGGCTGCAGTTATCGCCTGGAGAATCACAACAAAGGCGAAGACAGTAAGATACTGCATAGGAATAATAAAACTCATAAATCTCTATTTTCTTCTCCCCTCTTCTCTGGTAGAGGTTTATTGATTGTATTATACGTGCAAAAACTGATTAGAGAAACTGGTAATAATTTGAATGTATCAAAATGAAAAAGGTGAAAGACAATAGTGAAGTGTAAGATTATTCATGTGTTTTTTTTTGTTTTTTATTACAAAAATAGAATATACATTGTGATTCTTGAAAATAAACATTATTTGTATAAACTTAATTGGTATTGTAGAGGTAGCTTTTATAAAACCTGCGCAAGGAAGTCGCTACAATATATCGCTACATATCATGTGAACATCAATACTTAAAAAAAAAAAGGAAAATTAGAAATTCTTTCATTGTTAGTTTAAATCGTTTAGCTCCTCCCATCAAAATTACCACTGAAACAGAAATAAACACTTAGTAAACCTTTTTTGTATATCATCACATATAGAAATGTATGACACTATAATTTTGATGTTTTCAGGACACATGTTAATGTCTTCTCCTATGTCCACTTCTATTCAAGTCATCACAGAAGAGCTGAGTTTTTTCATGTTCCCTCGAGCTTACAGAATTTGTAGTCCTGAATTCATGAAGAAGATACATTAATTGCATCAAGCTTAAGATATTAAAAAAAATTGTGGACAAATAGAATGTCCAAACACTCTTCTTACAGTATTTCTCAGGAAAGGAAGATATTTTTTTTCAACAAGAACCTTTTTACTACTTCCATTCTATGAGAGTCTAACAAGAAAACCTAAAGATTCTTCAGGATGTTCACATTAATGTAAATCTTAAGAACTAAAGCTTCATTACAACCATAATCGAAAACATCTGTGATACTCACCATTGCACGCAAAAAGGGAGGGGTTGGTAAGCCTATCAAGGTTCACTGAATAACCCTGAGTATGGCACAACCGTAGTTCTCGGGGAATATAATTGGTCCACGGAAGTACAACGCACTTGGGAGGAGAATGAGGTTCGGAAAAAAAAAAAATGACTGACCAACCCCCTCCCACTCCCGAGCCACACGACAAGACGTCACGTCGTCATCACCATGGCTCTCAAGGTAGGCTGTTCTCTATAGCTGAGCCTCTTGACTTGCCTGCTCGTGTTTATGTACGTGAAAGGGAAAAGGGTTAAGATTTAAGAATTTAGTGCCTCGTCGTGTGTGATCGTGAGACCTCTGCCTATCTACAGTTTACCGTCGCCCTTGCCGCCCTCGTCGCCGTCTGCCTGGCCCTGCCAGACTCTAGACCCACCTATCTCTACGCCGCTCCGAGTGAGTCGAAGGAGTCCCACGAGTGCGCCTACGTCCGTGACTCCGAGGAGGACTACGGTCCCGCCAAATACGACTTCAACTACGCGGTCAAGGATGACGACTCCGGCAACGACTTCGGCCACCAGGAGTCCCGTGACGGAGACCGCACCGAGGGCTCCTACTACGTCCAGCTCCCCGACGGACGCCTGCAGAAGGTCACTTACTACGTCGACGGCGACTCCGGTTTCGTCGCCAACGTTGAGTACAAGGGCGAAGCCCACTACCCTGAACCCGAGTCGAGTGAGGAGGACCGTGTCTATGCCCCTCCTCCCCGATCCCTCTACGGAGCTCCCAACTAAATAGACACTCACACCCCTCTGCCGCTCGACCGTCTCCTAGACAAGAGTATCTAGATGGAGCCAGTGCCTGGCAAGGTGTCACGCTCCGCCTAGTCACGTGACTTCCAATGATCTTGGTGTGCCTGAGGATAATTTATTTCACCGATGAATTATTTCTGTACAAATAAAATTAGAATTCAATATTTAAGTTTTCGTTACCCAGAAGCACTTTTTTCTTGTATGATTTCACCGTATATCTTGTCTAAAAAATTTAGACAATACCATTAGTACAATACATCCTAAAAACTATAAGCTCACCCAATGAATATTTGATATATGAAATTAATGTTGCCTTAAACGTATTCGACTAACATCGATATATTGTTCTTATATATCTACAGGCAAACATTGGTTTGTTCTGGCCTAAAACTTATGTTTTCTGATTTAAAAGGTGATCTTTGGTATACTATCAATACATTGAGTAACAATCGTCCATGAGATTTTCTTAGTGCAATTGATAGATCCAATTGGCTTTCATCGTGCAAAACCTGGTAGCTGTGGATAAGGAAAACAATTCAAATCTGTCTAAAAAGTAAACCGAAATTTATGTTCCTGATTAAAGGATTGGAATCTTCTCCAGATTGAAATTCGAGCTTTTTCTATCGTTATCACTATGTCATATTCAAATAATTTGTCTCCCTTGGAGGCCTGGTGCTTTCTAGTGATATTCGTTCTATTATGGAAGCATCTGGCTGCAAGTATTATGCTAATGTTTAACGCTTGCTTAATGATTCATCAAAAGTAAACTAGTACGGTAACTAAGCACCCCTCAGTTCCTTTGGTTGAAGCAGCAAATATGAATGAATCATATGATATCAAGAATGTTCTTGAAAAAAAGATAATAAATGTGGAAATGGTAGAAGGTATGTGGTGACTTAAAGATCACAGCACTGTTATTCGGAATGCACCTTAGTAGGACAAAGTTCTTTCTTTCCCTTTCTTTCTCTTTCTCTCTCTCTTTCTGTGTGTGTGTGTGTGTGTGTGTGTGTGTGTGTGTCTGTGTGTGCGTGTGTGTGTGTGTGTGTGTGTGTATGTGTGTGTGTGCGTGTATGTGTGTGTGCCTCTGTTCCTCTCTCTTTCTCTCGCTCTCGTTCTCGCTCTGTCTATGAATGAGACAGGGCAAGAAAAACTGATTAAAGAAAATGTGATCAAAACCAACCTAACGATTCCAGGGAAGATTGTACTGGATCATCCTCTTGTTATTCCTGAGAAAAAAAAATTGTCTGCCTTCTTTTCACATTAAGTTAACATTGGGAAAGAATTACGTCGATGGCCAAGAAACATTTATCCAAAAAGTAAAGATTTTTTGTAGGATCAGAGAACCCTCGTGAAGAACAATTTGATTAACAGTGAAATGAAGATGAAAAAGCTGCATGGTTCTTATGATTATTGCAAAGTTTTTCTAAAAAATCATAGATAAAAAAACTACTGCAATCTTGTCAAAGATTTACCGACATTATGTAAGTATTTTGGTGTAGTATGAGACCAAAAGAAAAAAAATTTGCAATTCGCACTTTTTACCTGGTAAATATTTTAGTGAACACTAATTTACACTGCGAAATATTTCATCGGGTCATTTTGGACATAGAAAAATGGTGCTATAGGAATTGGAGTCTTGTTTAAGCAGATTTTTATCTGAGGAAAAGTATAGCTAAATATTATACATTTCTACTTTTTGTATTCCCTAACGTCTGTTGTTCCCAAGTGCTTTTCTGCAAATATCCCCTGGTGGATGATATAACCTACCACAGTTGCCTGATAACATTGCATGCATCGTGCAAAGTGCAAGTGAATCTTAGATTGTTAGGATGGTTGTGGTTGTAAATGGAGTCTAGAATCAGTATCATCAAGTGGCAACAGTAAAATGCTATACTGGTCTGCATCATCTGAGATGTCCCCCGTTGCAGGCAGAGGGGGAGGGGTTCCGAAGCCTATTAGCTCACTGGACAACCTTGGATGTGGTACGACCGCGGTTCTCGGGGGATATAATTGGTCCACGGAAGTAAAACGCACTTGGAGGGAGAACGAGAGTGAAAAAACAAAAAAGGCTGACCAACCCCCTCCCACTCCCGAGTCACACAACATGACGTCACGTCGTCTCGTGCGTATATAAGCTGAGCAAGGACTCAACCGTCTACCAAACATCCACCATCACCATGGCTCTCAAGGTAGGCTGTTCTCTCTAGTTCAGCCTCTTGACTTGGCTGCTCGTGTTTATGTACGTGAATGGGAAAAGGGTTAAGATCTATGAATGTAGTGCCTCATCGTGTGTGATCGTGAGACCTCTGCCTATCCACAGGTTACCGTCGCCCTCGCCGCCCTCGTCGCCGTCTGCCTGGCCCTGCCAGACTCCAGGCCCACCTACCTCTACGCCGCTCCGAGTTCCGAGGAGTCCTACGAGCGCGCCTACATCCGTGACTCCGAGGAGGACTATGGCCCTGCCAAGTACGACTTCAACTACGCCGTCAAAGACGACGACTCCGGTAACGACTTCGGCCACCAGGAGACACGTGACGGCGACCGTACCGAGGGCTCCTACTACGTCCAGCTCCCCGACGGACGCCTGCAGAAGGTCACCTACTACGTCGACGGCGACTCCGGCTTCGTCGCCAACGTCGAGTACGAGGGCGAGGCCCACTACCCTGAGCCAGAGTCGAGTGAGGAGGACCGTGCCTACGCCCCTCCTCCCCGATCCCTCTACGGAGCTCCCAACTAAATGGAGACCCCACCACTACTTTCCCATCCCTTACCGCTTGACCGTCTCCTAGTCAGGAGTTTCTAGTTGGGGCCAGTGCCTGCCGAGGGTACCTCGCTCCTCCTAGTCAATTGACCTCGAATGATCTTGTTGTGCCTGAGGATAATTTATTTCACCGATGAAGTATTTCTCTACAAATAAAAATGAAACTTTAATCTTTATAGCTTCCTTACCCAGTGCGAACAATCACGGCTAAACAGTTTCACATTTTTAGTCTTTTATCTATCAAACACCTGTGGCGTTATCCTTATCGCTACCTGTCATCTTATCACTCTTGTAAATGTTACTTTTATCCATTTCTGGGGTAGTTATAATTTTCTTTGAGCTCAGAGGTTGATAAAGTACCAATTATATGAGAAAAAAAATTTGATCCCCAAAAGAATGGGAGCGCGCTGCACGAGCCACGAGGGCGAAACACAAAGCGCAAAGACCCTGGAGAGGAACAAGAGAGAGGAGACCCAAAAGTCCCACAATCACTTGTCTTTGTCTATGTACCTACATCTACATTTATCTTTGAATCTTTATATTTATCATATGAACATCATTACTTGGAAAAAAGGGAAATAAGAGACGTAGTCAAAAGATTTTGGTCTATTAGTAGGTGATGTTTGTGAGACCCCCATCAAAAATGTTGATCTCATTGCCATGTTGATTGAACTCATTTTCGACTATGACTTTTAAGCTAACAAGTTTCTGTTTTACTTCACTCTTAACATGTGTTCCAATTAATGACTGTTTGGTGCATCAGAAATAGAATAATTGAAATATGACATGCCACTCCCTGTCATTTTTTTTTTTTTTTTTTATCAAAATGTTTATAGTAGAATTTAAGTTTGTTTTTAATTATGAATATTATTTACAAAGATTAGGCATGGTTATGGGAACCCCTTTGTCTCCGCTTTGTCTTAGCAATTTATATATGGATTTCTAGAGGAAAATATTGCCAAGGATTTTCATCAATGATGTTCTGGGGAAAACATATGCTGGTTACAAAGGATTGCAAAGGATTACAAAGGCGGAGCATGCCGACAGGAGACCTTTTGGTCCATATCTAGGTCGAATGCGAAAAAAATCATAATAATAGATTGATAAATAAAAACTATAATAATGTAAATAACAAAATACATAAATAAATACATAGATATAGTTAGATAATAAATGAACAGGTAAATAGTAAATAATAATGAATTAACATATAACTAATAATAAATGAAAATCAAAACAGACAAATGATAACAAAACAAAAACGAATAATATGAAATAAATTATAATCATTACAGCATCTTGCTTAGGTGTTTATCTAAATGATTTTTAAAGCATCGAACTGAACTACATTACACTACCTGTGCAGGAAATTTATTCCATTCATTAACTACACGGTTGGCAAAGTTGTTTCTACCTAATTCCAAATTGAATCTATTTCGGGACAGTTTGAGACCATTGTTTCTTGTCTGATTCTCATTCAATGTGAAAATTTTGTCACTTTTGATGTTGTCAATTCCCTTTAGAATTTTAAAGACCTGTATCAAATCACCTCTGAGTCTATGTTTTAGTCGACTTTCGTATGATTTATTTTTGATATTTGGAATCAGTTTTGTGGCTCGCCATTGTACTTTTTCCAGTCTGTCAATGTCTTTAATGAGATTCGGTAACCATACGGAAACAGCATATTCCAAATGTGGATGAACTAACGATTTATATAGCTTGTTAATGAGTGATGGACTTTTGAAATCAAAAGATCGAGCAATCAGTCCTAGAATCTTATTTGCTTTCTCAGAGGCTGAATGATTTGAGATCGTTACTGATAATTATGCCTAGATATTTTTCACTATCCACTTTTGTTAACGAATTTCCAAATAACTTGTAATCGTACTTACTGTTATTTTTACCTATGTGCATTACCTTGCATTTACTTGTGTTAAATTTCATTAGCCACTTTTCAGACCATTGCTGTAATTTATCTAAATCTTCTTGAATATCTAATTGATTTAAGTGACCATTTGCCACTCCGCACAGTTTTGTATCATCAGCAAATTTGGAAACAGTAGATTTTAGTCCATGGTCTATATCATATATACTATGAATAGAAGTGGCCCAAAAACGGAACCCTGAGGAACTCCACTTATAACATTTTTCCATCTAGAAGTTTTTCCATTTAAAACAACTCTCTGTTTTCGATCATTCAACCAATTACTAGTCCAACTTAATAGGCTACCACTTATTCCGTGCAAAGCTAATTTAGTAAGTAGTCTTTCGTGTGGGACGGTATCAAAAGCTTTTGCAAAGTCTAGATATATTAAATCTATATTGCTTCTTATGTCATAATTCGAGATAACTGTGTTGTAGAATTCGAGTAAGTTAGTCACGCAAGAACGTTTCCGTCTGAAACCATGCTGGCTATCATTTATCAAACGGTTACTTTCTAAATGATGTTCGATAGCATCTCTGATGATAGTTTCCATTATTTTTCCTACGATTGAAGTCAAACTTATAGGCCTATAGTTATTTGGTTTCTTTTTGTCACCTTTTTTTAATATGGGAGTAACGTTAGCTAGCT
>NC_134797.1:43164407-43169407 GCF_046742065.1 Oratosquilla oratoria | reverse complement strand
GTCCGTCTTAAAACCAATGACTGGGGTTACCCAAAGAAAATAATTTCATATAATTACACGATGGAAAGAAACATTTAATCTAACCATATATACTATACGTTTGCTAACAATATGAACTGAAATTAGGCATTGTATAACTTTGACAATTTCGTCAAGAAAATCCTGGAGCTTCCCACATCCCCAGGAAAGTTCAGGCCGTGCACGATATTGTGGAAACATCATGTGCGCCTTTCCAATTTCTCAGTACGTCCTTGTGTATTTTGTATCTAACTCGCTTAATTTTTTTGTCATTTTGTATTCACTGATGATGTTTTAATAGACGAAAATGTCTGGACCTTGTCTCTTATCTTCTAGTGGTTTTCTGCAATCACTGGATGGTCTCACCAAAGTTGCTAGGTAGCATCGAATGCATAGTCCAAAATGTAAGCGAATCATCGAGTGTACTGGGATTGTTGTGGTTGTGATTTGAGTCTGAAAAAGGTGTGATATTACTCTGCAGAGTCTCTGATGTCCGCCGATGCACGCAAAGAGGGAGGGGTCCTCAGGGGATATAATTGGTCCACGTAAATACAGAGCACCTCGAGGGAAAATGAGGTTAAAACAAAAATGGCTCACCCCCTCCCACTCCCAAGTCATACGACATGACGTCATGTCGTCTCGCGCGTTTGTATATAAGCCGAAGAAGGACCCGAGTGTTTACCAAACACTATTACCATCATGGCTCTCAAGGTAGGCCGTTCAAGCTAAGCCTCTTGGCTTGCTTATTCGTGCTTATATACTGTACATGAATGGGAAAAGGTAATTAGATCTATGAATTTAGTGCCTTGTTGCGTGTGATCGTGAGACCTCTGCCTATCCACAGGTTGCCATCGCCCTCGCCGCCCTCGTCGCTGTCTGCCTGGCCCGGCCAGACTCCAGGCCCGCCAACCTCTACTCCGCCTCTAGTGAGTCGGAGGAGTCCCACGAGCGCGCCTACGTCCGCGACTCTATGGAAGACTACGGCTCCCCCAAGTACGACTTCAACTACGCCGTTAAGGACGACGACTCCGGTAACGACTTCGGCCACCAGGAGACACGTGACGGCGACCGTACCGAGGGCTCCTACTACGTCCAGCTCCCCGACGGACGCCTCCAGAAGGTCACTTACTACGTCGACGGCGACTCCGGTTTCGTCGTCAACGTCGAGTACGAGGGCGAGGCCCACTACCCAGAGCCGGAGTCGAGTGAGGAGGACCGTGCCTACGCCCCTCCTCCCCGATCTCTCTATGGGGCTCCCAACTAAATGGATACCCACAACCCTCTACCGCTACACCGTCTTCTAGATACTAACTTCTAGATGGAGTCAGAGCCTACCGAGGGTCTCACGCTCCTCCTAGTCCCGTGACCTCGAATGATTTTGGTGTGGCTGAAGATAATTTATTTCTACGATGAAGTATTTCTGTATAAATAAAATGAAAATGTAATTTTTATCTCTTGCTTAACCATTGCAAATACACACGGATACACAAACCCACATCTTTAATCTTGGTAGTTATCCAAATCTACATCACAATTGTTGCCTTCCACTACACCGAGTGGGGGGGAAAATGGAGCCTCACAGTAACCGGTAATGGTACATTCGTCCTCCCAAAGTCTCCCTGGAATAAAGCATTGGACTGCTCTCTGTGTTGTATGAGAGTGGTTCACTTTGTATCTCGCCAGTTGACGGGAAGAGGAGAAGAACAGACATCAGCTACCACTTCTTACCCATGAACTGTATTGGACGCTGGGCCTCCATGTGAATGTGAGGGTCTTGATCTAATTTGGATACGGACAGCAGTGAGCTACCTGTCTCCGACGTCTATCTCGGAGGACCATAAGTGCTAAGTACTTATAATTGGACCTTCTATGCCTTTGATGTATATCTGTATTGTATATACAGTATAGGCATAGGGTGTGTATTTGCGTCTGAAATAAGAAATCCAAACTCGAAATCCAAATCCGACCAAAATTGGTGAAGAAATCGATAAAAATAAAATCACCGGTGTTAGTGTTAAACTCAATGAGCTTGATCCATTTTACAATTGTTGTGATTCTTCTAACAAGTCAAAAACAAGGCCATGAGGCCTAACGGAGTAGGATGCTCAGTTGGTATTCTGTCTAAGCAGAAGAAAACATCTAACAAGCCGAAAACAGAGCATTTGGTTTCAGCGCCGTGAGTCATTTAACCGGCTGCAGTTAGCGCTTGGAGAATCACAACAAAGGCGGAGACAGTAAGATACTGCACAGGAATAATGAAACTCATAAACCTATATTTTCTTCTCCCCTCTTCTTTGGTAGAGGTTTATTGATAGTGATTAGATAATTAGGTAATAATGAGAATGTATAAAAATGAAAAAGGTGAAAGCCTTTAGGGAAAAGTAAGATTATTCATGTGATTTTTTCTACTAAAATAGAATATACATTGTGATTCTTGAAAAGAAATATTTTTTGTATAAACTGTATTTACAGAAACATCCATCGCGTATAGTGTAGAGGTAGCTTTGATAAAACCTACTGCGCAATGTTATTTAGAATATATCGCTACATTTCATATGAACTTCAATACTTAGAAAAAAAATGGGAAATTAGAGACGTAGTCCAATAGTTTTGTTCTAATTTAGGTTGTTTCACTGTTAGTTTCAATTATTTGGCTCCTCCCCAAAAAATTACCAGTGAGATAGAAATGAACATTTAGTAAACATTTTTTGTATATCATCACATATAGAAATGTAAGACACTATAATTTTTATGTTTTCAGGAGAGCTGAGTTTTTTCACGTTTCCTCGAGCTTACAGGATTTGTAATCCTGAATTCATGAAGAAGATACATTACATTGCATCAGACTTAAGATATTTAAAAAGTGTTGTGGACAAACAGAATGTCCAAACACTCTTCTTATGGTATTTCTCAGGAAAGAAAGATGTTTTTCTTTCAACAAGAACCTTTTTACTACTTCCATTCTATGAGAGTCTAACAAGAAAAGATTAAGATTCTTCAGGATATTCACATCAATGTAAGTCTTAAGAACTAAAACTCCATTACAACCTTGATAGAAAAAACAGTGAGTGATAAGGTTGGCTGTGTTTGCAGGATTTATTGTTTATATTGTGGTAAGCGCTCCATCGGACAAACTGAAGAGGGGTTAAAAAGCAAGAACTAATCAACGTAGGTACAGCGTTAGATCTGGACAACGGTCCAATGGAGTTATTGTCCAGCTTAAAGACTAAAAATCACACCACTGACTGGAATAACCCCAAGAAAACAACTTAATTTAATTCCATGACGGTAAAAAACACTAAATCCAGTCATATAAAACTTATATCTGATAACAATATGAACTGAAGCTTAGCATTGTATAACCTTAGCAATATCATCAATAAAATCCTTGAGCTTCCCACATCCCCAGGAACGTTCAGGCCAGAACGATATTGTGGAAACATCGTGCGTGCCTTTCCAATTCCTCACTATGTCCGTGTGTATTCCGTCTTTATTTTGCTCGTCGTTTTGTCATCTTGTATTCCCTGAAGATGTTTTAACAGACGAAAATATCGACTCTGTTATTTTCGAGTGGTTTTCTGCAAATATCCACTGGTGGTAACATTGAATGCATAGTGCAAAGCACAGGTAAATAATTGAATGTGCTGGATTTTTTATGATTGTGAATGAAGTCTGAAACGAGTGTAATCAACTGGACCAAACTAATTAACGAGGGTAGCAATGAAATGGAACAGTGGACTGAAACATCTGTGGTACCCACCATTGCACGCAAAAAGGGAGGGGTTGGTAAGCCTATCAAGGTTCTCTAAATAACCCTGAGTGTGGAACGACCGTGGTCCTCGGGAAATATAATTGGTCCACGGAAGTACAATGCACTTGGGAGGAGAATGGGGGCGAAAAAAGAAAATTGACTGACCAACCCCCTCCCACTCTCGAGTCACACGACATGACGTCACGTCGTCTCGTGCGTATATAAGCCGAACAAGGACCCGACCGACTACCAAACACCCACCACCATCATGGCTCTCAAGGTAGGCCGTTCTCTTTAACTCACCCTCTTGACTTGGCTGTTCGTGTTTATATACGTGAATGGGAAAAGGGTTAAGATCTATGAATTTTGTGCTTCGCTGTGTGTGATCGTGAGACCTCTGCTTATCCACAGGTTGCCGTCGCCCTCGCCGCCCTCGTCGCCGTCTGCCTGGCCCTGCCAGACTCCAGGCCCACCTACCTCTACGCCGCCCCGAGCGAGTCGGCGGACTCCCACGAGCGCGCCTATGTTCGTGACTCCGAGGAGGACTACGGCCCCGCCAAGTACGACTTCAACTACGCCGTCAAGGATGACGACTCCGGCAACGACTTCGGCCACCAGGAGACACGTGACGGCGACCGTACCGAGGGCTCCTACTACGTCCAGCTCCCCGACGGACGCCTGCAGAAGGTCACTTACTACGTCGACGGCGACTCCGGTTTCGTCGCCAACGTCGAGTACGAGGGCGAGGCCCACTACCCTGAGCCAGAGTCGAGTGAGGAGGACCGTGCCTACGCCCCTCCTCCCCGATCCCTCTACGGAGCTCCCAACTAAATGGACACCTCCCCAGCCCTTACCGCTCGACCGTCTCCTCAACAGGAGCTTCTAGATGGAGCCAGTGCCTGCCGAGGGTGCCACGCTCCTCCTAGTCACGTGACCTCGAATAATCTTGGTGTGCCTGAGGATAATTTATTTCTACGATGAAGTATTTCTGTATAAATAAAATGAAAGTTTGATCTTTATCTCTTCCTTACCCATTGAAACTATCACATTTGTACATTCCCACGTCTTCAGTCTTGTTGCAATACGTCAGTACGTATCAAAAGTTTTACGTCGCGAATCTTAGTAAAACGGTAAGAACCTGGTAGTGTTTGCCTTTGGAGTTGATTGCCTTGGCTGAGCGTGTGTGCTTTGGATCGTAGGGTGGTGGTTCCAGCTATAACCTTTGAAGTAC
>NC_134797.1:43154407-43159407 GCF_046742065.1 Oratosquilla oratoria | reverse complement strand
CACGAAAAACAAAATCTATTAAGTTGACAGTTAATGATAACAGAACAACACGATAACCTAAATAATTATTAGTTTTAGGATCCTAGAGCTCTTAAATGAATATAATCTAGAATATGCAAGAATAACTCCAACATTCTCATGATAAATGTTATGAGATCAACAACGATGATTTTCGTCACAATTGACAAATGAGAGTTTTCCCAAGGAAACCTGAGACTGATGGAATAGAAAATAGTAAAAATAGATAGAAAAAACAAACACACCAACGAAAGACACAATGATAATTTGTATGCAGTTCATCACTATTGACAGATTACGATGGAAGGACCCAACAACCTTGGTCGACAAAAACTATCGCATCTATTTCCTATCGACAAAAAAAAAAAAAAAAGTAGTACTTAGTTTCTATCATAAATATCCCCTTCTCGATATAAAAAAGAAATAAAACGGTGCGGTTACCACCCATGTCACAAGGCTCGTGAGACGAGTTTTTCCTCTGTGGCAAGGTCAGAGAAACGAACTTGTTTGCTGGTACAACACCCTCCCGCTCCAGGAGAGGAACCTTCCCTCCCACAGGAACCTGCAGGAGTTCTCTAACCTAAGCACAATCCCCTATCCTTCCTCTGTGAGATCAGTCCTGCAGATGAGGAACCTTTCTTTCTCCAGGATCTTGCTGATGACCCTTCCCTCCCACAGGAACCTGCAGGCCCTATCCTTCCTCTGTGAGATCAGTCCTGCAGATGAGGAACCTTTCTTTCTCCAGGATCTTGCTGATGACCCTTCCCTCCCACAGGAACCTGCAGGAGTCCTCTAACTTAATCACAATCCCTAAGGACTCCATCCCCTATCCTTCCTCTGTGAGATCAGTCCTGCAGATGAGGAACCTTTCTTTCTCCAGGATCTTGCTGATGACCCTTCCCTCCCACAGGAACCTGCGGGAGCCTCAGGAGTTCTCGAACTTACGCACAATCCCTAAGGACTCCATCCCCTATCCTTCCTCTGTGAGATCAATCCTGCAGATGAGGAACCTTTCTTTCTCCAGGATCTTGCTGATGACCCTTTCCTCCCACAGGAACCTGCAGGAGTCCTCTAACTTAAGCACAATCCCTAAGGACTCCATCCCCTATCCTTCCTCTGTGAGGTCACTCCTGCAGATGAGGAACCTTTCTGCAGGATCTTGCTGATGATCCTTCCCTCCCACAGGAACCTGCAGGAGCCTCAGGAGTTCTCGAACCTAAGCACAATCCCTAAGGACTCCATCCCCTACCCTTCCTCTGTGAGGTCACTCCTGCCGATGAGGAATCTTTTTTTTTCTGTAGGATCTTCCAAAAGAAGTTCCTTCCCTCCTACAGGATCCTGTAAGAGCGTCAGGAATTCTAGAACTTTACCACGAACCCTAAGGACTACTCTCCCTGTTCGTCCTCTCTGATCATTCCTGCAGAAGAAAAACACTTCCCTTCTACAGGAGCCTGCAGGAACCCCAATAACTCCGTCCTACAGGATTCTACAGAATTCAGGAACTCTCCTACAGGATCCTACACACCTCAGGAGTTTTTTTATCTCCGCATCTCCTGCAGGATAAGAACCTTCCCTTCTGCAGGATCCTACAGGGGTCTCAGGAGCTCCCTTCCACAGGAGCCTGTAGAATCCTACAGGGGTCTCAGGAGCTCCCTTCCACAGGAGCCTGTAGGATCCTCAGGAAATCTCTCCTACAGGGTCCTACAGACTTCACAACCTCCTGATCTTTGCGAAGAGCCCTAAGGACGCATCAGCGCGACACCGAAGTGCAAGATTTTCTGCTGGAGGAAGACCTGGAAGTCGAGACGGAGGTGGAGGGAGAGGAGTGGAGGTGCACAGAGAGAGCCGACGCCCACCTTGGCCCGTGGTGGTAAGCGAGGATATGATACTTGAGATCTTTTGTTCAAAGCGTCACTCTTTCACTCTCTCGTTTTCTCTTTTTCTCTCTCGTTTCGCTTGTTCACTCTCCCTCTCACTCACTTGCTCAACTCGCTCTCTTCACTCTCTCACTCCCTCACACGCTCACTCTCTTCCTCTTTCACTCCCTCATACTCTCGGATTCTCATTTTCATTCTCTCATATACTCTCTCTCACTTGTTCATACTCTCGCTCTCAATCAGTCTCTCCCTCTCTCACTCGCTCATTCTCAATCTCTCTATCTCTCTCCCTCTTTCTCTCCCTCTCTCACCCGGTCATTCTTAATTTATCTCTCTCGTGTTCTGACTCTCATTCTCTCACTCTCCCACTCTCTCACTCCGGCACTTTCACCACTCTCTCCCTTCTCTTCTCTCCTTCTTTCTCTCTCAGTTCCACCCGCCATTTTTTTTTTTTTTTTTTTTTTTTTTTGCCACATTCCATAGTAGATACCAGTTAGACCGGAGGCCAAGGTTCGCATGAAGAAACATGCTAATACCTTCCCCCTTGGGCCATGTGTGCTCCTAATGAGGTACCAGTCTGGATCTTCAGAAATGAAATCATGAATGAGATATAGGCCCAATGCCATTACATTATTTTGTATTTTTCTAAAGAGTCTGTGTGTATGTATGTATGTATGTATGTATGTGTATATATATATATATATATATATATATATATGTGTGTGTGTGTGTGTGTGTGTGTGTGTGTGTGTGTGTGTGTGTGTGTGTGTGTGTGTGTGTGTGTATATATACATACATATATGTATATATACATATATATATATATATACATATATATATATGTGTGTGTGTGTGTGTGTGTGTGTGTGTGTGTGTGTGTGTGTATTCACTTGGTCTTTGGATCACGTGTTGGACTCGTGATCGACAGCTATTTCCCTCCTGGAAGAGAGCTCAGAGCTCGTAGGTCCGATCTATGGGTAATGCTATGACCTTGCACACACACACACACCCAACTCCCCGCCCACGAGAGTTGGAGTAACACCCCTCAGCGCTGCGATACTGATATTATTTCAGCCCCGGGCGAGAGTCGAACCCGGACCTCCGTAGTGGCAGGCCAGAGCTCTAACCACAGCGCCATGAGAGTGTGTGTGTGTGTGTGTGTGTGTACTTTTTTACATTGGAACAAAACTTACTGAATCTTCAAGTTAAAAGTGTTAATCCAGATAGTTAACCTTAGCTTCCTTTAGCACAAAGTCTGTCCATATACTAAATAAATCCGCTGACAAACATGAAATAGCCAACTTCAAAACAAGGCAGAGGAAACGAAGTAGACAAAGTTCTAATCTATTCTAAAACTCCGTCTAGATTTTTAACTAAAATATTCTCTCGTCATACTAGATCAGGAATCAACTCTGAGCACTTGCTGACGTTAATCCTGGGAGAAATACGTTTCTAGAAAACATTAGATGATTTTATGGATGGGGATGACAGCTGGTGATAGACATGGAACTACCTAGTGTATACCTTGTGGACTCCTGCAATCTCCTCCATTTTTATGTTCTTATGTAGTGAGTTCTGAAACAAATGGTTGTTTTGAGAGTAGATTAGATATTCTATGGACGGGGATGACAGGTGATAAGGGACATGGAACTGCCTAGTGTAGGCCTTATGATCTCTTGGAGTCTCCTCCATTCTTATATTCTTCTGTTCTTATCTCCCCATCACATCGTCTTCTCGTGGGAGAGGGAGACGTCGGAGGGAACCATCTCCCCATCACATCGTCTTCGAAACCCATCAACGCCCTTGGCTCCATCTGATGAAACCCCTGGCGCTCCCCCAGTTGGTCTCTGGGCTGACACCAAAACCTCTTCTCCCTTTCCTCCCTCAGCCCCCTCCTCCTCCTCCTTTTCCTCCTCCTCTTCCTTTTCCTTCTCCTCCTCCTCCTTTCCCTCCTCCTCCTCCTCCTTTTCCTCCTCCTCCTCCTTTTCCTCCTCCTCCTCCTCCTCGCCCCCTCCTTTGTACTCTCTATCAGCCCCATTTGTCATCCATTTTTTCGCACAAGGAGAGCTGACAACCATTGGGTGTTCCCTTCATCTTCCTCCTCCACCTCCTCCTCCTCCTCTTCCTCCTCCTCCCCCCCTTTTCCTCCTCCTCGTCCTCCTTTTCCTCCTCCTCTTCCTCCTCGTCTCCCTTTTCCTCCTCCTCTTCCTCCTCGTCCTCCTTTTCCTCCTCCTCTTCCTCCTCGTCCTCCTTTTCCTCCTCCTCTTCCTCATCGTTCTCCTTTTCCTCCTCCTCTTCCTCCTCGTCTCCCTTTTCCTCCTCCTCTTCCTCCTCGTCCTCCTTTTCCTCCTCCTCTTTCTCCTCGTCCTCCTTTTCCTCTTTCTCCTCGTCCTCCCTTTCCTCTTCCTCTTCGTCCTCCTCCTCCTTCTCTTCCTCCTCTTTCTCCTCTTCCTACTTTTCCTCCTCCTGTTACTCCTCGTCCTCCTTTTCCTCCTCCTCCTCGTCCTCCTTTTCCTCCTCCTCTTCCTCCTCGTCCTCCTTTTCCTCCTCCTCTTCCTCATCGTTCTCCTTTTCCTCCTCCTCTTCCTCCTCGTCCTCCTTTTCCTCCTCCTCTTCCTCCTCGTCTCCCTTTTCCTCCTCCTCTTCCTCCTCGTCCTCCTTTTCCTCCTCCTCTTCCTCCTCGTCCTCCTTTTCCTCCTCCTCTTCCTCCTCGTCCTCCTTTTCCTCCTCCTCTTCCTCCTCGTCCTCCTTTTCCTCCTCCTCTTCCTCATCATCATCCTTTTCCTCCTCCTCTTCCTCATCGTCCTCCTTTTCCTCCTCCTCTTCCTCCTCGTCCTACTTTTCCGCCTCCTCTTCCTTCTCGTCCTCCTTTTCCTCCTCCTCTTCCTCCTCGTCCTCCTTTTCCTCCTCCTCTTCCTCCTCGTCCTCCTTTTCCTTCTCCTCCTCCTCCTCTTCCTCTTCCTTCTCCTCCTCCTGCACCTCGCCATAATTTTGGCGAGAAACAACGTGACCCTTTAGCGTCGTCCAAGTGTCTTACGAAGGCAACCCAACCTTTGGTCAGGTAAGGTTAAGTTATATTCGGTTAAGTTAGAATTGGGGCGGAAT
>NC_134797.1:43139407-43141907 GCF_046742065.1 Oratosquilla oratoria | reverse complement strand
GGAAGACTCTGATGGTGGGGGAAGGGTGATGGGGGGGGGGGGGTCAGATCGAGAGAGCGTCAACACCCCCCCCCACCCCCCGTACACACCCTGAGACAGTACGTGCGGGACATCTGGAGGTCACTCGTCCGGAACTGGAGTTTTCACCTCATGGTCGAAATCCAATCTGGGGCCTCGCCCCGTCAAGGCTGACTTCGGGTCCAGAGGTCCTGATACCGCGCTGCACGGTCTAGATCAGGTGTTCTCAACCTGGGGGCCATAAGAGCCCCCCCCCCCAAGGGAGTTTCATGGCCTGTTGTTACAACTTATGCATTTCCATATAATGTTTGGAATATGAATATAAAAAAGATATCCATCACTCTGTCATGGTAGAAGATAGTTATGAGTATCAACATTGGAATACAACAAAGGATTTGTCTTCATCAACATTTTATCATTATTACCATTTGACTTTTTTTTTACGGCTTGGCATTTGTGAGAAAAATGAAGGGAGTCACACGGATGTTGAGAATTTAGGAAGGGAGAATGGAGTGAAAAAGGTTGAGAACCACTTATATAGATCTTGTCGTGACAGAAGGGGTCTTGGGCATTTTAAGCCCCTGTTCAGGCTGGTGGGCGCTTCTTAGATGAATATATATATATTTATATATATATATACATACATATGAATATATATATATATATATATATATATATACAGACATATTTATATATATATATATATATGTGTATATATATATATATATATATATATATATATATATTCCACAACAGGATCTATATATATATATATATATATATATATATATTCCACAACAGGATCTATATATATATATATATATATATATATATATATATATATTCCACAACAGGATCTATATATATATATATATATATATATATATATATATGTATATATATATTCCACAACAGGATATATATATATATATATATATATATATATATTTTTTTTTTTTTTTTTTTTTTTTTTTTTTTTTTTTTTTTTCCCCATAACAGTATCCAGTGGTTCCCAGACTTCTTGGTCGTAGGACCCTCGTTTATGTAATGCTGTTTTTTAAACCTCTTGGGGATGATTTCTTCCCTAAATTGAATCGTTTAGCATCCTCAATCTGCCTCTGGTTTTGGGTCTGGAAACCTTTTTGGGAATTTCTGGGGATCCGACGTGACTCCCAGGAACCCAAACTGGGAATCACTGGTTCACATTCCTCATAGATCTCTCAGTTATTAATTTTGTTTCCCTGGGAACCACTGGTTCCCACTTTTCCCATAGATCCCTCATTCATTAGTTATTTCCATTCCCATTTGGAGAAGATTTCAATACTAAAGCTATTCGTTTGGCATCCACAAACTGCTACTGGTTTTAGATTTGCAGATCCCCTTGGGAATTTTTATAGCCTCTTCTCTTATGAGATACTGTTTTCTAGACTCTTGGTGTTCATTTCATCTCCGAAAAAAAAAACAATTGGTTTGCATCCACGACCTGCTTCTGGTTTTTGGTTTTGGGGACCTTGAGTTGGAAAGCACTGGGATCCATTGAAGACTTCATTCTCCAAACTGGAACGCGATGACGGAGACCCAAACACTTTCGGTTCATCGGGAGACATTGCCGCCAGGGCGAGGCAGCTCTGGGTGTCGTCATAGGTCATCCGTTAAGTTCTGGGTCACTGATCCTGACCTCAACCTCACGCTTGATAATGGTAATAACAGCTGTTGCCTCGAATTTCACCAACTGGACACCCCCCCCCTCCCCACTCCCCCAAGCAAACGACAGTCCTCGGGCCCTCGCACAGAGCTCCCTTTGGTGAAAAGAAAAACGTTGGACGCTATGTTGTTCGAGTGTGTATCTTTTTCGATGTTCCCAGCTAGCAGAAGGAGGTAGAAGAGGAGGGAGAGAAGGAGGGAGACAGCAATCGTCACGCTTGATATAAGTAACATCGCGTTTCATTACGAAGACAAATAGATTTTTTTTTTCCATAATGACACGCTGTGTTGTTTCAGTGTGCCACACATATCGACTGTCTCTTTTTCTTTCTTCTTTTTCTTTCTTTTTTTTTTTTTTTTTTTTGACGCTGAACGATTTGGGATATTGAAGTTTGATGTGGCAAGCTTCCAGCTGAGGCACTTGTATGTGATACAGTCCAAAGTCACGCAATCTACTTGGAAAAACACAATTTTTATTCCTCCGACCTCGTTATGAGCCAAAAGGTCTCCTGTGGGGATGTTTTATCATTGTACCTCATTCTTTTTCTCCCTTACTGTGCAACCAAGACCCTGTCCCGATTCTCTGTTGAACAAGAACCTGTTTGCTTAAGGCCAAAATGCAGGGAAGGAAACACGCTACTCAAGATAACTACAACCAACCACAGACCAGTTAGCAAACCGTAGGATTTTAGGATATTCACTACATATAAATGGTGTTGATAGAAAGTTTAAAGAACGAAAATGTTCCTGTATGAATTTTTCTTAATAGTTTCTCAGT
>NC_134797.1:43131907-43134407 GCF_046742065.1 Oratosquilla oratoria | reverse complement strand
CTCTTAGTGCAATAAAAAATATTGACTTGTTTGTAAGAAATTGTCGACATATAAGCTCGTGTACCAAGTTAAAAAAAAATTCAACAAAAGCTAAACTGCGTCATTTAAATTCTCCTGGTCATATTTTATGAGTTCATTGTTGAGGCTTTTCAGTTTTATTTATAATTCATTTTTACAATTGTGTTTAGTTTAACTTTTTTATACAAAACTAAAAATATTAAAAAGAATATGTTGAAGAATCGTATCTTCACTTCCAGTCGACATGACGTCATAGATCAAGAATTAGGGATCGATTGAAATGGGAGGGAAAAAGCGCTGTTGTTATTATAATCCTAAAAGATAAAAAAAAAAAAGTGATGCTTATTGTACTATACAGCTTCCTTTATTATATACAGAATATAAAAAAATATTTCAAATAGCACATAGATGGGAAATAAGAGAGAAAGAGAGAGGCTACATAGTGATGATTTAGCAAAATGGCTAGTTGAAAACTACGACCTATGCCACATCTTGAACGCACAGACTATAACTTCATTGGCTATACTTATCAAAACCACTGCTAATTTCCATAGATAAGGTAATAACCCAAAATAAAATAAGCTATAAAAAACAGAACAATATATTTTCTAATAGTCAAAAGCTCCCTAAGAACAAAAAATAAGAAAATTCCTCAGACCTACAAATTATTGCCCTAATTTAGTGAAACATAGTTAATTAAACTCAGTAATTACAACTAATATGAGCACAATATGATTATAAAAAATATATGTAATCTGTCCTTATATAGAACATCCCTATAATGTCCTCAGATTTAAGAAAATAAATATCATACCTTTCACCTGTGCCCATTTCATCAAATACCCCATAAAATCACTCTAAACATTATGATAACAAAAAAATTCAAGATAATATTGTCGATAACACAAGTGATCTTTATTCAAAGTAATTTATTATATTCATTGCTCAAATATGGTTAGATGGAATTTCTCTTCACTCCTTCACTCACTCCCTCACTCACTCACCCCGCCCTGTTCTTCCTTTTCTTTTCTTTTTTCTTTTTTTTTTTTTTCTTTCCTCTTTGGGACAGTGTTACTTATCGCCTTAATTCCTTACTTATGTAATTATTTCGTGTTCTTCCTTCCTTCCTTCCTTCCTTCCTTCCTTCCTTTCTCTCTTTCTCCCTTCCTTCCTTCCTTCCCTCCCCTCTCTCCTTCCTTTCTTCTTTCCCCTCTTCCCTCTTTCCTCTCTTTCTCCCTTCCTTCTCTTCCTTTCCTTCCTCTCCTCCGTCCTTCCTTCCTTCCTTTCTTCCTTCTTTCCTTCCTTTCCACCCTCCCTTCTTCCCTCCTTCCCTTCCTCCCTTCCTTCTCTTCCTCCCTCCCTTCCTCCCTCCTGTCCTTCCCTTCCTCCTTCCCTTCCCTCCCTCTTTTCTTCCTCCTTCCCTTCCTCCCTCCTTCCCTCCCTCCTTCCCTCCTTCCTTTCCTCCCTCCCTCCCTCTCTCCCTCCTTTTCTCCCTTCCTCCGTCGATCCTTCCCTCCCTTCCTCCCTCCTTCCTTCCCTCCCTCTCTCCCTCCTTCTTTCCTTTCCTTCCCTCCTCCTCCTCATTCTCTCTCCCCCACCCCCTCACCCCCTTACCCCCTACTCTCTCAGCCTTGCGTTAACAGCACGTCATAAACCTTTACCATTTTTTTCCACACAAGACATGATCAAGGGGAACGGGGCATTGCCCTGTGGGCAGAGAGAAACGCCCCGTGCTTCCAGGGATGTGAGGCTTGCCCCAGTTATCATCTCATTTCAACATGGCCAACACACAGACTTGTTGCAAAACTCCGCAGAGGAGCATTCGAAACTTGGGTGAAATTCCAACCTTAGATCTTCTGGATTAACTTTGACTTTCGTTTTGAACTGGGTTCATTATCTTATAAAGAGAAGAAAAAATTGAGAATAATTATTCCATGTTTTCCCTGTTTGATTATTTTTCTTTCTTTCTTTATTTTCTTCGTTTTTCTTTTCTTCGACGTACTGCCATGGCGACCTCCAAGGACATAATTTCCATCATTGAACTCCCTGTTCTAACATCCCACAAATATGCAGGGAAAATGCATTTTAATGCGTGGCTGGGCAAAATATATGCATGAGGAACTGAAGAATGAGAATAGCGTGAAAGTGTAATGAAATGGATCTGGTTAAGAGTGAACCGACGACCGACACGCCTTCTGAACTGCACAAATGGCGCGGGTCAGACACAGTCGACATGACGTCATTCTCGGGTCGTTATGCATTCCATCACATCAAATTCTTCTTCTTTTTCTTATTCATTTCAGCCACGTCTATAAAATTATGATTTGTTAGTGTCTGCTTCTGGAATACTTTTTTTAAAGAATGTTCTAATTAACTTTAGTAATAATATTCAGAGGACACAAAAAGGAACTAACGGAAGGTGTCAAAGAAAATGGGATCAGTATTCATTATTGGTATATAATTTAAATCTAATCTTACAATT
>NC_134797.1:43116907-43129407 GCF_046742065.1 Oratosquilla oratoria | reverse complement strand
CGTGCATTGTGTTACTCCCTGTATGGGGGGATTGACAGCATAATTTCCATGCCTCCTTTATTTTAGGGACGTTCACCCATATGGACCAGAGTCCTGCAGCATGCTTTAATGATTCAAGATTATCATCTACTCAAAAAAAGAGAAAATGCTGATCATATTTAATTTTACAATCCCTCCGTTCTGATGCCCTCCTTAAATCTGTCTCCTTTACCAGCTCTTTGACTCCACCTCTTCGGTGAGATATTGTCCTCAAAAATAGAACCACCGGTTACGGGACTCGGCACCGTCCATCCCTGGTGATGGGCCGATGTTCATCACAATTACTCATCGCCACTGACCCCTCGACTACCCTTCCTCCTCCTCCTTGTCCCTCCTCTCCCTCCAGTTCCCATCCTCTGTCCCCATCGCATCTGCCCTACACCAAATACAGCCCCCAATTAATCACCCATTCATCCCGGTAACCACCAAACCCCGGTCATTCGACTCTGGTTTCTTGGCCGCCCGAGGAACTCCGGGTGGTAGCGG
The DNA here is from genome assembly GCF_046742065.1 of Oratosquilla oratoria. Classification (NCBI taxonomy): domain Eukaryota; kingdom Metazoa; phylum Arthropoda; class Malacostraca; order Stomatopoda; family Squillidae; genus Oratosquilla; species Oratosquilla oratoria. The sequence continues at coordinate 43,128,882 of NC_134797.1, read as the reverse complement.
TCGTGGCCGGGGATGATGGTGGGAGCGCTGTAGCCCAGAGGAAGGAAGTCCAGGAAGGAAAAGAGCCGGGAAGGAAGGAGGAAAGGTCCCGGATTCCTAAGAGAGAATGCTCTAGTTACGGTAGGAGACCGGAGCGAGTGAGAATACCGGTTCTTTGAGATCTTACCGGGGGCAGGCCGTGGAGGTTCAAGGTCGAGTCAGCGGGAGGAAAGTGAGCAGTCAGGGCAAAAAACTGACACTGCGGAGACGACAGTACTGGGCTGGTTTGGTGCAATCATATTGCGAAGTCTTGCATACCATACTGTACCCTACCGAGGCACCGGTCACTTGATACCGGTGATCATAGAGTACCAACTGTCTCTACCATTCACAAGTCTTACCATCTCTTTATGTCTCTGACTCTAAGATCTTGTCTTAAGTTGTCCTGTTCTTTATCTTCTGCCTGACTTCTACCTTTACCAATCACTTTCTAATTGTTTTGTTTATTAAATGCTCAAAAATTACCTCTTTCTGTTGTTTTTTGTTTTGTTTTGTTTTTTTGGGGGGGTAAATTCTCTTTCTGCTCTACTTCTTCTAAGAACTTCATTCGTCATTCTTATTGTCTAATATTCATCTCAGAAACCACGTTTTCTTGGTTTCAATTTTATTATTCTTGTTTTTCTTCATGGTCAGTGTCTTGTATTGATATGATTAAAGTGATCAAATAAAATGTTCCATGGTTCTCAATCTTAATAAAATGATAATGATGATAACCTGTTCATTGGATTAACAGTGATGCAGTGATACGTTGACAATATACAAATTGTTCTAATTTAAGGATTAGACTAATTTGAGTTGATAAGTATACTATGGACGGAATTGCGCTGTTGTTGTTATGTAGATATTCATGTTGATATATTATTATACCTTCCTCAGTCATCGTGTGGAGTAATGGGTAGCGTTTCTGCCTGGAACGGAGAGGTCCCGGGGTTCAGTCCTTGGGATAGGCGAGGCAATTGCTCAACTCCCATTCCCATGGCTTCCCAACCCCTCTATGCCACAGCGGGCGCCAGAGGTGCGGTATACTAGTGTTGCACTTCAAGTGTTGGCGCCTAATCAGTATGGTCGAGCTGATGCAGCACTGGTTTCAGGCTCCATTCACAACAACTACAGCCATTCCAACACGTTCGACGCTTCGCATTTACATTGCACCATGTATACATCTGGATTCTTTAAGCGACCGTGGTGGGGTACAGAGGTTGTATCGTCCCACCAGGAGATAGTTTGGCAGTCTTGCAGCAACCATCAAAGCTGAACACTCATTTCCATTTTTTTTTTTTTTTTTAATAACTGCTCTATTCATTTTTGTCACTATTCCCACCATTTGATATAAAACTCCACAGATAGATATTGTCGTGGTGGGGTACAGAGGTTGTATCGTCCCACCAGGAGATAGTTTGGCAGTCTTGCAGCAAACCATCAAAGCTGAACACTCATTTCCATTTTTTTTTTTAATAACTGCTCTATTAATTTTTGTCACTATTCCCACCATTTGATATAAAACTTCACAGATAGATATTATCGTCATTTTCCTATTCCTATTATGAAAGAAATGTTCTGCCTCTCCTTTCTTATTCCCATTACTTATTTCTTCCCGGTGTTTTTCTTCAGACCTCTTCTTTGGTAGGTATCCGACAAGCTATCTACCAATACTTGAACTTTTGTTCAAATCTCCACGTAACACTGTGTTGTCAGTGTATCTCAAGCTGTTCACATTCCTACCATCAACCCTTATTGCATTTAGATTCGCTATTTCTTTCACGACCTCCTGACCAAATAAAGAAAACAAATTAGGTGACATGACACACCCCTGTTACACATACACGCATCCCACTTTATTTCAGTCCAGTTTGAACTATGATCTTCAATTCATTCAGATTATTTCTGGTCCCAGTGTAAGTAATCTATCATTTGTATGCCCTCATTGTCCACACCATCTGTGGTATTAAAATCATGTGATAAGTAATATTCGACCCTATAGACCATGGAAAACTTTTTTTTCACAGCGAGCCAGATATCCGAATGACGAGCGTTGGCCGCATAACCATTTTGTTCCATACAATACTGTAAATACACAAAAAATAAAGACAAACAATATATCTATTTACCAATAATTATTGGTAAATAGATATATATTTTATAATTTACCAATTTTCTTGACATGTTTTAGTGGCGGTGGGCCGGACGAACTGACCTTGCCGGCCGGATCCGGCCCGCGGGCTGTATTTGGATATTCTTGACTTAGACTATATCACGCAAAGAATATTGATCACTTTTAAGTTCAACTATCCCTACGTTCTTCTACTTTCCCTCCTCAAATCTCTCCTCCGCCACCTCTGATTCTCATTTTTTTAAACGATATTGTCTCCAAGGATAGAACCGATATTTATTGCAAATTAAATACAAAGAATGATACGCTTTATACTACTTATATTCTCTTGATTTTTCTCTTCTTTTCTTTCCATTTCCCAAGCTAAATTTACCAATAATGTTTTTATGCATCCTTCCGATCTTTTCGTACTGATCGCCCACAACTATACTCATTTTACTTTACTTGTACTGACCCAGAACGATGTCTCCATCCTATTAAAGCTTCCCACTTCCCTTTTTGCTTGAACCAGTGCTGGTACTTACATTTGGGTGACATTTGCCTTTAATGGGGTTCCCAACTAACTTAACGAGCAAACTTTATGACATCCCCAGTATCCGGTTACACTACCTGCTATTCTTACACGAACTACCCTTCTATAGTGGTTCTCTTCTATCATTCTATTTATCTATATACTTCAAGGGCTTTTTCCCCCTTATAAAGGAGGTAGCCAAGACAAAAGGCAGGTACCCACTCCCACCCATTTCACTCCTGCCCATTCTACTCCCGTCCACCACCCTTTCCTCTCTCTCATCTTAGCTCCTCGTGGATGACGGGTCATCCCTGTATCCCGCCCACAGCCCTGGGTCAGAAGCAATGAAGCAAGACACAGTACATCCACAGCAAGTCCTCCTCACTTAATCGGTGCCCTCCCCCCCTCTGTCTCTTCATGCAGAACAAAAGAAGATGGGAAAAAATCCCTTCGAGCTGCGTCAAAATATCATTGACAAATAAACACTCCCCACCCCCCAATCCCCTGGCCCTCTTTTTCTTGCATCACAGCCATTCTCCACTCACCCCTATCTCCTGCCTTCTCCCTTCCTTGCTCAACAGACATTCCCTTCTTGCTCAACGCCCCTTTCACCCCATCCATCCATCTCATCCTCGATCGTCCCCTCAAGTTCACTTCCCACCTCTACTTTCCACACCTCTTTTACTAACCTTTCTTCACTCGTTCTTTCCGTGTGCCCAAACTATCCCAACATTCTTTCACTAAACAAATAAATGATGTACCCCTTTTCAACATATCATCTCCCGTCCATCTCACTTCTACAATTCAAAATATATAACAACCTTTAATAGTTACATTTCCTTTTTTATTCCATTATATTTATCCGCTCGACATAATGTACTCACGTTCCATGTAGATATTTTTCCATTCGCAAACGAACGCGCACAAGTTGCTTGTAGGCGACCAGGCCCCACCTCTTGGACATGGCGACCCTGACCGAGGCACTAGTTGTAGAACTTGCAACACTCCCATTAACCCTGTTGTCTTCATTCTATGTTATCTTTGTTCCACGATTATTCTTTGGGGATGTTTATGTCTGTTGCTTATCAGACTAGGAAGTATGACCAAGCAAGCACGAACGTTTTATTACTGACTCCTTTTAAGCAGGAGGGAATCTGCTTTAAGTCGCAGGTTATGAGATGATTGTATCTCTGTGAAAGCTGAGACATAAATTTCATAGCAATGAAAAAAATATATATATATACATGTGTGTGTGTGTATATATGTGTGTGTGTGTGTGTGTGTGTGTGTGTGTGTGTGTGTGTGTGTGTGTGTGTGTGTGTGTGTGTGTGTGTGTGTGTGTGTGTGTGTGTGTATTCACTTGGTCTTTGGATCACGTGTTGGACTCGTGATCGACAGCTATTTCCCTCCTGGAAGAGAGCTCAGAGCTCGTAGGTCCGATCTATGGGTAATGCTATGACCTTGCACACACACACAAGAGTCAGAGTAACGACCCGAGGCACAGCGATACCGAAATAATTTCGGCCCTGGGCTGGATTCGAACCAAGTACTACTACTCACGGGCACCACCATGCTAGTAGTTCAGCGCTCTACCAACTGCGCCACCAAGTCGTGTGTGTATGTGTGTGTGTGTGTGTGTGTGTGTGTGTGTGTGTGTTTGTGTGTGTGTGTGTGTGTGTGTGCGTATGTGTGTGTGTGTGTGTGTGTGTGTGTGTGTGTGTTGTGTGTTGTGTATGTGTGTATGTGTGTGTGTGTGTGTCCTGTGTGTGTGTGTGTGTGTGTGTGTGTGTGTGTGTGTGTGTGTGTGTGTGTGTGTTGTGTGTGGGTGTGTGTGTGTGTGTGGTGGTGTGTGTGTGTGTGTGTGGGGGTGTGTGCGTGTTGTGTGTGTGTGTGTGTGTGTGTGTGTGTGTGTGTGTGTGTGTGTGTGTGTGTGTGTGTGTGTGTGTGTGTGTGTGTGTGTGTGTGTGTGTGTGTGTGTGTGTGTGTGTGTGTGTGTGTGTGTGTGTGTGTGTGTGCTTATTTATGTAAAGCTTAGAATGTGTAAAATAACAGCGTCTTCATGGTGTACAAGATACGTGCCAATCAGCTCCACCCACTAAATGCTTCAATCCCTGATGCTTTTGTTCCTACCAGAACCATATGGCTTGCATCAAATTTGTACCCACTCTGCTCGCAATCGGTCAGATGTCGTATATGTCACTTTCAGCTCTATTTCAAGCCAAATTTGGTCGAGAGTGGATCTTGTTGGACGAAGGCCTGTGTGCTGCGAATTATATGCACAAGTTCAAGCTAGTGGTGAAGATCTGCTTGGAAAGTTTGCTTGGTTGAATTATTAATTTGCTTATTTTTACATAACCCTGATACTTAGGATGGTATCTTGATGTTATCATTGTCGTTTCATCCGCCGATTTTGTTTTGTTTTGACATAGCGAATGATATACTGTGACTATTGTTGGCCATTTATCACATGATCGCGAAGATTTTTACAAGTGTTGCTACGAAGTTGTAATTTGATTTCACTGATGTTTATTTGCGTTTTCTTATTGGTCAGATGGCCATTCTGAATTATTTCTGTCTACGTTTTAATTCTGTTATTGTTATCACTATGAATCTATCTTCCTTCTCCCAGTGTATGTTATTCTTCCCTTCTCTTTTTCAACGGTCAAGGCAAGTAAGAGATGACCTCCTTCATATATAATAATAATGATTTTGTTTCTTTTATTTCTAGAGGTTCAATATACATTTACTGTTCTAAAATAAAATCAGTAAGTGTTTTCTCAGACCATTTCACGTAGTTGTGCACGGAAACGAAACGATGACTTACAAATTGTACAAATTGAAAATCATTTTATGAAGGCCCATTTGGAAAAAGAAACTAGTTGCAAATATTGCTCTCACCTGATATTTCAAAAAGGATAAATTGTTGAAGTAAGTTGGCGTATTGCTGATGACGTCACACCAGCCGATGAGTCTGATGATTCTGAAGAAAACATTACATTCCCTCAACCCACTTAATCAGCTTGATCTCTATCATGTGTCAAAGCACCTCAGAAAGGAGTTTTACTGTAAAAGTCAAAGAATGAAACGAAATGTGTTTCTTCAAATGATATTGATGACTTTCAATAAAGTACAGTTGTCAAGTAATGTATATAATTAAGTTCTTGTCATGAATTATGTCCCCAGAAGACGTTGGTGCTGAAGAGAATGAACGAGACTCAGTCAGACTTGATATGCTTAGTCGGTAGTTGTTGTCGGGAACTACTTTATATACAATATAGCCACGGGACGAATGAAACACCAGATTTTATGTCTTTAGCTATAAGTATCAGAAATCCAACAGTTAGCTGTCAGATTGTCTCCAGTGTAAATAGATTTAGAGACAATCTCCTAGTTGAGTTACTTGAATTAGATTTTGTATTGACAATGAAGCAAGTCCAAAAGCAGAAAGAAGGCATAACGTTGCCAAAAAAAAATGCTAAATGTGTTCACAACTTTTTGCTTGGACAGTAATGAACTGGATGGACCCGTTGTACTAAAATGGCTGGAGTCTGGTCAACTATTCTTTATTTCTATTTATTTCTCTATTTATTTTTCTTTTTATTTATTCATTTTTTGTCCATTCATTGGTCAAACAAAGGCTCAACACCGAAAGAACTCGAGGAGTTTTTCTGTTGTGTATGGGAGACACCTTGCTTGATGAAGTGCTGTACCTCTTAAGATGTGAACTTAACATTCTGTCGATGCTCCAGTAAATCTGCAACAGAACTGTGCATCGGACCTCGGAGAATGTGAATAATTAGAATAATAATGGGAATAATGAAAGGTAATTAGTGGGTGAGTATCCTTAATAATGATCAATGTTAGGTTTTATGAAGACTGCGCAAAGTTAATTGTAAATTTAGTGGGAAACATTTATAAAAAAAAACATTTTGCGTCTATAATTCTTTTTTTCAGATTCTATTTAATTTCACTTGTTTTGTATGATTGCTACAGCTATATTCCTACTTTGTCAGAACTTCTTTTCATTATTTCAAGTATTATCTTGTATAATTATTTCATGAATTATTTTCATGAATTATTTCATGCCTAAAACACCCATTCTGAGGGCAGGCTTTACATACATATGTAAAGGCAGAAGCTGCTGAGTAATATAATTTATTCATGGGTTGTTAACCTATCATTTTCTTTCCAAATAGAAATAATCATCAAGTGATTATAGTTGATATTGACAGTAGGAAGCATTAGCATGACAAAAGAGAAACACATAAATGACGCAGGCTTATCACCTTTTTCTTCTGTTGTGGTATTAGAACATACACACTTCAGCGTGAAGAATGAAAATTGGATACCACAATCCTGAAAGGATGTGATGTAGTAAATTGGTTTTAGAAATCTAGTCCTTCGAGTTTTGAGATGTGTTGCATAAATTTCCCAATACTATATCTAAGCATAATACATATGATAGATAATGAATTCAGTGCTGGTTAAAAGAATTTGAAAATAAAAAGAAATAATGTGTAAATGCTTTTGCCACTTGTTTGTTAAATTTCTGTATGCATCGTTCTCTCTCTCTCTCTCTCTCTCTCTCTCTCTCTCTCTCTCTCTCTCTCTCTCTCTCTCTCTCTCTCTCTCTCTCTCTCCCTCTCTCTCTTATTTAATTGTGTTTGCTAATTCTTAAAGCGTTATTTTTTAACCTGGCTCTTATTTGGTTATTTCAGGATTTATTAGATCAACGTTAAATTTCTATACTCTGACCCATGATAAAAAAAATGTTAAATGTACAGTCGTGAGGTAGGTTTTGACCCACGCTGCTGTTCTCACAACGTCTATATGATTTTTTAGTCGAGCACGTAATGTATTTTCCTGTGGAGTATTTAGCTTACAATTAGGTAATATTCTTGATTCGATAAGGAAAAATTGTTAGACATAATTGCTTAATTTTGTATCATGAAAATCTCTGGGTGGGTCAAATTTTTGTATTTCATTGTACATGCATCTCGTGTAACTTCAAAAGGCTCAGGGTAATTGTTGAACATAAAACTACCAGAAATAAAACGTCGACAAATTTCCCTACACTTTGGCACGAAAAAAGTGAGCTGAACTGACCATTCCATTAGGAAATCCTTGCAATCAAAATCAGGTGGAGGTCTTGCGTGATAGAGTAACCAGTTTGCCGGGTGCATTTTTTTCTTTCTTTTTTCTTTTTTCTTTCCTCCAATGTCGCTTGCACGTGCCGAGCAGACTACATACCCCCTTCTAAGACAACATTATTGCAGCAACTGTCTTTTTCTCCATTGCCACAGATAGCCCCACTCCATAACCGTCACCACCTCTCCCTCACTACCTTTGATATCCAACTCCAAACTTTCCTCCACCCCCCACCATTTTTATCGTCTTCCTCTTCCTCCTCCACCTCCTCTTTTGTTGTCATGTCCATCTACAATGCTCCTACGTGATGGACTAACAGAAGCAAGAGAAGCAGTCATCCGATTAAGCAAAGGATTAGTACGATAGAGAGTGTATGCCCCGCCCTGCTGACAATGTCGGACAGTCAGGGTCCGGCCGCGAGTGCCTTGCCTTGGCCGAGAACCTATCAAGCAAGGCACGCGCACGTGGACCATTCGAGCGTCACTAGTGGGGCCCTCCCCACCCAGGCGACTGGGACCAGACCCCGTCTTCTCCTCGAGCAAGAATCTGCTAATTAAAGTTGTGGAAATATTTAATTAATGCTAGTATTTGAGAGAATTCTGGGGTTTGTTAAGAATATTCGTACCTTGGTCCATGTTTCCAATAGTCAGGTATATTTTTTTATGTTTAGGAAAACAAGCAGACGTGAAGTTTTAAACAAACGATAAAACACTTTCTAAAACCAGGATTGTTGTCTCAGAGGAAACATTATATTGGTCAATGTGCCACCGCAAGTGATGTAAGGATGTCCTGTACCAACAGACGGTACGTTTTCGTACCTATAAACATGTCAGGAAAGTTGATACCAGAACAACGGTTCTCCGCGTCGGTTTAACGGCGACTTGAGCAGTCGACATGATACCGATCAGGCCAGGTGCAACCTGCCCCCAAGCTTCTAGGACCTTGACTTCATCTCGCTTGCACCACAAATAACACTTTTCTCCGGGGTTGTTGATAATAGTAATGATGATAATAATAATAATAGTAATAATAATAATAATAATAATAATAATAATAATAATAATAATAATAATAATAATAATAATAATAATAATAATAATAATAATAATAATAATAATAATAATAATAATAATAATAATAATGATAATAATAATAATGATAATAATAATAATAATAGTAATAATAATGATAATAATAATAATGATAATAAATTTCATTTGGGATAGAATCAATATACATGAAGTGTAGATAATGAAAAGAACACATACTCGTAGCTCGAAAAATAACAATTACAAATGCCGAGGATAACGCAAAAAAAAAGCATGTAAGCTCCGTCGCTGAAATAGGAAGAAATCGAAGGAGAGGAAGAGTGGGGTGGAAAGTCAGCATGATTTTTGTCGTTTGTAAAGACGACTGCGCCATTTTTGCGCAGATAACAGAAACTGGGGGGGTAAATGGCGAGCACTTTCTCAAATTTCTCCCTTCTTGTTGCCGCCCTCCCTCAAGGACATAGCCTTGTTTTTGATGTCTTGATACTATTAGATCTCTTATTTCACGACCTATATTCATCTTTTACAATTTTTAGTCCTTGATCATTGCTCTTCTCGAATATATCCGAACTTACCCTGTTCTATCTCACTGTAAGCAAACAGCTAGACATTCAACTCGGGAAAATATTTGATCTACTGATGTTATTTTTGAATAGGGTGTCCTGTCAGTATTACATATTATTTTTATGACCTTGTGGTAAACGTTAATGCTTAGCGTGGTTAGTATTACATATTCAGTATATCTTTTAAGATAATCTTGTAATAAACATTAATGGAAAGACGAGGAGATCAGAACACCTCCAGAAATCCACGTTTTCTTTCTCTTGTCTTCCCATACTTCTCTGTACGAAGTTTCTTACTGTGGACATTAACATTCAGCATAGCAGGCGCATGACCCAACTTTTCATCCAACGTTTGATGACTATACAACTTAATTAAAAAGTCACAGTGAGTTACGATTGATCACCCACACAGTTTTCACTGGTTTCAGTGATCAGTCAAAACCCAAATCAACTGCTCAGTGATCAATCATAGGGCGCAAATGACCATGATCATTCGGTAAGGTGGTTCTTGTAATATTGGGGTCAACCTACGTGACTTGCTATCAACCGAGCCAAATGTCTCATTGAAGTCCACATAAAACACGACGTTTGATGGAGACACAATAAGCTTAGATCCGGGCATTTATAGATTTCCTGGGCACAAAACCTGACTGCCTAGCACAACAACACCCTAACTTATGGTTTTCTATTTGATTTAAAAACATATGAAGAGGAGGGTCAGGAGGAGAGAGAGGAGGAGGAAGGAGAGAGATGAGGAGGTGATAACGGTGCTAGAGGAAGGAGGAGGAGAGAGAGAGGGAAGAGGAAGTAGAGAAGGAAGAGGAGGAGGTGTTATTGGAGCAACTTCAATGGAGAGGAAGAGAAGAGAACGGTGGTGCATTCCACAAAGGAGGAGGAGGAGGAGGAGGAGGTAGAGAGAGGAATCGTGGCATGTGCAACGGAGGACAAGTAGAAAGGCCAAGCAGGGAGTGGGAAGAAATGAAGTTTACAGGAATATGAAGAAAGACGAAAAAATTTAGAAGGAGGAGGAGGGTAAGGAAGAGGAGGAAGAGATGAAAATGGAAGAAATGGAGCAGGTAGTCGACAAGTAAAAAGCTTACGGATAAAGTTAGATGAATAGCAAATAAAAATAGGGAGAAAAAATAAACCAGAATAAGGAGAAAGATGATGAGAAGGAGAAAGAGAAGATAGAAGCAGAGGAGGACAAAGATGAGAAAGAAAAGTTTCAATGAAAGGGAGAGGAGGAATAAGAATAGAAAAAAGAGAAGAAAGAACAAGGGGAGAGAAAGACAGATCAAAAAAAGAAGAAAAGTAGAGGGGGAAGAAGAGGAGGTAAAAACAGAGTAAAAAGAAGAATAGGAGAGGAAGAAAGTGAGGTAGAAGAGATCTGGAACGAAAAAATATAAGAAAAAGAAAGATAAAAAGAAAAACGTCTTTAGTATATTCAGTTAAACGCCCTTCTTGGCACGATGGAGACCATGACCATTAATCTAACTTTTGTTCTTGACGGATCTCAGCACGAAGTGGGAGGTTCCCGCTAGAAGAGACTTCCACCGTCCTCCTCCATAATGCATGAGCACGCCTGTGGAGATCGACAGGAAGGGCGGGGCACTCCTAACGAGGAACCTCGGCTTGAGATTTCGTTGGGGGAGATGCTGGAATACCTTTGATTGTGCAACAATGGTTCCGAAGTCTTATATTTTATATACATATTTTTAGAAAAATATTTCTCTCTCTCTCACTCTCTCTCTCTCTCTCTCTCTCTCTCTCTCTCTCTCTCTCTCTCTCTCTCTCTCTCTCTCTCTCTCTCTCTCTCTCTCTCTCTCTCTCTCTCTCTCTCTCTCTCTCTCTCTCTCTCTCTCTCTCTCTCTCTCTCTCTCTCTCTCTCTCTCTCTCTCTCTCTCTCTCTCTCTCTCTCTCTCTCTCTCTCTCTCTCTCTCTCTCTCTCTCTCTCTGTGTGTGTGTGTGTGTGTGTGTGTGTGTGTGTGTGTGTGTGTGTGTGTGTGTGTGTGTGTGTGTGTGTGTGTGTGTGTGTGTGTGTCTTTTCTCTTAACAATAGATTAAACCTTTGCAACAGTGATGGACTTTTGGCCATACAGTGCTCAGGGAATGCTAAATAACAAAGAAGAAAATCCAGGAAAACTATTCTCAGTCCATTTCCCTGTCACTTTCACTATCACTACAACTATCAATGTATCTTTTCAACTCTCCCCAAACATCCTCAGTTGTACCACGACACGTCTAGCAACTAATAATTATTTATTTTACTCTGAACACAGTTAAACAACAGCACTCTCAAATTTATTTTTTTCATTAAACTAATGTTGCACTATCTTCAACAGTGGTCCATAATCTATGATCCATGGGACACCTATTGGTCCATAGTATCCCAAGTAGTCCATTAATCGAAATCTACTGGGGTTTAGTGGATGCAAAGCGATTGAATTTAGTGTCTAAATGGTCAATCCTGGAGGCTAAAGAACAGCAACCCATAAGCATGGGTGAAACTTGAGGAAACAGGTAAAGAACCCTTGGTCTACAGTTACAGTAGTCGA
>NC_134797.1:43089407-43099407 GCF_046742065.1 Oratosquilla oratoria | reverse complement strand
ACAAATAAAAACGAAAGAAGATAGTAAGGAAGGAAGAAAGGAAGGAAGGAAGAAGAGAAAAAAAGAAGAAATGAAAAAGCACAGAAAGCAAGGAACGAAAGAATGAATGAATGAAACAGAAAAAAGAGAAAAATAAAGAGGAGAAAAAAGGAAGAATAAAATAATAGAAAAAATATAAAAGAAGAAAAGAGGAAGAAAAGAAAGGGCAATGAAAGAAAAATGAATTATTCTGAGAAGCTGTGGCTCGATCGACTTTGGCCTCGTCCCTAGATTGCTAAGAGTCCCCAGTTCGAGCCCCAACACCTCCTGACAATTGCCACTTCTCCCTGGCTATCCGTACTCAAAGGGCAAGGGTGACAGTGACCTCTTCCTTTCTTTGATCTCATATCAACACACGACGTGAGCTGGTGGCGTCAACGGAAGCGTGCTGGTCTCGCATTCGCTTAGTTGTGGGTTCGAATCCCGCACTCTTCTCAGATTTCCAGCAATGATAGTCAGTCACCTGCCCTCCTACAGTCCCCAGTGCGCATCGTAAGGCAAAGATGACGGCTTCGGCCGCAGCTACTCAGCGACTCCTGACGTAGACTCCCCACGAGGCGCCTCGCTGTGACTGCGTATTTTCGATAACTAGTGAAGATTCGCTTTTCTAGATTTGTTCCTTCTCGCTAGACTCAAGCTGTGTTTAGTTCATTCGTTGCTATAGTGGGGGGGGTTGCCGTCCCCCCTCTGACAGGAATATAATCGCCTGGCGGCAGTTTACACAAGTACTTGAATCTATCATTGCCCCTACGGACCAGAGGCACGCATTGTTCTTTTATATAATTGACGACTCTTCTCCACTCAAAGAAGAAAGCTGATCAACTTTTATATTCTATCTCTCCTCATTAAATCTCTCTTTGACCACTGAGACAATGGATTGCTTTAAGAGAAGATAACTTTATGGATAGGGATGGTAAGGGACACGGAACTGCCCAGTGTAGGCCCTATAGTCCCTTGTAGTCTCCTCTATTCTTACGTTCTTCTGTTCTTTACGGCGAGATATCGTCCCCCAAGGATGGAAGCGGTGGTTTTAATCGCGGATGGCAGAAAAGGGATTAGAATAAGGTTTACTTGCAACTGTAGTTACTTCATTCTAACTTGGAGAATGTTAAAATCGTTTATGTTGGTGAGATATTGACCTTTTGTTCTCATCTCTTTTTCTTTTCTTTGTTTTTCCTTTTCTTTTTACATGTTTCTTCTACGTTAGTGTATTCATTTCGCAAAACGTATTTATGTATGTGTGTATGTATATATGTACGTATGTACGTATGTATGTATGCATGTATATATATATATATATATATATATATGTACGTATTTATGTATGTATGCATGTACGTATGTATGCATACATGTATTTATGTATGAATGTATGTATGTATGTATGTAGTAATGTATATATATATATATATATATATATACATATATACATATATATATATATATATATATATATATATATATGTACTTACCTATGTATGTATGTATATATGTATGTATGTATGTATGTATGTATGTATGTATGTATGTATGTATATTCTGCATGTAGGCATGCATGTATGTTTGTATGTATGTATGTATGTATGTATGTATGTATGTGTGTATGTATGAATGTATGTACGTCTCCCCAAACATATGCCAGTAATTTGTTATTGTATTCAGGCTAACGACAGTCTATTCATTTAACCTCCTTAACCGGGCGAGCTAGGTGACCAAACACTTCAGCCTGAGAAAGTAGTTTATCATCTCTGTTCTCGTTATTAAATAGGTGATTATCTGAAAGTTGACGGTGGAATGAGGGCGTTAGTAATGTGGCGGTGATGGTAGTAATAGCAGCAGCAGTAGCAGTAGCGTTAGTAGTAGTAGTAGTAGTAGTAGTAGTAGTAGTAGTAGTAGTAGTAGTAGTAGTAGTAGTAGTGATTATAGTAACAATAATAATGATAATAATAATAATAATAACGATAATAATAATAATGATGATAATGAAAATAATAATAATAATAATGATAATAATAATAATAATAATAATAATAATAATAATAATAATAATAATAATAATAATAATTAATAATTGATAATAGTAATAATAATAATGATAGTAATAATGGTGATAGTAATGATAATAATAATAATTAATGATAATAGTAATAATAATAGTAAGGATAATGATAATAATAATAATAATAATAATAATAATAATAATAATAATAATAATAATAATAATAATAATAATAATAATAATAATAATAATAATAATAATAATAATGATGATGATAATGATAATACAGTAATAGTAATAATAGTGATAATAAAAATAATAATAATGATAATAAGTATAATGATAATAATAACGATAATGATAATAAAATTAATAATAATGATTATAATAATAGTAATAGTAATAGTAATAATAATTTTGATAATAATTATAATAATAGTAGTAATAATAATAATGATAATGACGATGATGATAGTAATAATAATGATGATAATAATGATAATTATAAATAATAATTATAATGATAATAGTAATAATTGTAATGATAATAGTAATGATAATAGTAAAAATTGTAATGATAATAATAGTAATGATAATAATAACAACAATAATAAAAACCTGGAACCCTGAAGAACACCATACTGCAATGCATTACAACACAAATTCGCGCTACGGAGGTTAGTTCCAACCAGGTTGACCAGATTTCTCAAGCAGGAATATGCTACACAGCAGTAGAAATTGTTCTAGACTGGCATGAATAATGCTAAATATTTTGTTCCTCTTAATATGTTCTGTTTCTGTTATATCTTTCTATTAACATAGTATTATTTCAAGAAGAAAAATACTAAATCTAGCATGATTATGCTAAATCTGGTGGCAACGCTCATCGCCTATGAAGATATATTTATGTTGCAACAAGTGAAGGGATGACTATAACAAACCTAAATGGAGATTTAGCCCTCGCCTGGGACCTGAGGTCTTGCACCACGAGTGGTGCAACGGTAGGTCATAAAATCTAAGTCCAAAAGTCCATTGACTAGAGACGTAGGGTCTAGTTTTTCTAGTGCTGAGTATCCTCCCCTCCCCTCCCCCTCCCCCCCTCCCCCTCCGCCCTTTCTCCCCACCCTCCCCCATCCCCCAAGGGAAGTCTACACAAGGTTGGCTCCGGATTGCTATTACTCTAATTAGCTTCTGAACGAGAATGTGCCAAATATTGTACATGGACGTGAAATCAGGTCAGTGCGAGCAATTTAAGGATGCATTTGCACACGTACACACACACACGCACACACACACACACACACACACACACACACACACACACACACACACACATACACACACACGCAAAAACACTCATTTAAACAAACACATGCACGCACGCACGCAAACACACACACACTCACAAACACACACACACACATACACACACACACACACATACATACACGCACAAACACACACACGCACACACACACACACACACACACAAACACACACACACAGTGAATACTTCTGAGACTGTCCAGAATCACACAAAATGATTTCATAAGTAACTCTTACCCTGGAGATAAGGAGATTATTACCTGATATTGGTTTCCTTTTCATTCCTTCTTTTTTCTCTTTCTATAAATGTACATTCTTATCTATTTATTCATTCATTTATCTATCTGCTTATTAATCTGTTCGTTTCATCACTTGTTGGTCTATTTATTTACTTCTTATTTATTTGTTTGTTTAGTTACTATTTATTTACTATTTTTGAACAGGGTTTGGGACACACTTCAGTATATCCATTCTGTAGTAACACCCCTATGGATCGGAGTGATGCACCGTCATTTTCGGGTTAGACACTTATTTTCACTAAGAGAAACATATTGATCACTTTAACCTTCTACCAGTCCTCTGTTAATAATAATAATAATAATAATAATAATAATAATAATAATAATAATAA
Organism: Oratosquilla oratoria; assembly: GCF_046742065.1. Lineage (NCBI taxonomy): Eukaryota > Metazoa > Arthropoda > Malacostraca > Stomatopoda > Squillidae > Oratosquilla > Oratosquilla oratoria. The sequence goes on along the minus strand of NC_134797.1, from coordinate 43,095,412 downwards.
TAATAATAATAATAATAATAATAATAATAATAATAATAATAATAATAATAATAATAATAATAATAATAATAATAATAATGATAATGATAATAATAATAATAATAATAATAATAATGATAATAATAATAATAATAATAATAATAATAATAAAAGTAATAATAATAATAGTGATAATAATAATAATGATAATAATAATAATAATAATAATAATAATAATGATAATAATAATAATAATAATGATAATAATAATAATTGATAATAATAATAATAACAATAGTAATAATAATAATAATAAGTTTATTTGGCATTGAATCAATATACATGAAGTGGAGATAATGAAAAGAACACATAGTTCGAAATAACAATTATGATTGCCGAAGATAACACAAAAAAAGCAAGTACGCTTATTTCCATTCTGTAAGTGTTGTCCTTAAGTCTCTCTTTGGCCAATTCTACGATTCCACCTCCTTCTTCGGTGCGACATTTAGTCCCCAAGGATAGAAACGCTGGTTATTGGCGATAAAGCAGTAAATGCTCAGCTGGGGACAAAGAGTCTCCCAGGAATTAATAAAATCGTTTGCCGCCAACAAGACCAAAATTCTCTGCCGTTGAAAAACGGATCGTGAAAATCTTTTAGGGTGAAAAAAAAGAAAGAGAAAGAAAGGAAGAGATATAAGGAAAGTGAAAGAAAGAGAGAAAAAAGGGGGACATGGAGGATGAGAGAGAGAAAGAGAGAGAAGGGGAGGGTAGAAGAGTCCAACTTCTAATCAACGTTTGAGATGTGACCTACGCTGAACTGGAACGCTTGTTGGACGTTTTGATAAATTTGTTCCAGACAGAGAGTGGAAGGTGAGAGTGTGAGGATGCGAGAGTATGAAAGTGCTTGGGTGAGAGTGTGAAGAGTATGAGAGTAGAAAAACACGAGAGTGTTAGTGTGATGACAAGGGAGTATGTATGAGAATATGTCAGCGTTTGTTGATCTTGATCATTTTGTCACAGATTATCAGGTATTTTTGATAAACGGAAAGATAGCACAAACGAACACGAATCAGAGAAATAGAAGAAAGACAAATAATATGGTTGAAAGAATGTTCATAAAAGGTTTAGGGAGAGCATTAGATGTGCGGACCAGATATCCACATGACAACAAAGTAATGAAATTTGGTGGAGAAAGAAGGTGAAAAATCTATCCCATGAGGCACTGACTATCTGCGGTCGGAGCCGTCACCTATGCCCTGTTATACGCTTTGGGTAGTGTTAGGAGGGGGAGATCAGGTAACTATAAGTCACTGCTGGGAATCGGAGAGGAGTGCGGAACTCGAACCCGCAACTAAGTGAATGTGAAACGAGCACGCTTCCGATGATGCGAAGGAGGGCGAAATAGGCTTTACGTTTGATGGATGTAGAGAAAGCTTATGACAGGGCGGAAACGGATTTATCACTCGGGGTCCTGGGGAGACATGGCGTGAGAGGGAGACAGCTGAGGGCAGAGAATATATTGCAAGTGCGAAAGTAATTGCCATATGTGAAGGGAGGGAAAGGGTAATTGTACAGAAGGACGGAGATTGTTAGGGTTGCCAACTGTGTCATTCTCTATTATTTTTGGAGATCAAATTATGACAATTAATTGGAAAATCAAGTATCTGTCATCTTGGAGGGTCAAATAATGAAAAAATTAATTAGAAAGTTCAGTCTTTGTCATCTTTGAGGACCTAATTATGACAGAATTAATTGTCATTTTTGAGGGTCAAATTATAAAAGAATCAATTGGAAAGTTAAATCTTTGTCATTTTTGTGAACCTAATTATGACATAATTAATTGTCATTTTTGGGGGTCAAATCATAAAAGCATTAGATGGAAAGTCAAGTGTTTGTCATTTTTGAAGACCTAATTATAACAGAATTAATTGGAAAGACAAGTCTTTGTCACTTTTGCGGATCCAATCTTGAATTAATCAAACAGTCGAAAGAGAGAGATGAGTAGAGTTGTGGAAAGAAAGGATAAGAAAATTGATACGTTACTAGTCGAAAGTTCATCTAAATGTGTTCAATTCTTTAGACGTTTACCAGAATAAAAATCCCTAAAATGACAATATTTGATATTTTGAAAAGAAGGATTAATCGACATAGTTTTCTCGCCCATTAACAAGCATTAGATCCTCTAGTTCCAAGCAAGTTTCCTTGAGCATTCTGAGAAGGTACAGTTTCTAAAAATAAAAAAACATAAATCGATCAAATCATATCAATCTTATACTATGTTGACATAAAATCTGAACGTCTAGACTGTATAAGGATCTTAGTATAGATAACGTGAACAAACTGAGCTTTGTGGATTAACAGAATATTTTTGTTTGATTGTAATTAAAACACTATATTATGTATATTGTACACTATAAGAACATGCGCTCCGCTCCAAGGATTTATTACTAGCCATCCTGTCAAATCAACCTTTCCCATATATGTGTTATTTCTTCTTTTTTTATTCTGTATAAAGTAACGGAAATTCTATATTACAGTGAGTATCGCTTTTCTAAGATTACAACAACGATTTGAATAAATTCTATGACACGTGGCAACAGCGCTTATTCCCTCCCAGGTTGCCACGCCGAGGAGTTGTCACCGGGGTGTCAGGTGGGATGTGTTGTGGGTAATCGTTATTATAATCTTAAAAAGTTATAATCTTTGTACTCTACAGTTTCATTTACTATATGCAGAATATAAACGAAAAATATTTCAAATAGCACATATGTGGGAAATTAGAGAAAGAGTGGCATGTACTTACGCTGTTTGGCAGAATGACTAGCAGTAAAACACGACGTATGCCACACCCTTAACGGACTCCTTCCAGTGCACAGACTATACTGGTTATTTTCTCAGGCCCCTGTATATGTATTCCCTAATCAGGGGGTACCCCTAAGGGAGGGCGGGGTCATGTACCACCAGGGGGGCATGTATCCCAGAGGGGCGGACGCACGCTCCAAGCTGAATAAAGTCTTTAGACAGAACTAATTGATTTAAGTGACCATATTTGGTCAGCTGTCCGCCATAAGTGCGCTGGTGGCGTCATCGGAAGCGTCCTGGCCTCGCATTCACCTAGTTGTGGGTTCGAATCCTGCACTCCTCCCCAACAGTCCAACCAAGCCCATAATAGGACAAAGATGACGGAAGGCCTCGGCCGCAGCTACTCAGCGCCTCCTGGTGTTTGTTCCTCACCATGTCATATATGATAAGAAAAAAAAAAGGTATTGTTGAAGTAGTGAAGGTGAGGAGCCTACGCCAGGAGGCGCTGATTAGCTGCGACCGAAGCCGTCACCTTTGCCCTATAATGCGCTTTGGGGACTGTTGGGGGACATGTAACACTCATTGCTGGTATTGGTACAGAAGTGCGGGATTCGAACCCATAACTAAAGGTATTAACACATTCTTTTTCCTCCGATTATTGGAGCACATTTGTAGCCCGTAGCTTTCTGAAAGGAATCTGATTATATGCTGGAGGAAAATAATTTTCCACCAGCATATCAAATGATATTCTGTGTATATTTGTTGAGAAAACTAAATACTTCTACCATAGTGATTTTGCGGCGGAAAGAGTTCGGGAAGTGGGCGGTACCGCCGATTAATCGGAGATTGGAGGAAAAATAGCCCAATGTGATAACCCCTGAAGCGACTGTGAGACCAGCACGCCTCCGATGACGCCACCAATAGACAAGAGAGAAAACGGGGAGGGCGAGTTGGCCTCATGATGAATCGGTGGGGGTTGACCATCTTTAGCTCCGGGCTCCGCTGAGCTGTGCCTCACTGCACTGCGTTTGACCCCAAAGAATGTGGCGTGGGGGAAGGGGGTGAATGGGCAGGGTGACCCTTCACCCTTGAAGTGTTACGATGGGAAGGGTGAGTGAGTGAGTGAGGGAGAGAGGGAGGTAGTGGGTCATTTGATGTGGGTGTGTACTTTGACTAAGCAACCCCCCTTATAAGGGGGAAAAAACCCCATTGGAACACACATGTAAATGTAAATAAGAGCAAGGTTAGGAAGACGGTGAAAGTAGAGACGGGATTATGAACTTACACTAAGAATGGAGGAGACTGCAAGAGACCATAAGGCCTACACTAGGCAGTTCCATGTCCCTTATCACCTGTCATCCCTATTCATAAAGTCATCTCATTTTCTCTTAAAACAATCAATTGTTTCAGCGCTTACTGCATAAGAACATAAGAATGGAGGAGAGTGCAAGAGACCATAAGGCCTACACTAGGCAGTTCCATGTCCCTTACCACTTGTCATCCCTATCCATAAAGTTATCTCACCTTCTCTTAAAACGGCCAATGGTTTCAGCCCTCACTACGTGGTTACTAAGTTTATTCCATTCGTTAACCACCCTGTTGGTAAACCAGTTCTTGCCTATTTCCTTCTTAAACCTAAATGTGTTCAAATAGAATATAAATGAATGATGACAGGACAAAGGAGAGGAAAAGGTTTGGATGCATCGAGTGGACATGAAAGTCAGACTTCCTTTTGTTTAAGTTATGAGTCATAACGAGCGTTTGTATCCTTGAGTGCACTATAGCGCCGGTGAGATGGAGTTCACAGAGATGGTAAAAGAAATATTTCAGGGGTTATCAAACCGGGCTATTTTTCCTCCGACATCCTACCTCCAACCTCCATTTGAATTACTAGAATATGACTTTGCTTAAAGAAATCTAGACTTGTCTGAAAACATTTCAACAGTACGTCTAACATCCGTATAGGTTTACAATATCTTATCTAATCATTCAGCTTTGCTATATATGACGGAAAGGTAATTAGATATTTGGAGATTTGAAAAATAAGATATTGTAACCGAAGACGTTTGCACTCAAACGAACTCTCAATTGTCGGCGTTGGTAAAACCCGTGGAAGCCCAGTGTGATTACCCGGAAGCTCAGTGTGATAAGCATTCTAAGGAGGAAACCACCAGAAATGGGGGACAGTAGAAAAGGAGAGGAGATTGTAAAAGTCATCAGTATACTTTTTCCATTTATCTTATACTATTTGCTTATTTGTTTGATATTATTTGTCTGTTTGTTTAGTATTATTGTTTGCTTGATTATTGTTTATTATTATTTATCTGCCAGTTTGTTATCATGTACTATTTACCTGTTTGTTTATTATTTAACTTTACCTGTTTATTTATTTATTTATTTTATTTATTATTATTTATATTATTATAATGTTTATTTATATATTCATTTATTCATTTATCATTATTATAATGTTTTTTTTTGCATCCGACCTAGTTATGGACCAAAAGGTCTCCTGTCGGCATGTTCCTCCTTTGTAATCCTTTGTGGAATCATATACGGAGGAGAGGAAATGTGTACAGAAATTTGAAAAGGAAAAGAACATAAGAAAGATTTTTTGGTAAAAAGAAAATCACTGGATATAGAATATTGACAAGGCCGATCGAGGGTGTGTACAGAAATGGCTTAATCTGTTATTTAATCAGTAACAAGCAGCTGAGCGGGTTAGGGCGTCGTTACTCGCGGCGAAGATCGAGAGGATGGTGGTTCGAATCCTGCCACCGGCGAAGTTGGTCCATACAGAAATGGGCTAATCTGTTATCTAATCAGTAACAAGCAGCTGAGCGGGTTAGGGCGTCGTTACTTGCGGCGAAGATCGAGAGGATGGCGGTTCGAATCCCGCCACCGGCGAAGTTGGTCCAAGGGTATGGTTCATTAAATTTCCACGCTATAAAGTCCTCTGTAAGGGGTACCGTCCTAGCCTTCCGACGGGAGGAGTTTTGTGACGTTAAACCACATCAACAAGCAGAGGTTTTATCACTGAGGATTGTAGAAGTTAAAGTGATCACTTTTTATCTATCTATTTTTTCATTTTTATTTCCATTTTTATTTTTATTTTGTTTTATCGTATTGCATTTTTTTCATAGTGGAGATTAGTCTTCAGTCGTAAAATAATCCTGTGTGAATCTGGGCCGTAAGGGCAAAGGAAGAAATAGAAGGAAGAGCAT
>NC_134797.1:43081907-43084407 GCF_046742065.1 Oratosquilla oratoria | reverse complement strand
TAGACTATGAGGTATAGTTTTGGTCTCCGTCTTACAGAATGGACATAAATTTGCTAGAATCAGTACAGAGGAGAATGACCAAAATGATATATGGGCTCAGAAATTTACCTTAAGAAGAGAGGCTTAGACAACCTTAACTTACACTCTCTGGAAAGACGCAGAGTGCGGGGTGATCTAATAGAGGTGTTCAAGTGGGTCAAGGGCTTTGACAAAGGTGACGCAAACAAGGGCATCATATTAAGACAACAGGTCAGGACTCGCAGTAGTGGATTTAAACTGGACAAATTTAGATTTAAGAAGGAAATAGGCAAGAACTGGTTTATTAATAGGGTGGTCAACGAATGGAATAGACTTAGTAACCATGTAGCCCACTGCACTGGGTCAGAAGCAATGTAGCGAGACACAGTACATCCATAGCAAGGCCGCTTCATTTAATCGGCGACCCTCCCCCCTCCCACTCTCCGTCCCCTCACAGAAAAAAGAGAAGACGCGGAGAAATCCCTTCGGGCTGCGTCAAAATATCATTCCCACATTCTCCCTCACCCCCCTCCATTCCCCACCCACTCCCATGCATCACAACATCATCCATATACAGCAATTCTCCACTCACCCCTTCCATCCTCAACAGACATTCCCCTCTTTCCCAATGCCCCTTGTACCCCAATGACAATGAAAAAAATAAGTAAATTGTATGAAGCAATAATGAAAAATCTAGAATATACTTTTATTAAAATGCTCAAATGATACAAATAGGGTTGACTTCCAACATGGAAAATAAATTAATCGACTTTTTTCAGGAGATAACATAGAAAAATAAGAAAATTTAAATGAATTCTGTGGATAAAAGAATATTAAATTAAAACATTAAACATAAACACAAACCAATATGAAGAATATATAAGCTTAAAAACCGAAATTTACGTTGTAAAGGCATCGCAAAAAATCCAAGTTTGATTTTAGATATTTCTCTTTTTTCAGCCATGGTTAAGAGAAAAATCAAAAAGTGATATTAAATCTCAAATAATTTTGTATTTCATTCACTTATTCAAATAAATTTGTTAATACTGTTACTAAACAAAACCAAATTGTAATCCTGTGTAATCAGTGTTTATAATAATTCACACAAAAAAAAAGTATTATTTGTAATTTATATTTCTATGATTTCAACGAAATAGATTCGTTAGCGTGATCTTGTAACAAAGAAAACTAAAATGTTGATGGGTGACTTTAACATCATCCAAACAAAGTCTGAGAGAAAAAAACAGGCATCAATCAATACAAGTTAATAAAAAGAAAACTTATGAGTAATTTGTAGACAATTCTGAGTGATAATTCAAGAAAATTAAAGAAAAAAATTCCAAATTTAGGTTCCTGGTTTAAGTACATCGGAACAACATGTCTTAATGTTGGAAAATTATGTAAATGTGCTTATTAACACCATATATATATACACATTTTTAGATATTGGATGGGATAGGGTGGTGTCAGAGGGTAATTTTTGTGAAGTGTTGTCATATTTTGATTCCAAATTACTTTCATTCATTTACATAAGTAAAAGAATGTCTAGCTACTCGTTGTGATTTTTTTTACTTTTTTGTTGTAATGTTAGCGAAAAGAAATGTTAATAAAAACAGAAAGAGTAGAAAGTCTAACAAAACCAATTAAGGAAATTAACGTATAATGGTACAACGACATCTGAGTTACCAATTGTTGTATTTCTTTGAGAAGCGCATTGGATCAAAACCTGGCCAATTTGACCAAGTACCTGTTAGTATATACATAATGGAGAGGAGGATGTGGAGGAGGGGAGGGAAGGGGATGTCAATAAACGTGAGAAAAGGTTTAAGTAACTCGTTCTCTTCTCTTCTCTTCTCTTCTCTTCTCTTCTCTTCTCTTCTCTTCTCTTATATTTGTTCTCATATTTTCTTCCCTTCTCTTCCCTTTCCTTTTCTTCCCTATCCTTTCCTACTCTTCCCTTTTCTTCTTTTTTTCTATTTTCTCCTCTTCTTTCCCCCTTCCCTGCTCTTTTCTTTTCTTCTTTTTTTTTTTTTTTTTTTTTTTGTTCTCTTCCCTCCCCTTCCCTACTCTTTTCTTCTCTTTTCTTATGGATTTTACCTCCTCTTTTCTCTTCCTTTTTCATTTCTTCCCTTCTCTTCTCTTAGATTCTTTTTTCTGCTTTATTCTCTCCCCTTCTCTCCTCTTCTCCTTTCTTCCCTTATTTATTTCCTTTCACTTCCCTTCTCTTCCCTTCCACTCACTTTTCTTTTATCATCTTCTCATCTTTTCTTTTTTCTTTTCTTTTTCTTAATCATCTTTTCTTACTCATTTCAGTTTTTTCTGATTTTTCCCCTTTGCTATTTCTATCTTTTTTTTTTTTTTCTAATCTGCTTTATCTTATTTTCTTTTCTTTCCTTTTCTTTGCCAACCTAGAGAGACCAAAATCTCAGCTGAGCATCGTAAAAAAAAAATATATGGAAAAAAATTCCAACCTAATTAAAAA
>NC_134797.1:43059407-43079407 GCF_046742065.1 Oratosquilla oratoria | reverse complement strand
CACACACACACACACACGTCCCGGTGTGTGGTGTGTGAGTGGTCTCAGACCTACCCAGAGATCGGCAAACAATGAGCTCTGAGCTCACTGCCGTAGGGTGGTGTCTGGCTGTCTCGACAGAGACTGCAGCAGATCCGAGGTGAGGTGAATACATACTTTTTCATGTCTATTTACCTGTTTGAAGTTAATCTGTCCATTATTGACACAGCCGAGATGGATCTCCACAGAGGATCCCTGAAGTCTCTGTACCTCACCACAGTGCCTTAATCCTGCATGGTGAGGTTGTATAATGAGAGGTGGATCAAAGGCTTTAACAAAGGTGACATAAACAAGGTCATCATATTAAGACAACAGGACAGGACTCGCAGTACTGGATTGAAATTGGACAAATTTAGATTTAAGAAGGAACTGGTTTACTAATAAGGTGGTCAACGAATGGAATAGACTTAGTAACCATGTAGTGAGCGCTGAAACTATCGGTTGTTCTAAGAAACGGTTAGACAACTTTATGGATGGGGATGACAGGTGGTAATGGACATGTAACTGCCTAGTGTAGGCCTCATGGTCTCTTGCAGTCTGCTTCATTCTTATGTTCTTATGTAAGTACATGTGAAGATTTTTGGGGTTTGTTGGAATGACTGTGGAAGTGAACGAAGTCTGAATTCAGTATAATCAGCTCGACCATACTAATAGTTATTATCAAATATATGCGACACTGATCTAGCGTGCCTCTGATGGCCATGACAGTAATTTTGCTTTTAACGTTGAACGAATTCTGGCATTCCACGTTTCCCATTGCTCTACATAAGTTTTCATTTGTCATATAATTAGATTTATATATTTGTTTATTTTCATTTATTTATTTATTTATTTATCTATTTTTCTAATAATATATTAACTTATTGTAGATTATTACAAACACAAAACAAGGCTGGTTATAAATATACAGTACATTAACGTGAATACATAAATTTATATTCACAATTAATACTGAGAACTATCATTCTAATTTCAATTAAATCATTAGTAGGGAGAATGAAGTAAAATTATAATATTGCATCTTGTTTGAACGGTTGCAGTATAAGTAAATCCCCAAACTCAACCAAATCTTTGCCCTTTCTTGTGATGCTGAGGTGATATTGCAATATTTCTGTCAATTACCAACTCTCATGCTATCATTTGCTTTCAAAATAAACCAAAATATATAATTTTGTATCTATTGTTCATGATGTGATATCTACAATATGTTAATTTATCATTTTATTATTATTAATCGGGTATTCTTAGTCGTTCTACAAACGATTTTCTATAGTTCTTCAAGAATGTCTTGCTCATGAAAGAAAGTTGATATTGAAAAGGAGTGACTTTAGTATTTTAATCAAAAACCAAATTCTTTTTCAATTCTTACATTATTTTAACTAAAGCAAGCCAAAATATATATTAAATGTCAAAACAAAATACAAATATTAGTATTATCATTATTACTACTAAGCAACGTTACCGTTTATTTTATTATTATTTATATTTCTAATATTGTTGTCTATTGGTACTGATATTGATATTTATACCAATACTATTACTATTGTGGAATGGTAGGTAAATTTGGAGTGCCAGGTTACAATCATAGTGGAAATGTGATGGTGGAGACATAGTTAGAAAGAGAGATGATAAAAACTAACAGTGTTTAACAAAACAAAACAAAATCAGAAGAATAGGACGAGTTCTTGATGCCCATGTGGGAATATCAGCTGATTTTTTGGTGGAAGGTAATTTGAGAGTGGAGGATAGGAGAAGAAAGAGGAAAAGGGTAGAAGGTAGAGATATACTTAGAGTAAATTGTTTAAATGAGAAAGAAAAAGAGCAGGAGACCAAAGAGATGCTGAGAGAACTGTGGAAGAGGAATGGGGGTATTTCAAGAAGAGAGTGACGATGTGTCCAAAAATGGTATGTGGAGCAAAGAGGATGGAAGGGAATAGAAGGAAGGATAGTAAGCGGTGGGATGATAAAGCAAAGAAGGTTGTAGAAGAGGAGAAGCGAGCATTCAGGGGTTATATTGCAAAGTAGGACGAGAGAAAAATATGAGAGGTACAAAGGTAAAATGGATGATGCTGTGATGCATGAAGGGGAGTGGATGGGGGATGCGGGGTGAGGAAGTATGTATGAGAAAAAATTTGACCCAGCCCGAAGGGATTTCGCCCCGTCTTCTCCTTTTCTGCATGAGGGGACGGAGAGGGGGGTCGCCGAATTTATGAAGCGGCCTTGCTGTGGATGTGCTGTGTCTTGCGACACTGCTTCTGACCCAAGGCAGTGGACAGGATGCAGGGATGACCCGTCATCCAGGAGGTGCCAAGATGAGAGGGAAGGAGGAGGGTGGAGGGGAGTGGAATATGTAGGGAATGGATAGGGTGGGAGTGGTTTCTATGCCTTTTTCTTTTTGGCTACCCCCCGTGTAGGGGGAAAAAGCCTTTGATATATGTATGTATGTATGTATGTATGTATGTACAAAGGTAAAAGAAGAGATGGAAAAGATAAGATAAAGGAGGCAAAAAGAAGAGCAGAAGTAAAATGGGGAGGAGTATGACAGAATTGTTTTAAAGTAATAAAATATTATTGGAAGGAAACTAAGAGAGGAGGTGAATCAAATAGAGAAGAAAAGATAAAAAGCATAGATGGACAGATTTTAACAGAAGAGGAAGCGGTCAGGGAAAGATGGATAGAGTGGAAGAGGATAGGGAGGGATTGATGGTAGCAGTAGGAGGCGCTATGAAAATGACGATGATGAGAGAGGGAAACGCAGAAGAAATAAGAAAAGATGAGGTACAAGTAGTTTTGGAAATGATGAGAGAAGGTAAGGCACCTGGTTTGGATGGCTCAAGAAGGGAGGTACAGTAACAGTAGACTGGCTAGTGAGATTATTTAATGTTTGTCAAAGAAAGGGTAACTACCAGAGGACTGGAGAAGTGCTTGTATAGTTCCGCTTCACAAGGGAAAAGGGGACAAATGTGAGTGTAGTAGTTTCAAAAGAATTAGTTTGTTGAGTGTAATTAGGAAGGTTTATGGGAGGATTTTAATTGAGAGGATTAGGAAAGAAACAGAGTGATTGGTGAGGAACAGTGTGGGTATAGGAAAAGTAGGGGTTGCGTGGATCAAATGTTTGTCGTAAGGCAGATATGTGATAAAGCTTTAGCAAAATGTAAGAATGTTTTTTGGGCATTTATGGACTTGGAAAAGGCTTATGACAGGGTAGACAGGAAGGCACTGTGGAAAGTTTTGCAGACACATGTGATCAGGGGAAAGCTGTTAAGGGCAGTCAAGATTTTTTCGAGTGGTAGAGCCTGTGTTAAAATTGGAAATGGAGAGAGTGAGTGGCTTGAGTTAAGGGTGGGAGTGCATCAGGGATGTGTTATGTCGCCATGGTTTTTCAATGTGTACATGGATGGGGTGGTGCAAAAGGTAAAGGCGAGGGTAATGGGTGGAGGACTGGAGATGGTTAAAGAAAATAGAGAGAAGTGGGAGGTGAGCCAGTTGTTGTTTGCTGACGACACTGCATTTGTGGCAGGGTCAGAGAATGGATTAAGGCAGTTAATGACGGAACTTGGGAAAGTATGCAGAAGTAGAAAGTTGAAGATAAACGGAGGTAAAAGTACAAGGGGAGAGGATGGCAGCGAGTTGGAAATGAGTCTTAAGGGAGAGAAACTGGATGAAGTGGATAGGTTTGGGTATTTGGGGTCGCATGCGGCAGAAAAGGAGTGGAGATAAAAGGTAGATTGAAAAAATCAAGCAAAAGCCTTGAGGGATTAAGAAGTGTCTTGAGAAATTGGCATTTGAGAATGGATGCAAAGAGGAGACTATATGAAGGGGTGATTGTACCGACGGCACTGTATGGTGCAGAAACATGGAATTTGAAAGAGTCAGAGAGGAAAACTTCCGATGTGTTTGAGATGAAACGTCTGAGAATTATGGTGGGGTTTACAAGGTTGGATAGAGTGAGAAACGAGGAGGTAAGGAGGAGACATAGGGTGGAAAAGGAGGTGGCAGATTGGACTGATGAAAGAGTATTGAGATGGTTTGGACACATAGAATAAGTGAAGAAAGACTAGTAAAAGAGATGTGGAAGCAGAGATGGAGGGAGTGAACTTGAGGGGATGACCGAGGATGAGATGGATGGATGGGGTGGAGGGGGCGTTAAGCAAGAGGGAGATATCTATTGAACAAGGAAGAGAGAAGGCTGGAGATTGGGGTGAGTGGAGAATGGCTGTGTATGGATGATACTGCGATGTAAGGAAGGGAGGAGGTGGGGAATGGTTATGTGTGAATGATGTTTTGACCCAGTCCGAAGGGGTTTCTCCCCGTCTTCTCTATTTTCTGCATGAGGGGACAGAGAGAAGGGGCGGTTCGCCGATTAAGTGAAGCGGCCTTGCTGTGGATGTACTGTATCTTGCTGCATTGCTTCTGGCCCAGGGCAGTGGGAGGGATACAGAGATGACCCGTCATCCACGTCGAGCTTAGATGAGAGGGAGGAAAGGGTGGTTGAGTAGAGTGGAATGGGTGCCTTTTGACTTGGCTACCTTGAATATAAAGGGGAAAAGCCCTTGAAGTATATAGATAGATATACATATACAAATAACATGAATATACATTACACATTCATATACATTTAAATATGCATATCAGAAGTTATTAACTGATGAGATTTTCTTTGCACGCAATATTTCTTTATAAGAAATGGAATACAAAGTGTTGGTGCTCGAGAGCAATAGGTTGCAAGTTTTCACAGCGTGAAATTAGTAGTTGTTCTTTAAATATGCCAACAGTTTAACCAACCATTGTATACACTGGTATATTAAAACACACCACACAAACTTAATAATCTTTTAAATGTTTTGTTCTAAATAAAGCACACTGGCTGAAAAAATTAATTAACAATTTGCAATTACAAAAATATCGTGATTATGTATTGTTGGCTCCAGGCTTCCAACCGATACTCGATTACACTTCGTTTATTCATAAACGACAAATAACGTCTATCCTCTTCAGCGTTGTTGGACCACAATACTCATCACACAAGAACACACATGCACACATATATTTATATCTACAAATAGATAAATATAATTAGATAAGATAATCAGGTAAATAATTAGGTAAGTACTCACACCGTTTCTAAGCTTCATAAACCAAACAATCATTCTCTTACCCCGTCTCGCTCCACACTTAACCTAAACCTGCCCCAGACCGTGTTTCTCTTAGCCCCACCCTTATACCTGCCTGAACCACCCTACTACCGACCTCAAAGGAGACCACAAGTACCAAATACAACCTTCAACAGCTGTATATACCCGCGCCCCAAGGGAGGCGAGGGAGGGGAAAGCGAGGAGAATCGGTTGAGGCAGAGGGAGGGAGGGAGGGGAGGGGAGGGGAGTAACCGGTGAGTGGGTGAGCGACCTGAAGGAGGAGGAAAGGTTTAGTGCTGGCGATGCCAAGAACAAAGTAGGTTGTGTGATAAAGTGTGCGTTGACGCCGCCCTCCTGATTTTTGGGACAAACTAGTTCTCTTCCTACCCAGTCTTGGACCTGCGGGCGGAGACAAACGACGCTGCTTGTGTATACGACGTGACGTCACGTCCGGCTCGCGATATTTGGTGGAAAGTGTGGTGTATTGCGCTGTGTTCTGATGCGTCAGTGATTTATTAGTGCGTAATTTGTGACTGGTGATTAGTATTATAAAAGTGACGAAAAAATAGTGCTGTCATTCCATAATGGAAATACACATCCCACATGATTTCAAGAATCCATTTCATGGTGAATCGAATGCTCAAAAAGTGATACAAATATGCATCAAACGAAATTAGAAATTAAACAGAATGTGTTACCGTTATCATAACATAGGACAAATAAGAAATAAATGTAATATGTTCTCCACACAAGATGCTATTACAGATTATTTCTGTGGACCCTTGTAAAGGACAGTTTTAAGTAAACACACAGTAGTTGTTTCCCGTCTGCGGACAGGAAGGCGTCATGTCATTGGCATACATTCAAAAATCGGAAGGAACACACATACACACGCCCACACGCAAATTCCTCGCTTACACACAAGTCGAGCAAAAACGTTTACAAGAATACATCCACAAATTATATATACAGTAATGCGTGTATGACAAATTATGTTCATATACGAATGCACAAATGTTATTGTTTTCTTAATACAATTTTACTTAGAAATAATTTTTATTATAAGAAATCTTGTTTATAAAGAAATGTATAATACCCTTCACAAAGTGTTGGTATTTTTTATTCTTTATTTACTGTATTTCTATAAATGTTACAGTATTTAGAGGATTAAAAAATTTTGTATGAAGTCAAATCGCATATGTAATATAATAATTGATTGTAATTTTATATGTAACCTCAAACAAGGACAGAAAAGAATGGTGTTCATAATTTCAGTTTACAAATTACATTGTCTCCTGTAATGAAGACAATTTGAAATAAACTAGTTTATCTATCAGTAAATACGTAAAAAATGCGGAAAATCAATCTTACAGTGTATCTTTTAACGGAAATTTAATGTTGATCAGTACACTGCAACATGCAACAAGCACTTGCAACATGTAACACGTAATATGCAACATCTAGCATTGCAACATGCAACACGTAATATGCGACATGTAACATACTACTTGTAACACGCAAAATGCAACACCTAACGTGCAACATGTAACACGTAACTTGCAACACAAGACATACATTTAGCAATGCAACATTTAACATGTAATATGCGACATGTAACATACAACATACTTCTTGCAACACGTAGCATGAAACACGCAACATGTAACATAATTTGCAACACAAGACATACAACATTTAGCAGTGCAACATGCAACACGCAATATATAACATTTAACTTGCAACACAAGACATACAACATGCAACAAGAAACACCCTCCCAAACGGCTGTACTCACCTTGTAAAGTGATTCATTCTTGCAACATATGGAGATCAACCTGCTGACGTATTACGCTTTTGCAACACGGAATATACTCCCAAACAGTTGCACCTCTCTTGTTGCAAACGGGAGAGAAGAAGATAGGGAGAGGGAGAGAGAGGGAAAATCTATCCCTAATATAATCCGCTTTTTTTAAGATGTCATTATTTCTTTTGAATAACCATATTTATATTATTAAGGAATTTCTATTTTTACATTTTGTATACTTTCGATGTTCATATTACTGACAAGGATTATATCAGTCTGTCTAATATTGACTACAATTATATTTTGAATAATAACGACTGACAACGCTATCATCTTCCATTTTTTTTTTTTTATCGATCAAGAGTTTTTAATATAGTTCATTTAGTATCCTCTTGACATGATTATTATTGATGAAATGTATTCAGTACTGTCAATAGATGTTTGATGTATAAAGAGATGGTAATATAAAGTATATATTACGTAGTTGTATAATAGCGCAGTGGCTCTTGGAAAATATGTCACACCATTTAAACCTATTAATTCATGAAACAGAAAGATTATTATTATTATAAAGTTATGATAAAAATTAGTCGTATAATCATAGAACTAGACATAGATTTGTATAGGAACACGTCTATCTGGTCAATTTTATTAACTTTCGTTAAAAACAAAAATAAATTCAGTTTTCTGTACACGTGCCCGCGCAGTACGCCAACGAACTTTTTTTCCTCCTCCCTCCCTCCTCACCCACCCTCCTCTTCCCCCTCCCTCCCTCCTCCCCTCCCCTGCCCCCCTCCCCCATTTTTTCTTCGTGTGATTAGTCATTACTTTCTGTCACTTTATATATCTCGTTTAAAAATCCCCCCATGTTTTGGGACCTTACCACTTCTGATGGTAATTTGTTGCAGCTTTGTCTTACTCTGTGTGTTTGTTATTCACAATGGTCTTAGATCACGTGTTGGAATTGTGATCGACAGCTATTTTGCTCTCGGAAGAGAGCTCAGAGCTCATATATGACCGATCTATGGGTAATGTTGTGACCTTACACGCACACACACACCCAACTCCCCGCCCACGAGAGTTGGAGTAACGACTCGCAACGCAGCGATACTGAAATTATTTCAGCCCTGTGTGTATTCACCTCGGATCTGCTGCAGCCTCTTTTCGAGACAGCCAGACACCACCCTACGGCAGTGAGCTCAGAGCTCATTATTAGCAGAAGTATGTAGGTCTGAGACCACTCACACTCCACACACCGTGAATGCTTAAGGTCACAACTCCTTGACTAACGTCCCGTACCTATTCGCTTCTATATTTGGGTTTAATTAAAGGATAATATAAGTTGAAAGTAATTATCTTTATACTGAGTGGAGAGTAGTCTCCAATTATAAAACAATGCCGCGTGTCTCTGGGCCGTAGAGGTGTCACCAAAGATAATATGAAGGTTTTAGATTTATATTGTTGCGGTTGAATTTTGTCAACTCCAGCCAGTATTTCGCTACACCTGTCTTAACTTACATATAACACCACCTAACCTAACCTAACCTAATTTAACCTATCTTATCCTAATTTTAGCTAAACCAGAGCCTTAGAAACCCAGAAACTTTTCATCATTTTGGTAATATTTGGCATTTTAAGTTTCAACAATTTTGTTGCAATACGAACGCACAGCTGCGCAGGTGTACAAACAAACGTATCAGGAATATTGCAGAAGAGCTCTGCAATCAGAAAATTAACACAGACATGCTGGTAGATTAAAAAGAAAATAATAGATGGTGTGGCGACTCAAAAATATCTTGGTAAATTAGAAGTCATTATGTATATTATATATATATATATATATATTTATTTATTGTTTGTTTGTTTGTTTAAATGTTTGTTTGCTTATTTACTTATCCACTCATTTATTTGTTTATCCATTGTTTATATATTTATTTATACATCATTACGTAAAGTCGTCGTCGCGAAAATAGATGTCTGTTGGATATTGGAGAAGGTATGCTGGCAGCCACGTACAGCCAGGCAGAGTCGTGACGTCACGAAACGGCGTACTACACATAGATGGCGCCAAAAGACATTTTAAGTTCTTGGGTTCAGTTCAGGTTGTGAATCATATGAAAGTAATAGATCTGCTTCCACGAGTTTGGTGTTAAAACTGTTTGACATAGAAACAGAGGGGTATAAGGGGGAGGAGCTTGGGGTATGACAGTGGTGCCGTTTGTTTGAATGTGTGATTTAGATAAGCCAAAGAAATTTAACTACGTACAAAAAATAATGAAAGATGCGCATAAACCATGTATGATTTGTCAAACAGAAAGCACAGAGAGGATGTGCGCGTGCTATACGCATGTACCCAACAGATGACACTTGTCTACGCCCGACTTGGCAGCGTTGCAATAATTTGAATGACGTCAAATCGACATCAAGCTACCATCCACGGGCAAAGAAAAGGCTGGAGAATTTGAGTTGTTTTTGAATATTTTATACTCCTTATCTACAAAGCCTGAATCAGGGAAAATAAAATTAAGTTATTAATTTTTCATTACTTTATCATTATTATTATTGTTGTCGTTGTTATTATTAATACTATCATTGTTATTATTATTATAATCATTAGTCATTATTATTATTATTATTAGTCATTATTATTATCATAATCATTAGTCATTATTATTATTGTTATAACTAAGTGTATTACTAAATCATTATTAATAGATTTTTCATTTCTGGAATAATATATAAAACATTCCACTTGATTATCAAGATGAAATTTTCAGAAGCTCTGCTTATCTTCAAGAAGTTGCCGTTAAATCACACGACTGAGGGACCAGTGGTGTAAACATGAAATGAAGATGAGAGGGAACAATTGAGTAAAAATATATAAATAAATAGACGTGCAGATGTGATGTGAGATTCCTCTACAATTTGTTTGTGCGTTCGAGTAAACGAAAAACTACATAAATCTCATCAGGACAATTACCTTTCAGCATAATTTGTTGTTTTCTTGGTCAGATCTTGCTAAACAAAAATATCTAATTTGTGCAAGTGTTTGCACAGACCACCAGTATCTTTTTTTTTTTTTTTTTTTTTTTTGAGAGAGAGAGAGAGAATATTTAAAAAGAAAGGCAGTGTGAGAAAACAAACCGAAACAACCGCCTTTTTTTTCGCTCCTATCACATAAACGATTTTAAGTTTTAACGCATCTTTATAGAAAAAGTTATTTCTCTTCATGCTTCATTTCTTCTTCCCTTTTTTTGTTTTTGTTTTTCTGTAAAGCTCCCAACATCAGAAACGAAACGAGGGGGAAATTAAAAAGACAACGTAGACACAAAGGATAAAAATATCCTAAAGGAGGAGGAGACCCAGGTAGCCAATAGTACTGGTAGCAGACGGAGTACCTGGAGATCGTGGAGAGATCCTTAAGGAGATCGACCTGAAGGCGAAGAACCTGGAGATCAATCTTAAAACGGAGACCCAGGTAGCCAATAGTACTGGTAGCAGACGGAGTACCTGGAGATCGTGGAGAGATCCTTAAGGAGATCGTGGAGAGATCCTTAAGGAGATCGTGGAGAGATCCTTAAGGAGATCGTGGAGAGATCCTTAAGGAGATCGTGGAGAGATCCTTAAGGAGATCGTGGAGAGATCCTTAAGGAGATCGTGGAGAGATCCTTAAGGAGATCGTGGAGAGATCCTTAAGGAGATCGTGGAGAGATCCTTAAGGAGATCGTGGAGAGATCCTTAAGGAGATCGTGGAGAGATCCTTAAGGAGATCGTGGAGAGATCCTTAAGGAGATCGTGGAGAGATCCTTAAGGAGATCGTGGAGAGATCCTTAAGGAGATCGTGGAGAGATCCTTAAGGAGATCGTGGAGAGATCCTTAAGGAGATCGTGGAGAGATCCTTAAGGAGATCGTGGAGAGATCCTTAAGGAGATCGTGGAGAGATCCTTAAGGAGATCGTGGAGAGATCCTTAAGGAGATCGTGGAGAGATCCTTAAGGAGATCGTGGAGAGATCCTTAAGGAGATCGTGGAGAGATCCTTAAGGAGATCGTGGAGAGATCCTTAAGGAGATCGTGGAGAGATCCTTAAGGAGATCGTGGAGAGATCCTTAAGGAGATCGTGGAGAGATCCTTAAGGAGATCGTGGAGAGATCCTTAAGGAGATCGTGGAGAGATCCTTAAGGAGATCGTGGAGAGATCCTTAAGGAGATCGTGGAGAGATCCTTAAGGAGATCGTGGAGAGATCCTTAAGGAGATCGTGGAGAGATCCTTAAGGAGATCGTGGAGAGATCCTTAAGGAGATCGTGGAGAGATCCTTAAGGAGATCGTGGAGAGATCCTTAAGGAGATCGTGGAGAGATCCTTAAGGAGATCGTGGAGAGATCCTTAAGGAGATCGTGGAGAGATCCTTAAGGAGATCGTGGAGAGATCCTTAAGGAGATCGTGGAGAGATCCTTAAGGAGATCGTGGAGAGATCCTTAAGGAGATCGTGGAGAGATCCTTAAGGAGATCGTGGAGAGATCCTTAAGGAGATCGTGGAGAGATCCTTAAGGAGATCGACCTGAAGGCGAAGAACCTGGAGATCAATCTTAAAACGGAGACTCTAGAGATTGGGGGAGATCCTGGAGGAGGTCGACCTAAGGACGAAGTGTCTGGAGTTCGGGAGAATCTGGAGGAGTTCGACCTAAAGACGGAATACCTGGAGAGCATGAAGATCCTATCGGAGACAGAATCGAAGTCAGAGGACCTAGAGATCGGGGGAGGGGAGGGGGACCTGGAGGAGACGGACTCGATGTCGGGGACCCTGGTGATCGAGGGAGAACCTTCAGAGACAGACCTTCAAGTTGATGAGGTCTCAACCTCTCTGGCTGATCATCCGTTCTTGCCCCGAAGTTGGGCTCAGCGACCGCCGAAGTGGAGGGAGGGGAGGAGGAGGAGGTGAAGGGATAAAAGTTTATTTAATCTGGAGTTGCGTGTAGGGGGTTGAGTTATACATAAACACAAGTAAACAAACAGAGTACCCCCATGTAAACATTTTGAGTGTCTGTTTGTGTGCGTGCGTGTATGTTTCTCTAATTGTAACATATGAGTTTGGAGCTGTGTGTATATATCATTCCCTGTGGCCTTGGATTACGTGTTGGACTCGTGATTGCCAACTACTAACCTGTCGGACGAGATATTCAAAGATTATTTGGTACAGTTTATGGATAGTACAATTTTACTATAGAAACAATAGTCTATCTATTTACCTATCTATCTGTCTATATACCAAAAGGTTTCTTCACACTGGGCGTGGCCAGCCAAGACAAACACCGACCCATCCAACACCTATTTCTTGCTCCTTTTATTTTAGTTCCTTATGAACGAAGGTCCACCCCCACCCACCCTCCCATTCCCCGGAGCAGAAGCAACGCAGCAAGACACAACAACACCGGAACCTGACGGCCGAAGCTTGTTTACCCCCACCGATTCATTTACATGGCGACCCTCCCTGAATGATTGAGGAAAGGGGAGAAATAGGAAATTAACGGGAGAAGAAGAAGAGGAATGGTAGAACAGCAGAGGAAGAGAAAGGGAAGAGGATGAGGAATGGGAGAAGAACGAGAATCCAGTGGAAGAAGAGAAAGGAGGGGGAGGAAGAGGAAGAGGCATAAGGTTAGAAAAAGAGGGCAACAGTGGAGGAAGAGAAAGAAAGAAAGGAGGGTGGGAGCGGCCATTTTATTCGCGCGCAAGGATTGAGTTATTTCTGTGAACATCTCTGATTTCTTGCCCACGTGCCCCTTCGCCCTCTCACGGCGACGACCAAACAAACAAAAGAACATCAATCTAAGATCCTTTTTCTCCTCCCCCGACGCGCACACACACGCACGTGCGTGCGACCACAGGATATACGCACATGCACGCAAACACCAGGAACGTACACAATGATGTGGTATGCTTACATGTGTGTGTATGTATGTGTATTTGTTTGTGAGATATTTTTCTATCATAAGCACACACACACACATATATATGCACACAAATGCACGCACACTCAGACACACACATACGTGCACACACACACACACAAAGTCACACCATAATCCATTAATCGGATCATATACACACTTATATATGAGCTCTGAGCTCTCATCCGGGAAGATAATTGCTGTCGATCATGGGTCCAAAACGTGATTCAAGACCATGGTGAATTACACACATAACACATACACGTTGAAACTAATACATAACCAAGCATACATGCATACACACACACACACACGTCTACAGTTTCAATAGATTATGCACAACTAACCAAATTAAACCTATATAAATCTATATGTGTTCCCTGATAGTGCAAAGTGCTTCATGGTGTACACCCAATACACCACAAAATTCACTATAGAACCTCCATGATACAAGACTCATTAAAAAATTTAACTGAAGACAAATGGAAGATTTTTTTTTTTTTATAAAACAACAAGTTAAAAAGTTTCGTTGGGCTTGGTGATATTATTCTGGCCATACTCTATTGATTTTAACTTGAGCCCTATGTGCGGCTCGGTGAGACTGCGCTTCTGCCACATCACAATCACTTTCTTCAGAGGGGCTTGCTACCTCTCTCATTCTCTTTATATATCTTTACATATATCTCGAGCGGCGACGTCACATTAGTCACGTTGCCAAGCGAAACGGAAATTTTACAGATTCGTTGTCTTTTCCTTAAATCCCAAGCCATTCCATAAATAGATAACGTACAGACTAACAGTGAGACAGATCGCCAAGCCTAGGTCATCGCAAGATTTGTAAACAATGTGGGTTTCCACGAGCCAACTAGAGTCGATTGACTAAATACGGATGATTTTCTTCAGATGGTGAGAAAGCAGGAGTTAGTAGAAGGCTGAGGGGGTCATTTTTGTTTTTCCGACACTAAGACAATTTGTACTGCCGCATAGTTGTGCGGCAGACATACCTAAAGTGGCTGACGAAGTTAGGTTAGGTTAGGAAGCGATAAAAAAAATACGTTAGAAAACAATAAAATAAAAAAGTAATTAAGTTAGGTTTGGAGACTATAAAAGAAAAAATGGCGAGGTTAGGTTAGAAAACGATAAAAGAAAAATAAATGTTAGGTTAGAAAACGACAAAAGAAAAAAGTCATTAAGTTAGATTTGGAAACTACAAAAGAAAGAATGGCGAGGTTAGGTTAGAAAACGACAAAAGAAACAAGTGTTGTCGGGTAAAGAAGAACAACCCGACTGAAGACTCGGGTAATAAATGGTCCTCTGATAAACATAATCAGCCTTTGACAGCCTCGACTAGCGAAGTGCCACAAGGATCAGTGTCTGGCCCTCGTCTCAATCAGGGGTGAGGGGAGGGAGGGGTGAAGTGGGGAGGCTCCCTTCTTCTCTTCCCCTTTCCCTCCCTCGTCTCTATTGGGGGAGGGGGGTTAAGAGGGAAAGGGGAGGGGAAATCTTCAGCCTCCCCCCCGCCCCCTCTCTCCTTGACCCAAACCTCTACAATTTCATCTCTTCATTTCGATCCGAAACCCAACGATAGAGGCGCTGGATATTTGCTGACGAAATATACCTCCTCATTTTCCATCACCTCCTCATTCTCCTCTATCGCTTTCCCCTCCTCCTCGTCTTTGAACTCCTCCTTCTACTCCTCCTCCTTTTCCACCTTCTCCTTCTCCCCTACCACCACCTCCTCCTCCACCTCTACCACCTTCTCCACCTCCACCACCTTTTCCTCCTCTTCCACCTCCTCCACCACCACCTCCTCCTCCCTATCTCTTTATCCTCCACCTCCTCCACCACCTCCTCCTCCACCACCTCCTCCTCCACCATCTCCTCCTCCTTCTCCATTTCTTTATCCTCCACCTTCTCTTCCTCCTCATCCACCACCTCATCCACATCTTGCCCCTTCTCCTCCAGCCCCCTTCCTTTACCTCCTCTCTTTAGTGCACCCTTTCTCCTCTTTCACCTCCACCTCCCCTCCTCCTCCTCCTCCTCCCCTCCTCCTCCTCCTCCTCCTCCTTTTGCTAGTGCTTCCCTTTCCCCTCCTCCTCCTCCTCCTCCTCCCCCTCCTCGACGCGTATCCACACACACACGCCCACTTCACTGAAGAGGTGGAGGTACTCTGGAGATGAAACAGATACTCGACAGATATGTTGCAGAAGCACCCTCCTTTCTCGCCCCCTCCCCCCAATCCACCGAAGCTCCCCAGGCCACGTCTCTCCACCCACCCCCCCACCTGAGAGGCGAATTCGTGGGGGGGGGGAGGGTTGGCTTTACAAACTCCCAAATTGTTTATTTCTTTTCGAAACGTTCAATACAGAAAGTGATTGAATTTGGTGAGGTTAAGGTAAGGCAAGGAAGGATAGGATTGGGTAAGTTAAGCTAAGTTTGGTCAAGGTAAGCTAGGCAAGGTTAAGTTATGCCAGGTTGGGTCAAGACAGGCTAGGGCAGGGTGGATGAAGTTAGATTAGGTCGTGGTAGGTCAGGATAGGTTAGGTTAAGCTAGGATAAGCCTGACAAGGATCGGATGAGTTCTACTAGGTTAGGGTATGTCAGGCTATCTGCTCCAACAATCCAAGTACATGTAACAGTGCAAAGGTGACGGCTTCGGCCGCAGCTACTCAGCGCCTCCTGGCGTAGTAAGCCCCTTACCATCTTCCTTTGTGGTCAGGAGCCGTTATTTCTCAACCTTTGAAGCTTTGTGGACCCCGCATATCGACTTGTATATTCAGGGAACTCCTTGATACGGGACTAGATCAGATGTAGTCACTTTGTCTAAGCATTTAGTGATAGAAACATCATGATGTATTATACAAGTCATTCCCTCATTCTGAGAAATGCAAATAGCCAGAGGAAGAAGAGGCTGGGCATCCAGAAGACACATTGTGTAATCATGAATTATAAAAAAAAAATAAGCCATAACAGGATTAAATGGTCTAGAGCAGTGGTTCCCAACCCCAGGGTCGCGACCCAAACTAGGGTCGTGACCCAAACTAGGGTCGCGAGGGTGTTTTTGAGGGTCGCCAGAGGGTCTTTTTTAACTTTTTTTTTTTCATTCAAGTTTCAAATGTATTTAAATTCATTGTGCTAATAAATATAAACTGAACTATAAAAACGAAAGTTTATAAACATTATGCAAGTACGTAGAAATATAACATGAAATGGTTGAATTTATTATTACAATTAGGGTCGCGACCCCAGGCTAAGAGTGGATTTAGGGTCGCGGCCAAAAAAGGTTGGGAAACAGATTGTACATGTGTCAAGTATTTGTAGACGAGGGTGTTTTTTTTTTTGTTTTTTTTTTTTTTTTTATCTTGTGCTTCTAAGTTGTTCTCCGTTTGTTTGCTTATCTACTTCGTTTTAATTTGTTTCTTATTTGCTTGATTCATTTGTTCTTCTTTCTATTAATTATCTAACATGTTTATTTATTCGCTTATTTAATCATTTTTTATTTTGGCTCTCTATTTTTTTCTTTTCTTTTTTACCAAATTTTCTATTTATTATTTATTTATTTATTTATCTTATTCATTTGTTTTATCTTTTATTTTGTCTTATTTTATTCATTTATTGTATTTATTTATTTTTTTTTTTTTTTTTTTTTTTTTTTTTTTTGAGGTTCCTTAGAACGGGGAACGAAGAACGTGGGTGTCGAACGTTCGTCTTACTATGATGAAGTTTCCGTTCATTGAGGAGACGACAAGGTGCTTCATCGTCTCGTGATTGGCTGCAAGGAGTAACCGGGGAGGGGAGAGGGGGGGGAAGGGGAAGGGGAAGGGGCAAGGAGGAAAGTGAAGGGAAAGGGGAGAGAGGAGGAGAAAAAGGGAAAGGGGAAGAGGAACAGAGAAGGGGTAAGGAGGAAGGGAAATGGGAAAGGGGAGAGAAAAGGGGGAAGGGGAAAGGAAAAGGGAAAGAGAAAGAAAGGGGGAAAGGGAACGGGGAAGGGGATGGACCAAACTGGATTAAGAGCTAATTGAGGTTCGGGTAGTAGTTACCCTGGTATTTAGCGAGAATTGTAGGAGAGGTAATGGGACCCAAGGAAGAAAAAGGTAAGGAGCCTACTACGCCAGGAGGCGCTGAGCAGCAGCTGAGGCCGAAGCCGTCACCGATGGGAATCAGAGAGGGGTAAAGAATTCGAACCCAGAACTAAAAGAATACGAGACGCTTCCGCATATGTGGAGCAAGGAACTAAAAGAGAAGGAAGGAAAGAAAGCAGGCGATAAGGGAGGGAATGGAGCACGAGAATGAAAGGACCGACAGGAGTGGGGAAAGTCATTTTTGAGGTTATCCAGCGATTCTATTCTTGGGGGGGAGGTGGAGTCATACAGGTTTTGGTCAAGGAGGAGAAAGATTTAAGGAGGAGGAGGAAGGTGAGTGTAAGAAAGTAGAAGTGATCAACATCATTTTTGGTGAGCGGAGAGAGAATTTCAGGAGTTATGGAGAGGGAGGGTGGGGAGGTATGCGTGGGTGGGGGGTGGGGGGCTGTGAGGGAAGGAAGGGAGGGTAAGTCGACATGATGTCTACGATAGAGAAGGCTGCCAACAGGAGGTGGGAGGGAGAGAGGAGGGATGGATGATAATGAGGGTGCGAGGAGAGGAAAGAGGAGGAGGAAAAAGAAGAGAGAATAGGAGAGAATAAGGAATATATAATCATGTTTTGTTTTGTTCCTAAGGAAATATGAAAATGAAAATTCGGGTACAATTAAAAAAAAAATCGAAGCGGTGACGTCATAGATGTGGTTAATGAGAGAGGAGTGATTAGAAGTAGAACAGAGAAAGAGTAGAAGTATAAAATTGATTAGGAAGATTAGATGATTATATCTATGAAATATTATCTACAGGCTACAAATAAGTATATATACATATATATGTGTGTGTGTGTGTGTGTATATATATATGTATATATATATATATCATATATACATATATATATATATATATATATATATATCATATACATGTATGTGTGTTTCGTTCATTTTTCGTTGGAATATATCTACCAAAACTTCTTCCACCACCACCCTTATGGGGGGAGAGGGGGGAGCGAGTCACTGTCGACTGCTCTCCTCCTTCCCTCACCCATCCCTCCATTATCCCATTCGTTGTCTCTTAGCCATCTTGAGACCTCTCGTGGAAGAAGGGGGGTCATCCCCGACTTGTGCCACCTTGCTCGAAAGAGGGACACCGCAGCAGTACACAATGAGGACGAAATAACAATGAATTAATCAAATAATAAACCATTTGGTTAATCTTTACTTACCAGTGCATTAATTAATGCATAATCCGGAAATCAGTAAATAGATAAATAAATGAATGAGTAAAGACAATGTATGCATAAATGAATAAACGAAGAAATAAATAAATAAAGGGTACAAGGCGGCGTTATTCTTGTTGCCCCAGTAGAGTATTATCATTATCATTGTTGCTATTATTTTCATTATCTATCATTATTATCAGTATTATTATTTGTATCATTATTACTATTGTTGTTGGTGTTATCATCATCAATGTTGTTATTATTTACATAATCGTCTTTATTTATCATTTTATTTTCATTATCATAGCTGCTATTTTCATTATTATTATTATTGTTGTTGTTGTTATCATCATCAATGTTGTTATTTATATAATCATCTTTATTTATAACTTTATTTTCATATCAATTTATTGTTATTATTATCGGGAGTGAGAACAAGTAGATCAAGAAAGAGGCGGGTGTGAGTGTGGACTGGTAGTCGCTAAACATCTTCATAACTCACCCCTTTCACAACTCACGCGAAGGGCCTTGGCATCGCTACTGTAAACACACCCAAACAAACATGACTTCCAGATCGTGTAACCAGAGGACGATTGAACATGACCCAGATGTTGCCAAAACATTCCTTCCGGGACAAGTTGGGGGACCTCAGTAAGATGAATAAAGACGTTTGGTTTTAGAAAAAAAAATCTGGGATGTTCATTTTATGGGTTTAGTTTTGTTGTTATAATCCAGCTACAACATCAATTGTTTAGTTTTCTACTATCTGTTGATATATCCATTTCTAGATTGTATATCAGATTTACGCAAATATATCTTACCTTCCAATAAATGATCATATTATCATTTATTCATTTCTTGGTTTTAAATCTGAATTTTGAATATATGTCTTCCATTGTAATCATGTTCATAAAATTTAGTTACAATATTCTTATCATGTAGGATTTGATGTATATATAAATGGTGAAAGTATTCAAAGAGGAAAGAAGTATTTGCATAGTTTTATGGATCACGTTTGTGTCCGCCGTATTAAGTCCAGATTTATTTCTTTCCTCGTGCTTTTGCGCTGATTTTCGTGTTCGTTTTATTTGCGTTCGTTTTTTCTCGTATTATTATTATTTTTGTTGTTATTATCATTCTATCATTATTAATATTATTATTATTAGTGTTATTATTATTTTATCATTATGATTATCATCATCATTATCATTATTATTAGTAGTAATAGTAGTAGTAGTAATATTTTCACTATTATCATTATTATAATTATCATTATCATTATTATAATTACTTCCACTATTATTATTGTCCCTTCGGTCTGCCCAAGGCAGTGGGCGAGATGCAGAGATGACCCGTCATCCAGGAGGATCCAAGAAAAGAGGGAGGGATGGTAAACGGGAGTGGAATATGGGGAGATGAAATGGGTGGAAGTGGATTTATGCCTTTGACTTTGGCTACCTCCCTTTAAGGGGGAAAAAGCCCTTAATATATGTATTATTAGTGCTATAATTTCTATCAAGATTAGTCTAATATATATATTTTTTTCTTATCATGCGAAACATTCCATAGATTCCTTGCTGGCAAACGTCAGTATTAACCGTCAAATATACGCAACTCGGTAAGGTCGTATTTCGTCCCAAGTGTCAACATCACGAAAATCTGTGGCGCTGCCAAGGTTTTGAAAGATTTTCTTAGGTTTAGGGGGTGACTATAGATATCTTTAGGTCAGGTATCCATTCCATGTACGTATTTGCACATGTATGTTCATACACAAGTG
>NC_134797.1:43006907-43054407 GCF_046742065.1 Oratosquilla oratoria | reverse complement strand
CTTCCCTTAGCGTCGACCGTTGCGAGTTCGTTTGAGTAAAAACGACTTCGGTTACAACATTCTATTTTTCAAATCTCCAAATATCAAATTATCTTTCCGTCGTATACAGCAAAGCTGAATGATGAACTAAGATATTGTAAATCTATACGAATGTTAGATATACTGATGATATGTTCTTAGAGAAGAGAACTTTTAAATGGTCTCATGTAAGAAAAAATATACAGAAATGAAATGGTTAGGTTAGGTAGACCTTTTGAAGAACAGAATCCAAATCAAACGGGATTCCTATTCTTCAAAAGCTCCTAGATTTCTGCAAGTGAAATCATATTTGCCCACGATGAATATTTCCAAAGGTCAATGGATCCCAGATATAATATCAAGATTATTCATCACCAAACAAATTGTCAACAAGTTTCCTCCCCCTCCCCCTGACCCGACCTCATGTCACCCTCAGGTCACATGGGGTTGGGGTAGTGACATTTATTCTTTTCCAAGTTCCCTTTCCTTTGTAAGAGGTTGCTATTCAAGACAGCATCCTCCTTCCACCTTGTATCATCTTTCAAAAAGATGGTCGCTGGACCAGTCAGGTCCAACAAGCCATAAACAATGCCAGACGTGTCCTCAACCGCATTCGGGCCGTCCGACACGAACCATGGGGTCAGCGCAGAGAAACACTCATCCACCCCACCCACTCTAGTCCGCTCCCGGCTTCTGTTTGGTGCACAAGCTTTGCACGACCTGCCGATGTCGGTCATCCGTCGCATGGCTACAATCGAGTGCCAAGCACTTAGACTAGGACTCGACCTCCCGCAGTCTGTCCCTCAGGAGCAAGTATACTGTGAAGCCGGAATCCTCCCACTTTGGCATCGCCTGAAGAAAGAGGAAATCGCACGACGCGGCCTCCGTCTTCGTTTCCAGTGGGTGCCCTCCCATGTAGGCATCCATGGAAACGGGATGGCAGACCGAGCCGCCAAACGAGGGGCCCTAACCTCTGAAGAGGATTGCATCTCGCTCTGCTTCTCAACAGGTGATGCCAACAACAACAAAAAACTTGACCAAGCCACATGAGATCTCTGGTCAGACGAATACGCCGGGACTGCCGCTACCTGAGGCTGGCCCATCAAGACCTGCAATACGGGAACCTTCTGGACCCACCCTCCTCCACTTCCAACCCACATTCTTCACCTCACCTCAAGAATCCGTGTCAACCATTGGCGAACCCACTACCTGAAGACCGTCTGTGCCTGCGGGACGGAGCTGTCTCTTTCCTCCACTGCATATTCCTATGCCCCGTTCTTCGTAACCGCTTCCAGTCGCTGCTGAAACTCCTAGGAGAGAACCCCCCAAGAATGTCTAAGTTATACTCAATCACCGACCACCTAATCTCCACCTTTCCAGTTGGACACTTATTACAGCGCCACTAGCAGCCCCTAACGCCCACCATCCTTCCAGAGACGGACTAGTTGTACACACTAGTACCTACAACTGTCTAGCAACACACACCACACAACTAAAATTGAGAAACTAAAAGACAGTCCCTAAATCGGACCCCTCCGCTGGGACTCATTATTAAGAAGAAAAATCCACCATGTACTACTGAAGAGGATTGCAGTTAGCAATCGAAATATATGGTTTCGCTAACTCAACTCTTTCGTCCGACTGTGGTGTTCGTTGTGATATACTAGTT
The DNA here is from genome assembly GCF_046742065.1 of Oratosquilla oratoria. Lineage (NCBI taxonomy): Eukaryota > Metazoa > Arthropoda > Malacostraca > Stomatopoda > Squillidae > Oratosquilla > Oratosquilla oratoria. Next base: position 43,052,720 of record NC_134797.1, on the reverse strand, counting down.
ATTCAAATGGAGGTCGGAGGTAGGGTGATGAAGGAAAATGCCCCAATGTGATAACCCTTTGAAGTGGCAACGAGGATTGCGCTGTCGTTCTCAGCCAATACCAGCGCTTCTATCCTTAAGGGGCCAATCTCGGACTGAAAAGATGAAGTTCTAGAGGAGGGAGAATAAAAGATAAAAGTGATCATCATTCTAAAATAGAGATGTCTCCAATCGCAAGAGAATAATGCGTGGCTCTGGTCCATAGGGGTGTCACTAAAGTCCCTAATGTATTGAATATATAAACCTAAGAGCAAATCGAGACGCAGACGACACAGGCCACGCAGCAAAGGAAGATTTGCTGTTGCTGAATTGAAGTGCAGTTTGAACTTCTCTCTGACTTCAAATGCTGAGGTAGTACATCTAGAAGCATTTCAAGTGAGAGAGAACTTCAAAATATACTTCAATTCAGCAACAGGAAGTCTGCCTTTGCTGTGTGGCCTACGTCTCCTGCGTCTCCTGCGTCTCAACCTGTGCCCAGGCTTAGACCTGTAGATTTGGCCTCTGTAATGAACTGGTTTAGTTTTCTAGCAAAACTAGGTGGCTAACCATAGAACTAATATCACGCAAACACATTTTTTCACTTTTTTACATATTGCATTTGATAGATCTATTTATGTTTTCCCTCTAATGAATTGTTACGTTAGGTTAAGTCATGTTACGTTAGGAGCTATTGGACAACGTCAATTTCGTGTTAAATATTAGTGCTTGCGTGATTCTGGAATTTTGCAACATCTGATTGTCAAAATGGCGTTTACCGGCTATGACAACCATCAGTCTAAGACCATTTCAAAATGCGCCAGCAGCAAGGACACAACATTCACTGTTGTTATCAATATACAATTATTTCTTTATATATTTCACTTGTTTGTTTTTATTTGTCTGTTTATCTGTTTATCTAATCATATATTTATTAGTTTTATTTTGTCATTTGTTTATTTATTTATCTATTTATTTGTGTGTTCATTTATTTACCTGTTTATTCATCTCTTATTCTTTATTCTACTCTATTTCATTTATTCATTTCTTATTCTATTTAATTTCTATTCGTCCATTTATTCATTTCTTATTTTACTTTTTTTTTTCTTTCTTTTTTTTTTTTTTTTTTGTCAACTTTTGGAATGTATGGCTGGGGTCGCTCCAGCACGATACAGCCACATGTATATGACCCCGCCCCATTTGGATTAAGCTCCGCCCATTCTCGCTTAAGCTCCGCCTACAAATGCTGTTGCAAACTACACACCCTGAACCTCGTTTCACACGTATCGACTTTTCGCCGTCCGCCGTCCACGACAGGACGTCATGCTCTCAAGTAACCATAGGTGTCATAGGGACCCCTTCATACGTCGTCACGGTCGCGGCATGTGAAAGCGTCAATATTCAACGGTTATTTGAAAGAACGACGTCGTGTCGTGGACGGCGCACGGCAAAAAGCCGATACGGGTGAAAAGACCCTTCAGGTGGCGTTACACTAGACTAACATGCTATTTGTTGTTGGTACTTTGTTTGAGTAGAAATGAGTTCGGTTACAATATTCTAGACTTCTATAAGAACATCTAAACAATGTCTCTACATTCGTATAGATTCAACTTCTCTTGATTGGTCATTCAACTTCTCACTATATGACGCAAAAATAGTTTGACATTTGGAAATTTGAAAAACAAAAGATTGTAACCGAAGTCGTTTCTACTCAAACCAAGTAGCATGCTAGCTAGAAATGCCTGGTGTGCCGCCAGCTTTAGACTCTGGATCAAGGATCTTATCTTACTCTCTCCTTCCTACCAGAATCCTTTAACACAACATAATGATCCTGCGAATAGTGAAGTGTGGACTAGTTCTCTAGACGTTTGGGCCATGCGCATCACTGCCCAATGGAAAACTGAGAACGTTGGAGCTTCAGGGAAAGGATTGGCGTGACCTAGGTCAAGCGTCATCGTGACCTAAGGTCAAGTGACCGTGGATAAGGTCAAGGGTGTGTTGCGGGTTTCCCGTCTTGCGGCAAAATGAGGGAGGATAAGAATATGGCTTGCGGTGACTGTGGACAATACATCAAAAGTATTTTGAAGTTCTTGGCGAGCCACATTGGACTCGTGTCTCTTGTCGTCGGATATACTATCATCGGGGCCATCATCTTCGTAGAACTCGAAGCTGAACACGAAATGGAAGTGAAGAAGGCAATGAGCAGCAAGAGATTAAACGTAAGGACAATTTTCATTTTTTTTTTTTTATCCTATCGACCCATAAGGGGGTCTATTAAGCATGGTGTGAAATTGTTCAGTCTCCACGTTTTTTTTTTTTTTTTTTTTTCTTTCTTTTTTAGTTTTTTTTTTCGTTCTTTTTCGTTTTTTTCGTTTTTTCTTTCTTTTCTTTTGCGTGTGTTGGACGATGATGCGTTGTACTTGAAGAGGAGGAGGGTGGTCAAAAATAATCTATAATTCCCTAATGTATTTATTCTTTTTGTTAAACTTTAATTTTTTAAACAAGTGGTCTGTTCTTACTGGACTGTCCTTTGGATAGTTCCCTAACTTTGAAGGTTACTTTGCTTTAGCTTTAGTTAATTCTCATAGTTCTAAAGATTTTTTTTTTAAGTATTCTTAATAACCTGAGTCACTTTCACAATTCCTTAATTTTTTTAACTTTCGTCAAATTCACTTATTTCTTCGTTCTACTAAACAAAATTTATTTGCTCGAATTACTAAAATAAGTAATCTTATTGGATCGTCATTTTTATAGAACAAATAAAAAGTAAGATTAAATAAATAGAATAGATAAAATAGTAAATAATAAAAAAAGGACAAGCAAGTCATATATATAATGAGTAAATAAACAAAAATAAAAATAAAAGTAAAAAAAAATCAGCAAAAACTAAAAATTGATCAATAAGATAGATCAGTAGAATAGATAGATTAAATAGAATAAGTAAATAAAACAAAAAATATGCAATAGATAATCGAGATAAAACCAGATAGATAAATATAATAAAATAAAAACAGATAAAATGAAACCAACAAATAAGAAAAAATAAAAAAGTGAAAATTGATTAACATGTTCCTCCTTTCGTCTTCGCCTTCTTCAGGTAACAGACGACCTTTGGACCATCACGGGGGGTATGAAGGTCTTGAACGAGATGGAGTGGTCTGAGCAAGTTCGTACTCGACTCCAGGCCTTCGAGAAGGACTTGATCAACGCCATTAAGATGGAGGGCTGGGACGGCGAGGAAACTGGTGCAACAAAACAATGGACTTTCGCCGGAGCTCTCTTCTATTCCATCATCCTCATCACAACTATAGGTAGGTCATAAGAACATGGAGGAGACCCCAAGAGATCCTAAAGCCTACACTAGACAGTTCCACGTCCATCACCCCGACCTGTCATCCTCTCCCAAAAAGTTATTTCACCTTCTCTCAAAATAATCAATTGGGGACTGCAAGAGACCATAAGGCCTACACTAGGCAGTTCCATGCCCCTTACCACATGCCATCCCTATCCATAAAGTTGCATAATCTTCTCCTAAAACAACCAGAACATAAGAATGGGGGAGACTGCATGAGACCATAAGGCCTACACTAGGCAGTTCCATGTCACTTCATCCCTATCCATAAAGTTATCTTAGTTTCTCTTAAAACAACCCATTGTTTCAGCAATAACTACAATATTATTATTATTGTTAACCACTCCGTTGGTAAACCAGACCTTGCCCATTTCCTTCTTAAACCTAAATTTATCCAAATTAAACCCATCACTACGAGTCCTGCCATGCTGCCTTAATATGATGACCTTGCTATCTACGTGTAGATAACATCTTCAAGTAACACTTCAACCTTACCCCCTCCTCCTCCTCCCCCTCCCCCTCCGCCACCTCCCACTTACTGTCATTTACATCGTAATGTTATGTGAAAGTAGTATGTTATGTTTTTTCATTGATTTGCCTTTTTTTTTTTATCTCATTTTACTTTCTATTCCTTATCTATTTATTTACTTTTATTTTTATTCTATTTTATTTTATCAATTTTTTTATTTTTTCTTATTTTTCTTTATAATCATTATTATTATAACTATTATTGTTATTATTATTATTATTATTATTATTATTGTTATTATTATTATCATTATTATTATCATTATTATTATTACTATTATTATTATCATTATTATTATGATTATTATTGTTGTTGTTGTTATTATTATTAATTATTATCTTATTAATAGGATAGGAAGGACTGTAGGATAATAGGGCCGATTCACACTAGAGCAGCACGTAAACGGAACGTGACCTGCAGGTTATCGTAAGCGTCCCCTTCAGTAAACAGCAGCAGCATATACAGTATAGTCACACTGCCCCTCCAGTCTCCTGCAATACGGTGGCAATACAGTGCTGGCCGTGTCCCCAAAAGGATCTTTCTCAGAGACAGACATGTTTGAGAATCTAAGTGTTACAGAGGTGGCATTGCTGGCGCTCCTTTTGGAAGAAGAAGAGGAATTTCAGTTTTAAAAGAAGCAGAAATCACTAGGGGGGGGGGGAATGGAAAACAGAAGGAGAGTGCTTCATACTTTATAGATATGCTTGATGATGAACTAAATCTCATCAGTACTTCAGAATGTCGAAGTATCAGTTTAATGAATCAATAATTTTGCTTGAGAATTTGGGGATGATGTAACAAAAAAAAAATTCAGTTATCGCTTAACACAATACTATGCTTTACTAAAACCAAATAAGGTTACGGGGGGTAAGTCGTATATGGGGACAAGACGTACAGTCGTTCCTGATGAAAAATATCGTCCGTATGACAGCATCACGCGTTCTGAGGAAGAAAATCACGGTAAGAACCGGTGTCGGTCCCGTGTCCACACTATCCAACACGTACAGGTTCGAGACCTTAACGTTTCCGGTCAGACACGGCGAAATATTCTCGCTGAGAAAGGTGACCGACAACCGTGTGAGGTGCAGGTCAGGTGTAATGATTAGCTATTGTCTTGGATCACGTGTTGGACTCGCGATCGACAGATATTTCCCTACCGGAAGAGAGCTCATATATATGACCGATCTATGGGTAATTCTGTGATCTTACACGCACACACACACCCCAACTCCCCGCCCACAAGAGTTGGAGTAACACCTCGCAGCGCAGCGACTGAAATTAGTTCAGCACTGGGCGGGATTCGAACCCGGACCTCCGTAGTGGCAGCCGGGAACTCTAACAACTGTGCCACGAGGAGTGAACGCAACAATGGGTGTACCATTCAACCATATTTTGTCGGTTCGGTTCGGTACGGTACGTGTAGTGTGAATCAGCCATTTAAAGAAGTTTCAGGATGCCAGGCTATTTGATGGCTCGGAGGAGTTGGTAAGCGTGGTTGGGATCTTGTAGCCAAAAGGCTTTTATTCTGTGGTTGTTGATATGTACAGTACATCGGTATTTACATTCAAGGACACTTATATGGTGGATTCGTTCGTCTATATATTTGTACGTCTATTTATTTGTTTATCCCCGTCATCATCACATACGTACTCTCCCCTCTTTTCCTGCTTAAATCACACACACACTCCCTCAATCCTTCATATGTGTATGTGTACATACATACAAATATATATATATATTATATATATAAGTATTTCACAGATGATGCATGAATATAATTTGCAGAAAAAAAACACTGGTAAATAAGAAACGTAGTTCGAACGTTTTCGTCTTTTTAAGACATCATCAAGGGAATACAGTAAAGGAGATACAGACAGTATATATATACAGAAGTAAAAATATTTTAGGGAACACAATGATGAATTTTCTCAGGCTTGTGTGATTCATCTTTCTGTGTTCCCTAAAATATTTTTACTTCTGTATATATACTGTCTGTATCTCCTTTACTGTATTCCCTTGATGATGTCTTAAACAGAACGTTCGGACTATGTTTCTTATTTACCAGTGTTTTTTCTGCAATACACACACATATACACATATACACACACACATATACTGTACACACACACATATACTGTACACACACATATACTGTACACATACACACACACACATGTATACATATACACATATATACACATATACACACACACAGACACCTTTTTTCTCTCTCTTCCCCGCCATCTATTTCTCTATCTGTCGCCACATACTGTCCTGCCATATCTTTCTCCCTCTGTCTCTTTCACTCGCCATATCTGTCTACCTCCCCACCTGCGCCATAACTACCTAATTTTCTACCTCTCTCCCCCTCTCTATCTTCCACTTTCTCATTCATTAACTGTGTGTGTGGACATCTTAAAGTATCATTTCAATGAGTGCCAAATGAACTACCAAAATTTAAAAATAAAATAAGAATTCGTCAAACGTCATCTATAGTTGTGTCCGCCTCAGAGCAACGGTTTTGTCGACGTTGCTTAAGCTTAGCGAGTTTACTTTTGGGAAACGAGACGATGGCATCCATAAATATATAGATGTATTAGTTATCTTTAACACCAATAATACAGTTAGTTCTATACACATAGATTTTACATAATTTTTAGTTATCGTAACCGTGGTTTTCATGCGACATGAAAACGTCGAATTTGCAAAGATATTTTTATTCTATGCTAAGAGGAATTATTATATTCAGATTTGTATCGATTTCATCGTTTAGTTCACTTACCAATTTTTATTTTAAACACCGAGAACAATAGTCTAATTTTACATTAGAATTACTGTAGGGGTAACATTGAACAAGTTGGATTGTAATCCTGCATTAAAAATGGAGAACCTCGTTTAGGCTTCTGCTTCGTTTGGTCCACCTTTGAGGGCAAGAGGGACATCACCACCTGCCCGAGTCGGGTCTGGCGAGACGACTCAGCTGTAACAGCTGTAAGTTCCGGCGATAGTACATAAACATTTCCGCGTTCATGCACATATATATGCACATGTGCAGATACGCATGTACACGTACATACACACGTTCACATTCAAAACACGCACACGCATACACAGAGAGAGATGGAAAGAGTGAAAAAATTGAGAGGAAGAGAGAAGGGAACAGAGAGAGAGAGAGAGAGAGAGCGAGAGCGAGAGCGTGTGTAAGAGAGAGAGTGTGTGTAAGAGAGAGAGTGTGTGTAAGAGGGAGAGAGAGAGGAGGAATAGAGAGAGGAGAGGGAGGAGAGGGAGGGAGGAAGGGGTAAGGTGGATTGTGGTTACAGACACGTATAGCGGTGGTGGTAGTGGCGGTGGTGGTAGTGAACACCTTGGCTTCGGCAGCCCTTGTCCGTTTTGGGTTTCGCTTCGCTTAATTTCGGACTTTGGCTTCTCTGTGTATTTGTCTGTCCGCTTCCGGGTTTTCTGCTTTAGCATCGAACGTCAATAGTTTCTTGAGGATCTCGTCTTTGTTTTCCGGATAATGTTCTTGGAGCAGTTGGTTTCGGGCTGCGATCGATGACAGCTCGTTGCACTCTAGTAAGAAATGCTCGAGGTTTTTCCAATTTAGTTTCAGTGGGTTTGTCTTGGCGCGGAACAGAATGGCAGTCTAGGTTTCCATTAATTTCTTCTTCAGTTTTTATTTCTGATTTCTAACGCCCGTAGTGCGATAAAGGAGGGTTATTTGCAAGTTCGGATTTCAATACGTTTGTGTCAATATTGTTTATTGCGCATCTGAGCATGCACAATCCCTCAATGATGCACACACATACACGCAGACTTGTACATGGAGAGAGAGAGAGAGAGAGAGAGAGAGAGAGAGAGAGAGAGAGAGAGAGAGAGAGAGAGAGAGAGAGAGAGAGAGAGAGAGAGAGAGAGAGAGAGAGAGAGAGAGAGAGAGAGAGAGAGAGAGGTGGGTAGAGTGGGTTGCAGTTTGATACACATTACACACACGAACACACGCACAAGTCATTGCGAGGAATGTGGCATGTTCGAGCCGTCGTTAAGAAATTATCAAGAACGAATTATCTTCTATACTAAGGAAACTGCTAGTTTGCATGGATGTGTAATGAATAAATGAATACAAAATAAAACGAAAAACAGAAAAAACTAAATTTATATCAGCATATTCGAGCACAGAACTGAACAAACACCTTAGAGTTTTTGGATGAGAATATAAAAGTACACGCCAATAAACACTCGAAATGCATGGATCAGTTATTCTTTTGTTCACGTGACAATGTCAACAATACATGAATAAGGACGACTCTTGAATATGCGAAAATACCAATTAAAATTTTTATTCTGATTAAATCCAAACAACTTTATACATCTAAAAGCCAGAGTAGGAAAATTGAGAGGTTTAATTCGTGTTTTCCTGTCTTCTGCAACAAGTTGGTAAAAAAAAAATGATACAGGTTGTAATAAAATGATTATCACCGATGTTGATCATATTTAGACATTTATATTCTTTCGTAAAGCATGAAGATTAAACAGGAAAAAGGGTTTGAAATGAGGCATCTGTCATCACAGTCTGAAAAGTAGGTGGGCCAGGAAAGAAACGACATGACGTCACCATGACATGAGGTCTTGTAACTTTATCGAATGTCTGTATACGGTGTTTAAGATTATTCACATGACTGAATTACAAAAACAATTATATTGGAAGCTGGCAACTTTTCATTTAATATCAGCAAACAGCGAATTTGTCTTCGTGTATTTTTCCCTAAGACGTCTTCGTAGCTTAAATTTCTTATGATATACAGGGGCCGTTGACTTCAATGATGTGTAGATTCTGAATAGTTTGCGTGGTTGAGTGAAATTTTGAAAACACGTTTTGGCTGTGGAACACGTAGTCCTGGAACCTGTGTGCAAATATAGATAAATAACAAATAAAATGAAACAAAATAAGATGCAATGAAATAGATAAGATACATAGATCATTTCCGTGTGAAGTAAATAAGACCGTTTTTCAACAAGTTGATCCATTATATTCAGACTTTCGATTATCTTGAGCGTGACCATATCCCGATTATTTTCTAAATTCAGCAAAATCATACAAAACCCATTACCCAACTTTCCTTAAATATATATGTTAGCTGATTTAACCATTCTGCAGTCACACTATTTTCGACCGGACAAACCAAACTCGACCAAAACCAATGCCTCACTCCCGGATGTCGTCCAAATGTGAAAACCAACAAATAAATGTCTCATAGTACTTGGTAATGGAAAAGGTGGTGGTTTTGAGGGGAGTTTAAAAAGAGGAGGTGGGGGGGAATACCCCCAACCCCGTTTTTTTTATGAAATTGTGACTCTTACCATCGTTCCTATATGTCCTAACCGTAGACAACCCGAGACTGGGTCAGGTAGGCAGGAAGGATCGTTGCGGGAACCGCCCTGACAATAACCAACCCGCATCCGAGTCGTCCTCCAGCGTTGCCCGTCGCGAGGGAGGACTGGTCGCCGCCAAGGCCGAGGTCGTCCTCCTTCTCGTGAACGACGAAGGAGCGGTCGCCGATGTAGGAGGGCGAGGCGGGGTTGAGAGAGATGAGACCGTCGTAGAAGTTGATGTGGGCGTCACCGTACTGGCTGGCCTGGATGTTTCCCAAGTCACCCACGTGGCGTTCCGCGGATTGTGGCGATCCGTGCGTTCTCTGTAAAGATGATAATGATGCTTGATAACAATAATAATAGCAATAATAACAACAATAGCACCGATAATAATTATAATAGTTATGATTATAAAAGTAAATTATAATTATATTATAATAACAATGATGATAAAAAGTTATAATAACTAGAGTAACAATAACAGTAATATCATTAATAGTTATAAAAAATATCTGATAATTATAACAATAGTAACAATGATGATTATAATGTTTTCTGTTAAATTGGATAGCCGCTAACAGTCTGACGATGTGTGTTGCTGATCGCTCAAAATTCCGGGAATTTTTTTCCTCGTTGTTCAGTGTGGAACAGGAGTTTCCAATATTCATATGGGTATCAATATCTGCAGATTTCGAGATATATTACCTCTTCTTCAGCTGGGTGGGAATAGTACATATTCTAATAATCTGAGTTTATATGTGCATATAAATTCAGACTCAAAATATTTACTAATCCCACCCAGCTGAAGAATATTGGAAACTCCTTTTCCACACTGAACGAGGAAAAAAATTCCCGCAATTTTGAGAGATCAGCTACACACATCGTCAGACCGTTAGCGGCTATCCAGTTTAAGAAAAACTGTATTAGAGAGAAGATTCCAAGAATAATGATAATGATGATGATGCATAATACATACATATACATACCAAAGGCTTTTTCCCCCTACACGGGGGTAGCCAAAAAGAAAAATGCATAGAAACCACTCCCATCCATTCCATTTCCTACATGTTCCACTCCCCTCCACCCTCCTCCTCCTCTCTTACCTCCTGGATGACGGGTCATCCCTGCATCCTGTCCACTGCCCTGGGTCATTAGCAGTGTCGCAAGACACAGCACATCCACAGCAAGGCCGCTTCATAAATTCGGCGACCCCCCCATCATCATTTTTACAATAAAGTAAAAATGATGATGATGATGATAACAATAGTAATAAAACATTAAAGAAAAATCGAGTGACGATAAAAGTCTTCACACAGGCCTGGAGGACATTGTCTTGCAACAGTTTATTAATATACAGGCTAGTTAGCTAAGCTCCTGACATATGACTATACAAGGTATGTGGTCTCTCTCTTTACCGACCAGCTGTACTTCCTTTGTAAACCTCTTCTCCCAGAACTAGCTGTTCTTCCCTGTCCTCTCTTGTATAATAATGATATGGTTTAACGTCTCACACTCCCCCTATCGGGAGGCTAGAACAGTGCCCCTCACAGAGGGCTTTGTAGCGTGGAATTTAATGAACCATGTCCTTGGTTCAACTTCGCCGGTGGCAGGATTCGAACCGCCCTCACCTCGACCTTCGCCGCAAGTAACGACGCCCTAACCCGCTCAGCCAGCCAGCTTCCGTTATATAAAGATAATAATGATAAATTAGCAAAGCGCCTAATGGAGTGATGTTTGGGTAGTGGGAGCTCTTGGACACTGGAGTGTCCTGCTCAAGTGTGGGAAGGGCAGTGACGAATATCATGAAGTTAATAAAAACGCAAAATACAAAGACATTATACAAGGCATCTATAACTCGCCTAATTGCCCATCCCATTCCCTGTGGGAAGTGAGAAACCCCTGGTAGGACAAAGCCCTGTCAGTTGTGGCAACCCACTTTTTTCACCCGACGTTTGGGTCGCCTCCCCGCCTGGCCAGGGCTGCCGCGAATCAACGCGACATAGCCCGCAGCGGGTCACGAACTCACGGCCACCTGCTCACGAGTTCGAGACTGTATCCACACGGGCTACCGCGCGTCCTACAAGGTATATATATCGTAATACAGAACACATCATTTTCCCCCAAATATGGAGGGTGGCCAATCAAGGCCACCCACTTCACCCATCCTTCACCCATTCCATCCTCACTTGGGGGGGGGAACAAATGGGTTTGGTATGGGTGGTATGGCGAGTGTATGCATTAGCCGTCTAAACCCCATATAAAGGGAGAGAAGCCTTTTTGGTATATAGATAGAATTTAGGTATGTATATAATCTCAACCACTAAATTGAGACTGTTTATGCATTACCAATACTTGCTTTTTGCTACTTCGTTTAAGTAGAAACTACTTCGGCTACGATATTTTTTTTTTCTTCAGATTTTCAAGTGTCAAATTACTCTTGCGTCATAGAGTCAGAAGCTGAATGACGAACTAAGAGAAGTTAAACTTAAAATATGAATGTTAGACACATTGTTGAGATGTTCCTACGGAAGTCTCGAATATTACAACCTAAGTAGTTCCTCCTGAAACGAAGTAGCAAAATCAAATAGCATGCTAGCCTAGTGTGCCGCCACGTTAACTTTAGATATGTAAGCAAGAACTCGCAAATCTCATGCACGCTTCGTGTGTGACAATGGAAGGCCCTATCAACACGAAAGGTGGCGAGGAGCCTACTACGCCAGGAGGCACTGAGTAGCTGTGGCCGAAGCCGTCACCTTTGCCCTAAGTACTGTATATCCGCTTTAGGGACTGTTGGGAAACAGGTAACTTATAGTCATTCCTGGGAATCCGTATGCGTGTAGGTGGAGATTTGATTGGACGAGAACATCGAGGGACTAGAGCAGCCATCGTCTCCGTGTTGGTGCGCACACACACACTACGCAAGACTTGACCAAAGGAACTGACCCGCACGTGCCGATCCCGGTGAAGAAGACGTTCAAGGTTACCGACAAGACGATGAGGATGACGAAGACGACGACGGTGTCCGTGGCTCTTATGTGCAGCCTGCTGGCGGCCTTCTCCGTGCAGGTCGAAGTCAGTAGATTACCATGGTGCTGACCCGCACATGCCGATCCCGGTGATGAAGACGTTCAAGGTCACTGACAAGACGATGAGGATGACGAAGACGACAATGGTGTCCGTGGCTCTTGTGTGCAGCCTGCTGGCGACCTTCTCCGTGCAGGTCGAAGCCAATAGATGCAAGAAACCATGTGGACGGCCGCAGCCCTACAGCCCCTTGTGACAAGGCTCCATGTCCGGATTCTTACCACCTTTGCAACTTCTGATCAGACTGCAGGCCAAATTCGCAGTGCTGCTTTTACGAAGAAGCAGGGATGTGTGTCTGTGCTCCCCAGGGCAATGCCTCCCGCTGAACTTCCGACACTAGATGGAGAGGTTCCTTCCAGATGAGAAGCCCCAGGGGTGTCCGCAAGAATTTTTGTAGGGGGGGGGGGGAGCGAAATTTTATATTATTTGTTTTTGCTTTGTTATCATTTGTCTGTTTGATTTTCATTTATTATTAGTTATGTGTCAATTTATCATTATTTACTGTTTACCTGTTTGTTTATTATTCAACTATACCTATGCATTTATTTATGTATTTTGTTTGTTGCATACATTATTATAGTTTTTTTATCATTATTATTTCATTATTATTATGATTTTTTTCCGCATCCGACCTAGATATGGACCAAAAGGTCTCCTGTCGGCATGCTCCGCCTTTGTAATCCTTTGTAATCCTTTGTGTGTGAATATGCACATATATACTGCGCACACACACACACACACACACACACGTCATCAACAGATCTGGATGAACAAGATCTCAATACTGATGCAAAGCAATTCATGTCAAATAGAATAACACTAGAAATATAAAAAAGACAGGTATGAACGTAATTAAATGTAATATTACACATGTCCGACAAAATGCGTGAAAATTACAAATGGTTTTGTTTACGAATATTTATAAACGTTCACATTTTCCGTAAGTGTTATGATGAAAACACACAACGGCTCTACCAGCTGCCAGCTTCAATCCGCCAAGTAGGTCAGAGGCGTCACCCAATACGTCACGTGACCGACGTAGCGTGACGTGCGCCTCCTTACACCACGGGTACAAGTAATCATTATTTGTAATGTCACCCCTATATTTTTATTTTTTTAACATTAACCAGTTATATTTTTAATAGAATCATTATTTCTAAAGTCACCCCTGAAATTATTAATGTGATCATTTTAATTCAATAATTGAATCATTATTTCTAAAGTCACCCCTTGAATTTTAATGTGATCACTTTTTAATTCAATAATTGAATCGTTATTTCTAAAGTTATCCCTGCATTCTGGAACGCGGTACTTTTTTTTTCTATTACAATAATTTTTATAATTGTAAAATACATTATGACAATTTAGCGTCATAATTAGAACTTACTACATGATGCATCCTTTATCTTAGTATCAATACATTCTGTTACTGTAAATTAATTTTAACCACAAGAAATTCGGATTGAAGAAAAATAATCTTTGTTACTCTTATCTCCAGTTGTCAATATTTCGTATCACCATGAGGAGGCAATGCTTGTTCATCTACTTATAGTTTGTTCTTGGGAAGACGAGCTTTCGTCTCCACCTGTACCACGGCCCGATATGACCCGAAAGCTACCAATAACACTTTCCCTGAGCAGGATTTTTCTTATCTTTTCTCTCTTTTCTTAGCCAAGTACAGTCACTCACAAGTGATTTGGGACATCATCTGTACCATTGGGAACATGAATCTGAGTCCACTGTATAATAATTATAGTACTCGGCAATATTTACCTAATCCCCGTTTCCTCATAGTGTTGTATAAATTGTACTTTTTTTCTTTATAGCTGGGTTGGCTAACGCAAATCATCCTTTGACTTCCCAGGAAATAAACAGAGAGAGAGAGGAGAGGAGGAGAGAGAGAGAGAGAGAGAGAGATCCCTAGTCGTTAGACTCCATACCATTGATTGCCCTTAAAACGATACGCGGGGGGAGGGGGGGGATAGTGGCGTCATTTTTATTTCCCTCCAATATAGGGACATAAGAAAAGAAGAGAAGTGTACATACATAAGAGCATGAAAATGGAGGAGAGTGCAATAGACCATAAGGTCTACACCAGGTAGTTCCATGTCCCTTACCACCTGTCATATCTATCCATAAACTCATCTTCTCTTAAAACAACCAATCGTTTCAGCGTTCACTACATGATAACTAAATCTATTCCAATTGTTATCCACTCGGTTGATAAACTAGTTCTTCCCCGTTTCCTTCGGAATAACACAAACGAAAAAAAATAGTAGATTAGTTAAGGGAGCAGACTGAAATGAAATGTATTGTAGAGGCAATAAAAGAGCAGATATTGTAGAGTTAATAAAAGAACACGTATTCTAGATGCAACAAAAGAGATATTGTAGACGCAATAAAGGAACATATTCTAGGGTAAATAAAAGAACAAATATTGTAGAGGCAATAAAGAGCAGATATTGTAGAGGAAATAAAAGTTCAGGTATTATAGAAACAATAAAAAGAACATATCAGAGGAAATAAAAGGAAACATTGTAGAGGCGATAAAGGAGCAAATATTGTAATGTTGTAGAGGCAAAAAAAGAGCAGATATTGTAGGAACAATACAAGACCAGATATTGTAGATATTGAAGATGCAATAAAAACAGATATTGTAGGGCAATAAGAGCAGATATTGTAGATAGTTTAGAGGTAATGGAAGAGCAGATATTGTAGACAATGAGGAGGCAATAAAAGAGCAGATATTGTAGACATTGTAGAAGAAATAAAAGAGCGAGACAAGTTCACAGAAAAGAGGATAGTGGATGCACCAAGTGTGTTACTGACTGGACGCCATAAGATGGTAAGCACGGAAGAGGGATGAAATAGAAGTTTGCAGGAGTGATATGGCAAGATATAAATTCCATGGGAAAACTGCGACTGGTCTTAAGCCACTTTAATGGACTTTAGATTTCTTGTCCCCCCTCCCCCCCTTTTTTTTTTCTTTTGACAAAAAATCACGATTCATAAATAGAGTTCATTACCTGACATTTTCTATATATTCAAGAAAAATACTTCACTAAGTTAAACACTACATAGGGAAATGTCACGTATCCGAGAAAAAAAAACCCACTGACGTTGAGAGAACTAGGGCTTGGGTCAAAACATTTGCTCGTTGCTGTACCTCCATATGCGTTTTCTCTATGCATACTAAGGCGTTCATCATGAACAACTTGTTAACGTAATTGTCACGCTCTTGGAGGGTTATTCATTTTCTTACCATGAAGGAAAATGCAGGGTGGACCCCGTAAGTGTGAACCAAAGAAAACTCTTGCTATTTCATACATACATACATACATATACCAAACGCTTTTTCCCCCTACACGGGGGATAGCCAAAAAGAAAAATATATAGAAACCATTCCCACCCATTCCATTTCCTATATATTCCACTCCCCTCCACCCTCCTCCCTCCCTCTTATCTTGGCACCTCCTGGATGACGGGTCATCCCTGCATCCTCTCCACTACCCTGGGTCCGAAGCAGTGTCGCAAGACAGCACATCCACAGTAAGGCCGCTTCATAAATTCGGCGACCCCATCCATAAAGTAGTCTAACACTTTCTTAAAACAATCGATAGCTTCAGCGCTCACTACATTTTCACCGAGTCTACTTCATTCGTTGACCACCCTATTAGTGAACTAATTCTTGGCCATTTCCTTCTTAAATCTAAAATTCTTCAATCTAAATTCATTATTGCGACTCCTGCCTTGTTGTCCTAATATGATGACCTTGTTCGCGTCACCCTTGTTAAAGTCTTCGATTAACTTGAACACCTCTATCAAATCACCCCTCACTCTGCGTCTTTCCAGTGAGTGTAGATTAAGGTGCCTAAGCCTCTCCGTCCCCCCACGCAGAAAAGGAGAAGACGGGGAGAAATCCCTTTGGGCTGCGTCAATTTTTTTTTTCTTTCTTTCTCATACATACTTCCTCACCCCCATCCCCCACCCACTCCCCCTCATGCATCACAGCATCATCTATACACAACCCCTCTCCATTCACCCCTATCTTCTGTCCTCTCCCGTCCTTCCTCCACAGACATTCCTCTCTTTTGTAATGCCCCTTTCACCCCATCCATCCATCCATCTCATCCTAGGACGCCCCCTCATATTCACTCCTTCCACACTTCTTTTACTAATCTTTCTTCACTCATTCTTTCCATGTGTCCAAACCATCCTAATACTCTTTCATCAACCCTATCTCCCAGTTCCCTTTCCACCCCTGTTCTCCTCCTCACCTCCTCATTTCTCACTCTATCCAGCCTAGTAACCCCTATCATACTTCAGACATTTCATCTCAAACACATTCAAACTCCTTCTCTCTTCCTCTCTCATGTTCCATGTTTCTGCCCCATACAATGCTGTTGGCACAATCACTCCTTCATATAACCTCTTAGCATCCATTCCCAGATGTCTATTTCTCATTACATTTTTCAATCCACCAAGGCATTTACTAGCTTCTCTCAATCTACATTCTACCTCCAATCCCACTCCTCCCTTTCCTGCCACATTCGCACCCAAGTATCTAAAACTATCCACTTCCTCCAGTCTTTCACCCTTAATGCTCACTTCCAGCTTACTGTCACTCTCTTCCCTTGTACATCTCATCACCTTATTTTTGCCCACATTTATCTTCAGCTTCCTTCTTTCGCACACCTTCTCAAACTCTGTCTCTAATTTCCTCATTCCCTCCTCTGATCCTATTTCGTACTTAAGAAAAATAAAACACACACACGTGTGTGTGTGTGTGTGTGTGTGTAAGAATAAAATCCTTTTTGCAACTAATCATAGTGACGAACTGTAGCGTGGGTAAAAAAATACATGGGACTGGCTCAATGAACAAGGTTTCGTTGTTAACGTAACTTGTCATTTTTTTTTTTTTTTTTTTTCTTAAGAAGATAGGAGTGCCTCGTTTTCTTACCATGAAGGGGTTGAAGTGAGGGCCGGCGTCCTTGCACTGGTTGCCCAGGGCGGCGACTTCGTGAACATGGAATCCGTGGAGACCCGGCGTCAGTCCTCGGATGTAACCTGAAAGATGAACATCAATGAACTATTGGTCATATGAACAAGTTAGGCTGTCGTTTCCAAGTAAATTAAAACATCTTTTGAACTTTATTTATTTATTTAATCTATTTATATATTGTAACGAATGATATAACGGGCATTATGTTTGGAATACAGATAATAGGGGTACCACTCAGAATATTAAAGACAGCAGGGCAGGACTCGTCGTAACGAGTTTAAATTGGACCAATTTAGGTTTGAGGAGGAAATAGGTAAGAACTGGTTTACCAAGAGAGTTGTTCACGAATGGAATAAACTTAGTAACCACGTAGCGAGCGTTGAAACTATTGGTAGTTAGATAACTTTTTAGATAGGGATGACAGGTGGTGAGGGACATGGAACTGCCAAGTGTAGGCCTTATGGTCTCTTACAGTTCCACTCCATTCTTATGTTCTTATGTTTGTTTCAAATCATTTCTAATCTAGCTTATTTATGGGAATCTAGATTAGTTAGTAGACTCGTGCGGGACAATATCAAAAGATTTTTCAAAGTCTAGGTATGTTAGATTTTAACTTTTGTCGTAGTTTGAAATGACTTTTGAAGTTTTCGTTTCAAGTCGTGCTGGCTGTCGTTTTTGTAGATATTTGCTAAACGAGATTTTATTTTTATCTATTTGTTTATTTATTTATACTAGAGAAGACAAGAAGAGTTGGATTAAAGATTTAAAAATTCAAAAGGAAGTACAGTGGTTGTTAAAGCTAAACTAGCTAGCCATCATATTGATTTCTAATTGACTGGTCTGAGGTTGCACATTTTGGTAGTGGGCGTTAGTTTTGGGCTTTGGGTAGGCTCCTTGGCCACCATGCGTGGAGTTGTGTTTTGTCTTGTAATTCTCTTGGATTGTGGGGTCCTCAAGCAGTTTCTCCCAGATTCACCTCGCCGAGCGGTAGAATCTGATGTCGAGTGGATTATTATCATATTTTTATTTTATTCATTCATTTATTTATTCATTTTTGTGAATGTCTTTTACAGTTTCTTAATATGGTGGGGTCTGTCCACTGGCGAATCTGATAAGTTTGTTTTGAAAGCTTTGTAATTTCTGAAGGCGAGTTTTGGATAGGGTGTTGAGAGGTACGGGTGGATATTCTATCATGGAAGTTACTAAGGCTTTGTGTAGCTGCACCTTGGTTTTCTCCGTCATTGCTTTAAGTCTTTTTAGTTTTGCCGCGATGACTTTTGCTTGTTTTAAGCTATTACTGACACGTGTCATTATAGCCCATTAGGTCAGGTTCAGTCCCTGTAATTTGCCAGTCTGAGTATTCTGTGGTTTCGCTTCCGCCTATTATTGACGTTGGTTTGAACTTCGCAGTTGGTATCACTTCGAATTTGGATTTATTGGTCTTCATTTTCCATTTCTCTTCAAAATTCGTGATCTCGTTGATCGCTCTTTCCGTAATTTTGCCATAATTTTGGTTGATCTTCCTGGGTAGACGATGATTTTTTACGTCATCCGCATACATTACGTAGTCGCTGTTTGCTAAGGGAGGAGAGAGGTCTGCTGTGTATACAAGTATAGTGTCGGCGCTAAACACGATCCCTGTGGTACACCACTGTTAAGGAGAAAATTATCGCTTCAGTGTTCTTTAAGTTTTATTCTTGCTGTGCGTCCGGTTAGAAATCCTTTTTAATTCTTCAGGAAGCTGTAGCCGGATAGTTTTTAGTTTCGGCCCGTCATGCCAAGCTTTGTCGAAAGCTTTGGTGACACCTCGGAATGTGCAATGGTGTCGTGGTGTCATTGCGTTTGCTGTCTGCTCATACGATCGTGCAATTGCGGTGGAAGTACCTCGGTGTAGTCTGAATCCATACTGACGGGAGTTTAATAGTTCCTCGTCTTCGAGATGCTGCCAAAGTCTTATGTAATTTTTTTTCTAGTATATTGGCCGGTGCCTCAAGCAATGAGAGTGGTCTGAAGTGTTGTGACTTGTTTGGCACTTCCCCCGGTTTTGGAGTCTGTGATAATGGCATTTTTGAACCGTGCAGGGAAGTGCCCGGGACTGGCCGTGAAAATGTGCTCTAGTCTACTAATAATATTGTTTAGTAGTTAGGCTATTTTTTTTTCTCTCTCTCTCTCTCTCTCTCTCTCTCTCTCTCCCCAGGTGACTTGAACTTGTTCTTGTTGTTCTTGAAACCTTTTATTACAGCTTTCACCTCGTCAGCTGTGTTGTGTTCTGTGAGAATGTTACTGTCGTTTAGACGGGTGAGGTCTACTCTCTCGTGTAGTTGAAGCAGGTGTCGTTGGTTGTCCTTCACTTCTCTCTTGACCTCATTCTCGGGCTCTGCGTCGAACTCTTCGTTTTCGTCCTCGCTGACGTAAAAAAAAATTTCTTCTTTTTTCTTTGCGTGTATCTTCGGTGCTGGTGCTTTTCAAGTCGAACATCTTGTTCTTTTCGTCGTAAAGGTATGGTAGTGTGCAATTGCCGTTTCCCCATCATCTTTCTTATAATTTTCCAAAATATCTGTTTTTTTTTGTTTTTGTTTTTTTCATTTTATTTCCTGTAGACATTTAGTCTCCAGATTCATGTCGTTCTGCAGTTTTCTGTATTGAGCTCTTAGTTCCAGTGTCCACCCGGTGAATTGAACAAGCTGCTGTATGTTATTCACCGAGTTTGAAGACAAAGTCCCTAGCTAGTGTGAGGGTGTGGGATTGTTCTGTGGTAAGTAATTGGAATGCTTCAGCATATTTCTTCCTGTACATCATTATACTACACTTCAAACTGCTTCGTCTATTTTTGAGTTGTGTTTGTTCTCCAGATAAAGTTCTTGCTTCTGCTTGAGGTTCTATTTGAAGGATTTCCAGTTTGCGTTCTTGATGTCGAGTGTTTGTGGCGTGCTTAGCATGATAGGAGTGCGAGATAGTGTAACTACAATTGGAAGGTGACTTGTGCTATGCATGGTCCGTGTATGATATGCATGCTCATGACCGCGTCATTGTCTGGTGACGTGACACTGTTCTGTCGAATGCAAGTTGGGAAATCTAGGCCTGTGTGTCCTAGTTTCCCTCTTCTTGTATTGTCGTATATTGCCGTGCCGACGTTGTTGTGACTGGAGTGGCTTCGTACCGTGTGTCGGGCGTTCAGGTCTCCAATCATATAGATGGGTTTTCTGTGGCGGAGTAATTGGTTCAAGTCTTGTTCCGGGAGGTAAGGTCTTCTTGGTGGAAGGTGCATGGTACATATTATGATGGGGGCCCCTGTTTTTTTCTGTATTGCTAGGACCGAATCTTCAAAGTTCTGTATTATTCGTTGAGTTTATCACTCTCATTCCACTGGTAGCTATCTGGATTTAATTTGTAGTACATAATTGTAAGCTCCTTTCTTCTGTTGAATAACTACTGCTGTATTACTGTCAGTCTATTAACGGCTGTGTCTAAGGTTATACCTTTGATCTCTGCGTGTATTTTCTTCCGCATTCAATTGCTTGATATTGTTTTTGTGTGGTCGTTTGTATGTCACTGATTTAATCTGATGATGTTTTGGTTTATCAAGTTCACTATTTGGTCTTTTGTATGTCGATTTCAGGTGACCCTTTCTGACATTTTATTTAATCTGCTTGAACTCCCTCATGTATTTTGTTGGCTATGGTATACATAGGAAAGTAAATTTATCGTGCCTCTCTACCGGTACTGCCCTCTGGAACAGACTTTTGGAACCTGCTTATGTTTGGTGCTGCCAGTTCCGTGTTGTGATGTCTGAACTGGTATCGTTGTTGTCGTTTTATTCTATAATTACCTAAATAATTATGTTCACGATTTCAGTTAAGCATTTCTACTTAAATTTTGTTGTTTGTTGTTGTCGTTTTTTCTTTTCTTTTTCAAACCGAGTATTGCTCATTTATTTCTATCTAACTTTTATTTTAATTTATTTTCATATACTCTTACTACTGGGCGTCCATAATCGTGAAATATATTTGGGAACAATTTCTAAAGGGATAACATTTTCTTTTTTCATACGTTTGAAAGTTCCTGCATACCAGACAAGTTTCTCTATCGCAGTTACCAGCTACTAAAGAGCAGTTTACACTGGCATACGGTTTGTCAAACCCGGTTGTCCAACCGATTTGTCAAGAGGTTTAAAAAGGTGTCAGACGGTCAAACCAAACATACATCCAACCTCATTCAGACTCACGCAATTGTTAAGTAAAGATGCCTTTCGACCAAGACGTACTAATTGCTATTGCTTTATCGGTGGCATCAAGGAAAAAGAAGATCGAAGTGGATAAGTGATAGCTTGTTGAAAATACACCAAATTTCACAAACCAACTTGTTTGTCGATTTAAAATTAAGGCCTGATAACCTCTTATTTCTAGCTTTTCTATTAGCATATTCCTTCGATTTCACCTTCCATAAAACTGGACGTTCTCTATATTTGTGGATAAATTCCAACAACACCTCCCCCTCATTCCTCTTTCCATTATAGTCCTCCATAGCTATACTTCCGACAGATGTAATTTTTGTGTCCACTTCAAGGTGTGAATGATTACCGAGGTTTGATGTCTGACCGCCATTCTCACGATCGAACCATTTGTTGATGACGTCATGTCGCTTGCAGGCCGCCCACAAAAATCAGGCTCCGCAAGACTTGCTTCAAACCGTTTGGCCAACGTGAATAACAATCAAATGCCCCATTCATATCATCAAACATCACTTCAAACACGTGTTTGACGGTGGAAATGGCCCTAAAGACTACACACCAGAAAACCTCGATGAAACTATTTTCCAACAGCTATAAACAAACGCACATCTACCATAACATTTTGTTCTGCAGTTACAAAGCGCAGTAAGTGAATAAACTTAAGTGCTCTTCTTTGTCTGCTCTCTGCTCTTCGCCTCTGTTAATGTTGGCGCGAGACGACATGACGTCATTCCCGCGCGAGACGAATTAAGTTCAGCGACATGACGTCAGTTTCTTTCACTTCCTTATTTTTTTACACAAAATGCAAAATTTAATTCATGTAATTCTTCGCACAATGTAATATTACAGACTTTCTTCTGATTCATATTTACCGTCCAGTAACTGGATACTTCAATAAGTATGACATTTATCTAATTTTAGATCACCTAATTTTAATGCATAGGAAAAAGGGCTAAGTTCGTAGTGCCCTGTCTCTGTGCTCTACCCCCAACACACAAGAAATAAAATTTAAATAATAATCATGATAAGAGACGAGATATGCTCAGGGGGCGTAGTCGTTTCTTAAGAGACTGGCACCCTGCGGACCAGAGGCACGCAGCGTATTGTCCACAAGGATAAAAGCGCTGGTTATCTCTGACGAATTACTAAAAAAAACTCAATCTCACGGATTTACAGACAAGACGACTCTAATGTCTTTGGGTGTGTGTGTGTGTGTGTGTGTGTGTGTGTGTGTGTGTGTGTGTGTGTGTGTGTGTGTGTGTGTGTGTGTGTGTGTGTGTGTTTGTGTGTGTGTGTGCGTGCGTGCGTTCGTGCGTGTGTGCGTGCGTTCGTGCGTGTGTGCGTATGTATGTGTGTTTATATTTCCATACAATACCTTTCCCCAAAAGGGTGAACATGATACAAGGACGTGCACTCGCATCACACGTGCACTCTTCCATCACGTGACCACGTGATGACGTAATGATGACGTAAACTCACCTGTGACGTAGACGCCAGGTCCCCTTTCGTACAGGAAGAGTTTGCCATGAACTTGTCCTGCCCCAGGGACGATGTTAACCACAGCGCCGGGCTGTACGAAGTATAACAGGAGAATTATAAAGGATTCGATTCCTTATAAAGGATTCGATTCCTTATAAAGGATTAGATTCCTTATAAAGGATTCGATTTCCTTAAAGGATTCGATTCTTATAAAGGATTAGATTCTTTATGAATGATTCGATTCGTTGTAAAGGATTTGATTACTTAGAAAATTAAGTTCCTTATAAAAGAGTATTTCCTATAACAGATTCGATTCCTCTTAAAGTATTTGATTCCTTATTAAGGATTAGATCCCTTATAAAGGGTTTTTAATTCTTTTGGATTAATGAGATTATGATAAAGGATACAATGTTTATATAGGATTGGAATCCTTTTGGACAAATTAGTTTATGATGACAATATATGGAGTATAAAGTATTGGATTCCTTTCGGTCAAGTGAGGCTTGATGGTAAAGGCATTAAATCGTCTTCGTGACCAAAACGTCATTAAATTCACTAAAAATGTCTACTGCATTCCTTTATTGAGTGGAGGCTAGTTCCCCAATCGGAAAAGAATACTTAGACTTGAAAGAAGACGACACGCGTCGTCTCTCCCAAGTTTGCATCTTTGGCAGACGACAACAGGAAGAGGTGAGTGCTTGTTTCCTTTACCCCTTCAGCCAGTGAAGATAAAAATAATAAATATATTTTCCCTAGAAATACATTGAAGATAAAAAGGAAAAACTGCAGAAACTGTCGAGGGAAGAAAAGAGATGATGAAGGAAGCGAACGGAGGAAATGGAGTATAGATGAAGGAAATAAAGTAAACAGAACAAAAGCGAAGAGCGTTATAGACACCGAAGTAAATAGGATATTGTATACAGAGGCGAGCAGCTACAAAGGCAAAAGACCTCGAACTGAACCTGGACAATCAATGAATAGATACTAAAGATAATAAATAAAAAATAAATAAAGATAATAAATTTATTATATATATATATATATATATATATATATATATATATATATATATATATATATATATATATATATATATATATATATATATATATATGCATGACAGAAGTCTTGGTAAAAAAGAACAAGGTATTGGGTTTTTTTTTTTCTTTCTTCTTTTTTTCTTAAAAAAATTGCCGCAGTGACGCCATTCTTTGTTGACGTCAATCGAAAAACGTGTTCGTTGGCAACCCACCAAGCCACTACGTCATCAACAACAACAACCACCCCCGTCATTGATGTCCTCGTGTTCTCGCCCTCTATACCCATTTCCTTATCTCTCTCCTATCAACACTAATCATTCATCCTCATCCCCTCCCTCCGTCTCGTCTCGTCTCGCTCTCTCCGTCTCTGTCTTTCTCTCGTCATCTTTCTTCCCATTTTCCCTTTCTGCTCCTCCCATCCTTTCCTTCTCATGGTCCTCCCCTTACCCCCCCCTCCCTCCATTTCATTCTCCTCTTCCTCCTCCCTCAATGGAATTTTGGCTGCATGTTTTTGAGCGAGCCATATTTTAGGGACTTTAGTCGCACTTCTGATCAGAGTCACGAGTCTTTTTTTTTTTTTTATGACAGGAAACTAATTTCCATTCTGTGAAGAACACTGATCACTACGAACTTCCGTTGCCTCTTTTCTGCTAACCTTCAATCAACCATATCTCTCTATCTCTCTATCTCTCTATCTCTCTATCTCTCTATCTCTCTATCTCTCTATCTCTCTATCTCTCTCCTTTGTCATCTACCTCCGCAACTCCACCTCCCTCTCTTTGGTGCGGTGCTCTCCCCTAGAATATAAACTGTGGTTATTGTCCATGAAGTACTCCTCTCTTTTCTTCTCCCTTTTCTTTCCCTTTCTCTTCTTCTCCTTCCGCCTCTTTCCCCTTTTCCTTTTCCTCCTCTCCTACCTCTTCCGCTCTCGTACCCCTTCCCCCCTTCCTCTTCTTCCTCCTACTCTTCTTCCTCCTACTCTTCTTCTTCCTACTCTTCTTCTTCCTACTCTTCTTCTTCCTACTCTTCTTCTTCCTACTCTTCTTCTTCCTACTCTTCTTCTTCCTACTCTTCTTCTTCCTACTCTTCTTCTTCCCTTTTCCCTTCCTTTTCCTCCTTTTCCTCCTCTTCCCCCTCCTCCTCCTCTGCTCTCTTACGCCCGTTTTCCTCATCCTCCTCTTTCTCTTCTTCCCCTTGCACTCTCATACCTCTGTTTTCCTTGTCCTCCTGTTCCTCTTCCCCCTTCCCTCTTCCCCCCCTCCCCTCGACCCCCCACCCCTCCCCTCATCTAATTTCTGACCCACTTAAGCCCGACCTGCCTGAGATGAGAAGGACTTAGAAGAACTGCCTGAGATGAGAAGAACTTAGAAGAACTTACCTGTTCGACGGGAGCGCTGGAGATCTGCTCCTGCACGTAGGAGGCTTGGGTACCCCCGAAGGAGGAGGAGGAGGGGTTGGAAACGGGCCGGACGTAACTCTGCTGCGGTTGGAAGGTGCTCGCCATGGAGCTGGCTGGAGACCAGACCAGTGCCAGGCCCAGGCACAGTGACAGCGAGACCACAAACGATGGAAACATCGTGGTAGGCGTAGAGCAGAAGAGGTCTGAAAAAAAAATAATTAAGATTTAAAATTATAGATAACAGGGACTTTGTAGGAACTCTGGAAAACAAAGAATGTTGAGATTTAAAAAAAAAAGTAATTGAGTGGGGCTATGTAAATGGTCTGAAAATGAAGAAAAAATTAAGATTAAGAAAAAAAAGCAACTTTGTACTTTCATTGTTGTTGTTGTTGGTCTGTGGTCCCCCTCTTTGAACCTGGAATAGATTCCCAGGGACTCCTCCCCCCGACCCCCCAGGACCTCGAGCTGGGGAATATCGATTCCTACTCTTTGTCCTTCTACTCGTTCTCCTCTTCTTTATCGTCATTGTCGTCATCGTCATTGTCGTCATCGTCATTGTCGTCATCGTCATTGTCGTCATCGTCATTGTCGTCATCGTCATTGTCGTCATCGTCATTGTCGTCATCGTCATTGTCGTCATCGTCATTGTCGTCATCGTCATTGTCGTCATCGTCATTGTCGTCATCGTCATTGTCGTCATCGTCATTGTCGTCATCGTCATTGTCGTCATCGTCATTGTCGTCATCGTCATTGTCGTCATCGTCATTGTCGTCATCGTCGTCATCGTCATCGTCGTCATCGTCATCGTCGTCATCGTCATCGTCGTCATCGTCATCGTCGTCATCGTCATCGTCGTCATCGTCATCGTCGTCATCGTCATCGTCGTCATCGTCATCGTCGTCATCGTCATCGTCGTCATCGTCATCGTCGTCATCGTCGCCATCGTCATTGTCGTCATCGTCGCCATCGTCATTGTCGTCATCGTCGTCATCGTCGCCATCGTCATTGTCGTCATCATCATTGTCGTCATCATCATTGTCGTCATCATCATTGTCGTCATCATCATTGTCGTCATCATCATTGTCGTCATCATCATTGTCGTCATCATCATTGTCGTCATCATCATTGTCGTCATCATCATTGTCGTCATCATCATTGTCGTCATCATCATTGTCGTCATCATCATTGTCGTCATCATCATTGTCGTCATCATCATTGTCGTCATCATCATTGTCGTCATCATCATTGTCGTCATCATCATTGTCGTCATCATCATTGTCATCATCATTGTCGTTATCATCATTGTTGTCATCATCATTGTCGTCATCATCATTGTCGTCATCACCACCACCGTCATCACCACCACCGTCATCACCACCATCGCCACCTCCACCACCGTCATCACCACCACCGTCATCACCACCACCGTCATCACCACCACCGTCATCACCACCACCGCCACCTCCACCACCGTCATCACCACCACCGCCACCTCCACCACCGTCATGATCACCACCGTCATGATCACCACCGTCATCACCACCACCGTCGTCACCACCACCGTCGTCACCACCACCGTCGTCACCACCACCGTCGTCACCACCGTCGTCGTCGTCACCACCATCATCATCACCACCATCATCACCACCACCGTCATCATCACCACCACCGTCATCATCACCACCACCATCATCACCACCGTCATCATCACCACCACCGTCATCATCACCACCACCGTCATCATCACCACCGTCATCATCACCACCACCGTCATCATCACCACCACCGTCATCATCACCACCACCGTCATCATCACCACCACCGTCATCATCACCACCACCGTCATCATCACCACCACCGTCATCACCACCACCACCACCACCGTTGTCATCACCACCACCGTTGTCATCACCACCACCGTTGTCATCACCACCACCGTTGTCATCACCACCACCGTTGTCATCATCACCACCGTTGTCATCATCACCACCGTTGTCATCATCACCACCGTTGTCATCATCACCACCGTTGTCATCATCACCACCGTTGTCATCATCACCACCGTTGTCATCACCACCGTTGTCATCACTACCACCGTTGTCATCACTACCACCGTTGTCATCACTACCACCGTCATCATCACCACCGTCATCATCACTACCACCACCGTTGTCATCATCACTACCACCACCGTCATCATCACTACCACCACCGTCATCATCACTACCACCACCGTCATCATCACTACCACCACCGTCATCATCACTACCACCACCGTCATCATCACTACCACCACCGTCATCATCATCACCACCGTCATCACCACCGTCATCACCATCACCACCACCGTCATCACCACCATCACCACCACCGTCATCACCACCATCACCACCACCATCACCACCATCATCACCACCGTCGTCATCATCACCACCGTCATAATTACCACCACAGTCATCATTACCACCACAGGCATCATTACCACAGTCATAATTACCACCACAGTCATCATTACCACAGTCATCATCATCACCACCACCACCGTCATCACCACCACCGTCATAATTACCACCACCGTCATAATTACCACCACAGTCATAATTACCACCACAGTCATAATTACCACCACAGTCATAATTACCACCACAGTCATCATTACCACAGTCATCATCATCACCACCACCACCATCACCACCACCACCATCACCACCACCACCATCACCACCACCACCGTCATCACCACCACCACCGTCACCACCACCACCGTCATCACCACCACCACCGTCATCACCACCGTCATCACCACCACCACCGTCATCACCACCACCACCGTCATCACCACCACCACCATCATCACCACCACCACCGTCATCATCACCACCACCACCGTCATCACCACCACCACCGTCATCACCACCACCACCACCACCGTCATCACCACCACCACCGTCACCACCACCGTCATCACCACCGTCGTCATGATCACCACCGTCGTCATGATCACCACCGTCGTCATGATCACCACCGTCGTCATGATCACCACCGTCGTCATGATCACCACCGTCGTCATGATCACCACCGTCGTCATGATCACCACCGTCGTCATGATCACCACCGCCGTCATGATCACCACCGCCGTCATGATCACCACCGCCGTCATGATCACCACCGCCGTCATGATCACCACCGCCGTCATGATCACCACCGCCGTCATGATCACCACCGCCGTCATGATCACCACCGCCGTCATGATCACCACCGCCGTCATGATCACCACCGCCGTCATGATCACCACCGTCCTCATGATCACCACCTCCGTCACGATCACCACCGCCGACATGATCACCACCGTCGTCATGATCACCACCGTCGTCATGATCACCACCGTCGTCATGATCACCACCGTCGTCATGATCACCACCGTCGTCATGATCACCACCGTCGTCATGATCACCACCGTCGTCATGATCACCACCGTCGTCATGATCACCACCGTCGTCATGATCACCACCGTCGTCATGATCACCACCGTCGTCATGATCACCATCATTATCACCACCGTCATCATTATCACCACCGTCATCATCATCACCACCACCGTCATCATCATCACCACCATCATCATCACCATCATTATCACCACCGTCATCATTATCACCACTGTCATAATCATTATCACCACCAGCGTCATCACCATCACCACCAGCGTCATCACCATCACCAGCGTCATCACCATCACCACCAGCGTCATCACCACCGTCATCTCCACCGTCATCATCACCGTCATCATCACCACCGTCATCATCACCACCGTCATCATCACCACCGTCATCATCACCACCGTCATCATCATCACCACCGTCATCATCATCACCACCGTCATCATCATCACCATCACCGTTATCATCATCACCATCACCGTCATCATCATAGTCATCGCCATCACCACCGTCATCACCATCACCACCGTCATCACTATCATCATCACCGTCATCATCATCACCACCGTCATCATCACCACCGTCATCATCACCACCGTCATCATCACCACCGTCATCATCACCACCGTCATCATCACCACCGTCATCATCACCACCGTCATCATCACCACCGTCATCATCATCACCACCGTCATCATCATCACCACCATCATCATCATCACCATCATCATCACCGTCATCACCACCACCGTCATCATCACCACCGTCATCATCATCACCACCGTCATCATCACCACCGTCATCATCATCACCACCGTCATCATCACCACCGTCATCATCATCACCACCGTCATCATCACCGTCATCATCATCACCGTCATCATCATCACCGTCATCATCATCACCGTCATCATCATCACCGTCATCATCATCACCGTCATCATCATCACCGTCATCATCATCACCGTCATCATCATCACCGTCATCATCACCACCGTCATCACCACCACCGTCATCACCACCGTCATCACCATCATCACCACCATCATCACCGTCATCACCGCCGTCATCATCACCGTCATCACTACCGTCGTCATCATCACCAGTGTCATCATCATCACCACTGTCATCATCAACGTCATCACCGTCATCATTATCGTTATGATCACGTCATCGTTATGATCATGTCATCATCATCATCATCTTCCTCCCCCTCATCATCTTCCTGAACATCATATTTTCCTTATTTTTCTTCCTCGTCCTCATCATCACTGTCACTATTATCATCATATTCAACAAATAATTAATCAAACTGACTCAGGATACTGACACGACTCAGTCCTGTGCACCACGACTAGGCAATGACTGAATATGTAGATAATCGATAAAACAGTCAAAGTATCACGTGCCGAGAACACTCGTGTATCACCATGTAAATGAATCGGAGGGGGTTAACCAGACTAGGCTGTCGGGATCTGTTGTGAAGGTGCTGTGTCTTGCTGCGTTGCTTCTGGCCTGGGCGGCGAGGTGGGAACCAGGGACGATACTACATCCACGTGGAGCTAAGATAGAGGGGATGGGAGTGGGAGTGTGCCTTGGCTGGCTACCTCCCTTATGATGGGGAAGAAAACCCCTTGGTGTATAGACAGACAGATCGGATTAGATAGTTGACAGATAGATGATAGGTAGTACGTGCATATAGTTGATAGGTAGTATAAAGATATTAGATATACACATGGTAAATAGTAGGTAAATGTGTAGATGGTAGATATAGAGTAGTGTGTGTGTGCGCGTGTGCGTGTGTATCTGTGCAGACAGATAATAGATGCACATTAGATTTTTAAGACGAATTATCACAATCTGATGCGATAGAGTCAAAGAGATGGCCGAATTTCAAAGTTACCAGTATTCGTCACTGGGTGGAGATTAGTCTCTACACCAGCGCTTCTCGACCAGGGTTCCCCGGAACCCTAAGGTTCCGCAAAAGGTCCCTAAGGGTTCCGCGAGAACAAGCGAGATAAGCTGATGCATTTTTCTTTTTAACTTCATATACGTACTATAATTAAACACGCACGACATATTCTTGGCTATTGCAATTTATTTTAAAGGTTACGCAAGGATAAAAAGGTCGAGAAACGCTGCTCTAAACATTAAAAAGCATGCTACGTGACTCTGATCCCGTAGGGGTGTCACGAAAGTCTCTAAAATATGTAGTCGTCCCGGGTGGGTCTCAGAAACTTTACAATATTTTGCTAGGGCATCTTCAAGCTTTGAAGTAGTACTACAAAATTGTTTGGGCCGTTTTAATTGTTTAAGATTAATTCGTAATGTGACTGTCCATACACTTGAAGACAACCAAGAATATTTATATAGCCATTCCCCCAGCTTTAAAAAAAAAATCTTTAATTTTTAAAAGAATTTTGAGACAATAACTTGTCACACAAGGTCTTGTACATGCTCTAGCATTGTCATGCGATTGTGGTTTGTGCGTATTTCCTCACTCGCTACGCCCATGACCCAAACAAGTTTGCAACGAAAGCAAAATGAATGGAGAAGTGACGAGTTACCTTCCTTGTTTTGTTATCATTTGTCTGTTTGTTCATTATCATTTGCTTGATTCACATTAGTTGTGTCAATTTATCATTATTTACTATTTACCCGTTTGTTATTTAACTATACCTATGCATTTATTTTATTATTATTTATATTATATTTATTTATCATATTTTTTTCGCATCCGACCTAGTTATGGACCAAAAGGTCTCCTGTCGACATGTTACGCCTTTGTAATCCTTTGTAAAACCGACCGCAGGAGGGGCGGGACTATGACGTCATGTCTCGTGCCGATTGATGGACCAATGAATGACTTCGGCGTTTGACAATGACACAGTTTCTCTTTTGTCATGTTATGTATACTTATAATGGATAGCGTGCTTTGCACAATTCGTGAATAATCATAATTTCTTACTTGAATACCATATAATGTCTGATTTATGTAAAAAATACATTACCTCCATAATCGATACGTCCGTATCTATCATTTGAATGATCTAACGAGTGCAAGTAGTAGATGTAGCAAGTATTCAGTAATTTTAATCGACATTTCCCGTACGTCAAAAGATAAAAAGAGAACAGGCACTGGGGAATGCGAAAGATGACAGTCAATTTAGCTACAAGTAAATACTTCATAGAAATATTTATTTTGATTACTGCTTTCTAGAATTTTTACGGTTCTCATGAAACACCATAAATTACTATATTCTACAAACTTTGCATTCTTCACCTCCACATGCAGCACTTTTTTGTTGTTAACTAAATATTTAGGACTACTTGAATGAATAGATGAAAAATAGGAAGAAAGATACAACAGAAGAAAGATACAACGTACGGATTAACTTTGATAAAAGACAGTTTCACAAAAATATGAGAATCTTTACAAGAAAATCGAATAGTGCATCATATAATCCGGACGGGAGGCACGTATTTACCAGGTTTAGATTTTTTTTTTTTCAAATTCGGATTAAAAAGATAAGGAAAGGACAATACATTACGGTGGATAGCGTTAACATAATGTCACTTGTTTACTAGAAGATATCATAATTGAAATCTTAGACATGTCAACTCCAAGGATTTTTCAAATACACATTTTATATATACGAGTGTATACACACAATATATATATATATATATATATATATATATATATATATATATATATATATATATATATATATATATATATATATATATATATATATTACTAGGTGGGCCAATCAGATTGATTATAAAACGTGTTAAATTATACGAATGATAACAGGTTAGTTTGAAGCTGATGTGGAGTCTAAGTAAATTGAAGTTGAGGCTAAGGAAATTTTGGTTAATCTCGAGGCTGAGGCTGTGATTGAAACAAGTGTTGAGGTTGGGGAAGTTGAGGCTGAGGTTAAAGATGATGCCGAAGCAGAGGTTGAAATTGAGGCTGAGGTTAGGTGTGAATTTGAGGTCGAGATTGAAATTGAGATAAGGATTGAAGTTAAGAATTTTGAAGGTGAGGTTAGGTACGAATTTGAGGTTGATATTGAAGCCGAGTTGAGACTGAAGTTGAGGTTAGGATTGAGGGGGTTAAGGGTGAGGCTAGGAATGAGTGATGTTGAGGAAGTTAAGGCCGAGGTTGAGATAGAGGCTGAAGTTAAGGTTGGGATTGAGGTTAGGAATAAGGGTTTTGGGGGTGTGATTAGGATTAAGTTTAAAGTTGAGGCTAATTGAGGTTGAAGTTGATAATAGGATTTGTATTATGGGGGTGGATGGTGAGGTTAGGGTCGAGTGGGTTTAGAGCGAGTTTGAGGCCAAGTTGAGGTTAGGATAAGGGTTAAGAGAGAGTGAAGGAGAGGTTAGGTGCGAGTTTGAGGCCGAGACTGAGCCTCAATTATTGAGAAGGGACGCGAGAGGTCAAAAGGAAAAGTCTGGCCGTTGAAAGCAACATTCCCTTTTCATTTCGTTCAAGGCCGCCTTGCCTTCGACAGTTTCACTCGCCTTGGGTTCGTTACACAAGATTCTTTTATTCTATTTTGTTGTGTGTATTAATCCGTTTATTTTATGTTATTCTATTTGTGTCGTTTTATTTATGTACCTATTCATTTTAATGTATTCGATCAACTGTTACAATTTTGGCGAAGACGTTTGACTATAAGAAAGTTTTCATAATTTTATTAACTAATCATAATTATTCATGATTTTTACATACAAGCCAGTAAGTCGTATCAACTAGATACCCAGTTATTTTTCAAAACCAGATTAAACTGCTTTATATTATTAGAAACGGTACTAATCGAACGCTCAAAACCACCACCATAACGTTTTCCAATGCCATCAACTAGCTTGCCAAGAGTACTTGAATGTTGTCAAGAACATTATCGGCGAGTGGATGCCAAGATGACGTTGAGAAGTGCTTAGAGAAGACGACGTTGACATTTTCGGGATACCAGAAGTAGTTGTATCACCGAGCACATCCAAGCTTGTCTTAAGATAGAAATTATGTAAATATATCTATCAATTATTCCACCAATTTTTCTATACAATATCCTTCTTCTAACTAAAAGAAGTAACAAAATTATCTTAAATAGAACAAAAGGAAAAGACATTTGCATAGTTATGAAAAACGATAGTTCAGGGCTGCGTGTTCACAATATGATAAATGGTACCAAGACAATGTGAAAGTTAGCATTGTTTCATTGTAGTTCAATTAGCTACTCTGTTGATCTGATACATTGTATGCTGGTTGTGGCATTAGCGTCTTGGCTCTTGGCAGACTGTTAGGCCGCCATGCATGGGGTTGTGCTCTTTCTTGTCGTTAATTAACATTCAGATGCTGTGAGGTTTTCAATTAATTTGTCCAGGTTCGATTCGCCATACGGTGGAGTCTGATGTTGAGAGGTTCTGTGTTGGTCCTTTTGTGGACCTCTTCAATCGTTTCGTGAAAAGATGTGTGTGTGTGGGGGGGGGGGGGTTGACCAGTGGCAAACCTGAGGAACTTTGTTTTGAAATATCTAGTTTCTGTAGCTGGGAACTAGACAAAAAAAGATAAATGAAATAGGCTAGCTACTTCCAAGGAAGAGGTCCACAAAAGAACCAACACAAAAAAACTCAATATCAGATTCCACCGTATGGCGAATCGAACCTTGGACAAATTACTCGAAGACTCCACTACCCCACAGCATCTGAGTGGAAACGAACGACAAGAAAGAGCACAGCCCCCATGCATGGCGGCCTAAGAGTCTGCCAAGAGCCCAGAAACTATCACCACAACCAGCATATATTGCATCAGACCAACCTAGTAGCTAAGTAAACTACAATGGAACTAGACAAAAGAAAAAGAAAATAGACTAGCTAGCTTAGCTACTCCCAATGAATACAGAGGGGTTTGTCGTCTCTGTTACACACTGTCCTTCCTGTCCAACTTTAAATACGACCAACAGGCCGTAGCTCCTTCCCTAATCCACTAAAATCTTACCTAGTTAAAAAGTCTCCCGTCTTCTTCAAAACCCGTCAACAACCACACCTTCATCTGGAAGTGCAGTCCCGAGGGGCTGGCCCTCAGTCCCTGGACTAGGAGACCTGACAACCGGCGACTGCTCCCTTCTACGACTATAATCCAGTGAGAGGAAACAGTCAACACTTCAACGTTTTTTTCAAGAGACCGCTATGAGAGAAGACCGTTACCGGTTTCTGTGAGGCCGCGGGTGTCCAGGCAGTGACAATCGAGGCAACGATGATGATTATTCATTTGATTATTCATTTGTTTATTCATTAATCTTCCTTGTTAATCTAATCGATTCCTTTCTCAGTAATCACCTTATTGCTGCGATTCCGTATCTGATGAGAGGCACAGGTACATAAAAAAAACAAAATCTAACTACCCCCCACCCCAATTAAATTACATTAACTATCATGTGGATAGGAGGTAAAGGGAACACGGGCCGAGGGAAAGTTTTATTCCTGACTAGTTTCGCCTGAGTGGGAAGAGGCCACTCAGGCGAAACTAGTCAGGAATAAAACTATTTCCCTCAACCCGTTTCTCTTTACCTCCTATCCACATTCGTCACAATGTATACACATTAACTATCATGTTTCACAAATTCTATACAGAACGTCACACTAAATAAATCACAAATAAATTAATAAACATAATTATATAATGGATAGATAAATATATAATTAATGAATAGGAGAGTAATAAATAAAAAGATAAATAAACAAAAGGATGATGCATGAATGAATTGATAGTAAATGAATGAATGAATGAATAGATCATGATTAGACAACACTCATGCGTTTTAAACTTTTTCCCCCCAAGGTCAAAGGTTTTCCAACTGATTTAAGATTATTTTTGCATGCTGAATTAGAAAATATAATCTATTTTCTTTTGGTCAGGTCTGGTTTCTAAAATATGCTCAATTTCTATTACGACATATTCTCCCAATACAGCGCTATCATCCAAGCGTTTCTGGAATAGTCTTTGCAACACCTGTTCATGGGTAACCTTGATAACGCGTTTCTTTGATCTTCTAAGGTCCGATTTTGCATTACAATGGATCGTAAGTGCAAGAAACGTCCTAATAGGTTTTGCTACATCTGCGGACATGTCGTTCTTCCAAACCGTCAAGCAAGAATCACAGATTGTGTGAAGAAAGCACATCATCCTTACTTTGGAGTCAAACTAGAAGACCAGGATATGCCATTCGCTCCTCGTATCTTCTGTAAAACATGTGTGGGGAAAACTCGCGGGATTGGAGAAACAAGAAAAGGAAGAGTATGCCATCTGGTGTCCCAATGGTGTGGAGGGAAGGCATCACTCGCAAGAACAAGCACCATGCTCAATACCTTGATGTTCCTTCTGCCATAAAACCAGTCCCCCATGGCCCCGATCTTCCTGTTGCTGAGCCTATGTCATCATGGAATCTAGTTCCGATCCCGAATATAATGAAGCGACAGATGCAACCGAGTTTGGCGCCAACACGTCACAAGAAGACGACGGACCTGTGCCACTGACACAAGCCGAACTCAACAATCTGACACGAGACCTGAATCTTTACAAGGAGTCTGCTCAGCCATTGGGTTCACGTCTTCGAGAGAAACGTGTTCTGGCACCAGGGACAACATTCTATTTGTATCGCGACCGCTAGAGAGAATTTAGAAAATTCTTCACGTTTGATAAAACTACTTCACTAGTCTACTGCAACATTATTGCTAACCTGATCAAATCGTAGGGTCTGAAATATGATGCCATGGAATGGAAACTTTTCATTGACTCGTCTAACAGAAGTCTCAAGGCAGTTCTTCTGAATATAATGGAAACAAGTATTCATCGATTCCTGTTGGACATTTACTTGAAATGAAAGAAACCCGCAACAGCATGGACCGTCGGTTATCTGCTTCCAACTTCAAGAAACACAGATGGTCGATCTGTGGAAATCTTAAAGTCGTTTGGACTTATCCTTGGACTTCAAGGTGGATACATAAAGTATCCACGATTTCTGTGCTTGTGGGCCAGCCGAGCCGACGACCAGCATTATGTTAGACAAGAATGGCCATCAAGACCAGGATTGGAACCTTGGCCACACAACGTTTTGTCCCACACTCTGGTTGAGCCGGACAAGATACTGCTTCCACCCCTGCATATTAAACTTGGTCGAACGAAGAACTTTGTAAAGGTATTAGACAGGAAAGGTGGAAGATTTGCTCTCCTCCGTCAGAAGTTTCCACGAGTAAGCATGGAGAAACTTAAGGCAGGTATATTTAATGGCCCTCTGGTAAGGGAGCTCATCAAGGACGCTAGTTTTGATGAAGCACTAAATCCTACTGAACTCTATGCCTGGCTGTCCCTAAAGTCAGTCATTGCAAACTCCCTTGGCAACCACAGAAGTCCTCAGTATCAGAAGGCTGTTGACGAGTTAATGAATTCCTGCCCACTTAGAATTGTGGAGACTTCAGTGAAGAACAGGATGAGCGCTTTCAAGGCCGATAGGATGCCAACTTTTGGCCGACTACTCCTGGTGCCTGATACCTAGTACAAATATTCTTTTAGCCTGTGAATAAATCAGTCCAAAATATGCTATTACCTCGCATGTGTTTCATTCATCCAAATAGATAGGAATATAGGAATTTCTGGCACGTGTTTATATTAAATATCTGATTAGGTAAAGTGAGCGCGATTTTTGGATTCAGGGCAAAAAAACTGGCCTAAAATCAGGTATATGTTAGACCTTGAAAACAGCTCGGACCAGTGTGATGAATAAATAGATAATGAAC
Source organism: Oratosquilla oratoria (assembly GCF_046742065.1). Classification (NCBI taxonomy): domain Eukaryota; kingdom Metazoa; phylum Arthropoda; class Malacostraca; order Stomatopoda; family Squillidae; genus Oratosquilla; species Oratosquilla oratoria. Next base: position 43,014,977 of record NC_134797.1, on the reverse strand, counting down.
GAATATATGAACGAATAAATAATAAATAGCTAATAAATAACTGGATAAATATATAGATAAATGAATAGATGAATAAATATTTAGGTAAATAAACAAATGGATAATTAATCAATAAATCAACAAGTAAATAGATTAATAAACACGAAGTCCTGACCACAAGGCAGCACTCCAAACACCTGGTTGGTCAGCCACTCCAAACCCTTGGCTCGAGGCGGATGTTCTTGAACTTTGTCTTCCCTTCGCGCGCCATCTGTCTGCTCTGCTCTGCAGAGGATGAATACCGGGTAGTTACACACGCAAACGTAAACAGACACATGCGCCTTGGTTTGAGAAGATTAGACATGGAACTGCCTAGTGTAGGCTTTACGATCCCTTGTAGTCTCCTCCATTCCTAGGTAAGGTTTGCCGTCGCCTTGCCTTAGCATTTATTTCATGTCATGTATGTACCTTCCACTATGTCATTTACAATAACAAGGAACAGCACAGGTTGTATTGTTAATCCTTGTTGGACTGCGCCAGCACTATCCTCTCTCATGACACCTTATCCTTTACTATTGTTCTCGTGCACCTGTCCTTCAGGAAATCTTTCATCAAAATAATTAATCTTTAGCAAGATCATCATATTAAGACAGCACGGCAGTACTCGTAATAGGTTTTAATTGGACAAATTTGGGTTTAAGAAGGAAATAGGCAAGAACCGGTTTACAAGAGAGTGGTTAGAGGATAAAATACTTAGTAACCATGTAGTCATTGCCGAAATTATTTGTTGTTTTTAGAAAAGATAGGACAACTTTATGGACACGGATGATAGGTGGGATGGGACATGAAACTGCCTAGTGTAAGCCATACGGTCTCTTGCAGTCTCCTCTATTCTTACGTTCTTATGTGGTCTTCCAATATGCTCTCCAACGGCTATAGTAATCGATCACTGTATATAAAATCCACCCAGCCCTCTTAGTTCTGAAGTACATCGATCACTTTCGAGTAAAAGATGGATAGCCTGTGCACACGTGACCTTTCAGTTGTGAAACCGAATCGAATGTCATCACTGATCTTTCCTCCATTTTTTTCACATTTTTTTCACAACCGTGATTGTCAGGGATTCCAGACTATTATCCAGTGGTATCTCTTCGCTTTTTCCCCTCATCAATTGGCACCACGTCATCCGAAACTTCTCTAAAACTGTGGCACCATTCCTTTTCTGCACACACCGTTCGTAAACTTGTAGAACTTTTAATTAGTTTTTGCAGTTACAGACGACAGTTTCTTTACACCTCTCTTCGGCCATTTTTGTAATAATTTCTAGTTCGCTTGTCATTTTCTTCCTTTCCCCCAAACTACATTCCTGTCCCACATTTTTATTGGACCAGAATTCTTCAATCTATTACAAAGGCGGAGCATACCGACAGGAGACCTTCTGGTCCATATCTAGGTCGGATGCGACCCTATCCACAAGCTGGACACGAGACCTTCTACGGCGCTGTTGTACGAAAATGCAGGGCTCTACAATTCCAAGTTCTCTGACTGGGTGATTTTTTAACCTATTTTTTATCTAACCTTCCCGTGGATATTCGCGTAATAGCTTTCCCAGATTCATCACCTGAACTCTGTGTGTGTGTGTGTGTGTGTGTGTGTGTGTGTGTGTGTGTGTGTGTGTGTGTGTGTGTGTGTGTGTGTGTGTGTGTGTGTGTGTGTGTGTGTGTGTGTGTGTGTGTGTGTGTGTGTGTGTGTGTGTGTGTGTGTGTGTGTGTGTGTGTGTGTGTGTGTGTGTGTGTGTGTTCACTTGGTCTTTGGATCACGTGTTGGACTCGTGATCGACAGCTATTTCCCTCCTGGAAGAGAGCTCAGAGCTCGTAGGTCCGATCTATGGGTAATGCTATGACCTTGCACACGCACACGCGCACGCGCACACACGCGCACACACACGCGCACACACGCGCGCACACACACGCGCACACACACACGCGCACACACACACGCGCACACACACACGCGCACACACACACGCGCACACACACACGCGCACACACACGCGCACACACACACGCGCACACACACACGCGCACACACACACGCGCACACACACACGCGCACACACACACGCGCACACACACACGCGCACACACACACGCGCACACACACACGCGCGCACACACACACGCGCACACACACACACGCGCACACACACACGCGCACACACACACGCGCACACACACACGCGCACACACACACGCGCACACACACGCGCACACACACACGCGCACACACACACGCGCACACACACACGCGCACACACACACGCGCACACACACACGCGCACACACACACGCGCACACACACACACACACACACACGCGCACACACACGCGCACACACACACGCGCACACACACGCACACACACACACGCGCACACACACACACGCTCACACACACAACTCCCCGCCCACGAGAGTCAGAGTAACGACCCGAGGCACAGCGATACCGAAATAATTTCGGCCCTGGGCAGGATTCGAACTGGGTACTGGGAGCACTTCTACTTCCCAGTTCAGCGCTCTACCAACTGTGTGTGTGTGTGTGTGTGTGTGTGTGTGTGTGTGTGTGTGTGTGTGTGTGTGTGTGTGTGTGTGTGTGTGTGTGTGTGTGTGTGTGTGAGATATATATAGAAATCATAGGATTAAATGCTACAGTGGCAACAAATATACACAGTATAACATCACCCTTCACACAAACGACCGAGTCGCCAACTGTCGTATATACACAGAACACAGAAACGTGCAATTTGTCAACTTGTGCAGGTGTCTGTTCAACAAACGAGGGCGGAGCCTGGGGTTCCCCCTCTCCCTCTCCCTCCTCCTCCTCTCGCGATGTTCATCTTATCGTACTGAAGAGAATTCCTAACCCGCACCCGATCACAATGGTCCTGACCGCTCTAGCAGATCGGCTACCGTCCGTCATGTCCTCTCGATCCAGTAGAGTTCACTTTTCCAGTCATGAACTAATACGCCACGAAGCGTAGACAACATGTTCAGGAATCACTCTACTGCCATGCTACCAACTCTCCTCCCATATTATCTTCCCCCTCCCTGTTAATAAAAACAGCTGACACCGCCGTGATCTTTTTTGTAAAGTTCGTCACGGTGCCTCCGAGTAATCCATCTTGGCGAAGAAGAAAACAAATGAAAAGGAAAATGTGGAGGAGGAGGAGGAGGAGGAGGAGGAGGAGGAGGAGGAGGAGGAGGAGGAGGAGGAGGAGACGAAAACGAAAATGATTACGAGGACGAAAAATATATAAAACGCACAAGAAAAATGAAACGAACAATGATGATGATTATGATTAATAATATCAAGCTCAAGACTACGAACGTGTCGATGGTCTCACACACGACACAGCACGAGCTTGACCAAAGGCCCTGACAAGCTAATCGCAACGTAAACAAACTTCCCGCGAGGACGCTCGTCAGTGACAGTTCGCAATCTAGAAGCTTCTGTTAAGAAAGCACCCACGGGTGTATAGTTGCAACACCCACAAACCGTTCACCCATCCCCCATTCCCCCTTCATTCAGTCTTGCATTGGACTTAAAGCTTGTTCCAATGCTCCTTTACACCCTATCTTATGAGACGGACTGTTTATTATAATCGGTGTTGGAGACGGCAAGTCCTTCAGGTCTCAAAATTCTTGGGTCTTGGGATAAACTACGACTTGCTATTCCCGTTCCTCTTAAAAAAGATAGATAAATAAAAATAAAATAAATCAATTTATAAAAATAAATAAATAAAATAAAATACAATAACAATGACAATCTCATCTGAGGGGTAACAGGCCGAATATGGAGTGTGGGTTGCTGCCAAAAGCTGTTCCACGCAGTCCGCGACACCCCTCTGCCTTCACTCCCCCCCCCCTCCCGAGACCCCAATCACCTCCAGGAGCAGGAAGCCTCCTCCGCCAACGCTCCTACCGGACAACATTGGGGGGTCGAGAAATCCTCGGAAGCCGAACTCTCCTGCTGCACGTGACCCCGAGGTGACTAGGCCAAGTAAGCCTACCTTTCCTTCACGCTGCTGCTGCTGCCGCTGCCCTCGAATCCAAACAAACATCACACAGACCTCCACGAGTTCCTACTTCTCCTCCTCTTCCTACCCCCAACCACCACCCCCAGGCGTTCAACGAAGGAGGGAGGGGGGGATTCCTACCCCAACCCCGCCTCCCCAATTCCTCATCTCCCTGGCCCGTATCACCCAATCGATTCAGGAAAAAAAAAATCCCTGTCGCTATAAAGAACCTCAATCTTCCACTTCCACCCCCAACTGCTTGATGAGCTTATCTATCAACAATGACAGCTGCCCCCCCCCCAACACATGCAAAACACACTCGTCTTCGCGTCCACTCCCCCCCCTCTACTTCCCCCCAACACGCCTCCTCCTTCTCTTCCCCCTTCCCCTCCTCCCCACCACCAGTACCGATGCCCGCTTAACAGATCTCCCCTCTCCCTCCATCCCCCCACCCTTCCCCAATTTTCCAATACAGGGCCGCGTCACGACAGTTTAGAGAAAGTAGGAGGAAGATGCGACGCCGCATGCTTGTTGGCGGGGGTGTGGGAGAGGGGGTACGGGGGGGGGAGAAAACAGGGGGACGAGGGGGGGGAGGCACAAGTGGGAACGGAGACCGTAGGAACGGCGAGGGGGACATAGTAGCACCCTGGGGGCAAGGGGAGGAAAGCCAATAAAGACTTTCGGGGGGGGGGGAGATCGTAGGCCTGGGATAATACACGCATCGTTTACATCTGCGTGAACATCGATCACGAACGCTAGTGGTATGTATGTATGTATGTATGTATGTGTGTGTGTGTGTGTGTGTGTGTGTGTGTGTGTGTGTGTGTGTGTGTGTGTGTGTGTGTGTGTGTGTGAGAGAGAGAGAGAGATATTCACCGTATGACCAATCTATGGGTAATGCTGTGACCCTACACGCACACACACCCAACTCCCCGTCCACGAGAGTTGAATAACGACTCGAGGTGCAGCGATACTGAAATTATTTCAGCCCTGGGTAGGATTCGAACCCGGACCGCCGTAGTGACAGTCGGGGACTCTACCAACCGCGCCACAGAGTCGTGTTGTGTGTGTGGGGGGGGGGCAGGTGCATGTAAAAATTTGGGAACGATTCTGAACACAATGCAAACCCTAATGTCAAACATACCCTACCCTCCCCGTCCATGTCCATCGCTCGATATACCATTGTGCGTGTCCATTATAATCAAATAATATGTTGTAAATAACATTGCCACATACAAAGATAGCCCTTATAATGTGAAAAGCATCTAAATGTAACATTGTTGTATAAATTGTACTTTAATAAAATATTGATTGCATATAATTTGTCATGGCGGACGGGAATTTCGATAAGAAGTCCAAACATATATGGAGTTTGATTTAATCCTACTCTTACGGACGATAGCCATTTACCATGATGGAGTAACTAACCGCATCAGAACTTGTACAACGCGGAGGCTCGATCTCCTGGATGCGAGAGTATAAGAGCATAAGAGGAGGTCCACACTATCCAACGGCTCGTCGAACGCGGATCGACAGACGCGTTCAAAGTGATGTGTGAACGGGGTATTTGGGGTTTAACCAACGTGTTCGACAACCACATACCCCATTCACGCGTTCACACATCACTTCAAACACGCGTCCGTCAACATAGTCACTACTCACTCACTCGACCGATCCAAATCCACATTTGTCGAGCTCCGTGTACGTACCTTGCCTTGGCGCATGTGCGTTCACAGCCAAGTTGTAAAAGTTTAGAGATGTCGTGTGTGCACGTGTGCATGTTCGTACTAATTACCGACAGTTACCGTCAGCTTCGATGACCGTTTTTAGTTAATTTTTCCAATGATTATTTATTTGTATTACATTTTATCGTATCTGTAAAATTTAAAGCATTTGACCGCATCACTATCGAGATTCAAGATGCGATACACTACTGATAGCTGAGCTCGACGAGTTTCGAGACGCCAGGTTGGTTTTTTGTTTGTTGTTGAAGGATAGACCCATCTTGAATATTGAGTAGGAGTAGGAATAGGACTAAAAGTCTTATGCGAGTACATCTTAATCTTACCGAGAATAAATATAAATGGTATTAGTTGTGCACACCTACGCGATATAGCCATTAGAAAATTAAATATTAATTTAGTAAATTATGATACATGAACGTAATATGCGATTTTCTTAGCGGAAATAGAATTACTACAAGCAAATTTACCAACGAACGAAGCCGATAGGATACGGTCCTGACGCCATGCCAGTCCAATTCCTATCAGACGATAGCTTTCACGTTGTGGTCTGGGTGTTCAACTCCAGGCGACGTTAATAAGCGCCGTTACGAAGACAATAGGGCTTCCTTGGACTTTATAATACTGGCTGTCAACATCCGTGACGACGACAACGATCAGGATGATCGTTAGAATTTGAGGTACCGAATTACTAAATATAGGTTAGGTTATGTAGGTTAGTTAGGTTTGGTAGGTTAGAATAAACTAATTTATCATCCTTTCATTTCTTCGACCTCGGCATCTATCAAAAACATGGCTTATTCACCCGCCGCGACTTCTTTCGTTAGTAAATAGGTTTTAGCAACTTTTGTTATTGATTTCCGCCAAGAAAATCGCGTATTACGTTGATCAATTATAATTTACAAAATTAATCATTATTTTTCTTGAATCGTGTTAGACTAGTCATTGACAGCTATTTCCCTCTCGGAAGAGAGCTCAGGGTATTTTTTTAGTTTCGACCATGGGCGTAATATAGCAATAGAAAATTAATTATTAATTTTGTAAATTAAAATGTATCAACGTAATATGCAATTTTTTGTGGGCGGAAATGAAAATAAAAAATACCTTGCTACAAGCAAATATGCTAATGAACGAAGTCGGTAGCATGGATCGGGACGCCATCTTGTCGTCTGTCAATTGACGGCCTCAGTCACATGTGTGTGCAGGTACATTTTCTTGAAGGAATGTTATGGAGCGGAGATACATGCATTCCTTCAAGCTGCAAGAACTTTGTATACCCCGCAAGCTGAGAGAGTGGTTGAAAAAGCTCGCCAACGTCTCTCACGACGACGACAACGAGGACGAACCGGATGACATTTAATTTGCAGGTAATGATTTATTAAACACAGGTTAGGTTAGGTTAGACGAATTTATCATCCTTTCATTTCTTCGACGTCGGCATCTATCATAAACATGGCGTACCATTCGTCCGACACGACTTCGTTACTTACGAAATCTGTTTTAGCACTTTTTTTTTTCGCTCACAAAATTGCATATTACGTTGATACATTATAATTTACAAAATTAATGATTAATTTTCTATTGCTATATTGCGCCCATGGTCGAAACTAAAAATTTACCGAGCTCAGAGTTCATGTATGACCGATCTGTTACACGCACACCCCAACTCTCCGCCCACGAGAGTCGGAGTAACAACTCGCAGCGCAGCGATACTGAAATTATTTCAGCCTTGTGTGTGTGTGTGTGTGTGTGTGTGTGTGTGTGTGTGTGTGTGTGTGTGTGTGTGTGTGTGTGTGTGTGTGTGCGCGTGTGCGTATGTGTGTGTGCGTGCGTGTGTGTGCGTGTGTATTGTACGTGATTCACCACTGTCTTGGGTCACGTATTGGACTTATGACTAACATCTATTGCTCTCCCGGACGAGAGCTCAGAGCTCATCTAGAGCCCGGTCTATGGGCAATGCTGTGACCGTACACACAACTCCTTGCCCATCAGGGTTGGATTGCCGGCTCGCAGTGCACCGATGCTGAAATTTCCGAGAGACTCGAGCTGCTGAAGTAGCGAATGAGAAAGTCGAGCTAGTGTGTGTGTGCGTGTGATGTGATGTGGTGTGTGCGCGTGTGATGAGATGTGGTGTGTGTGCGTGTGATGTGGTGTGTGTGCGTGTGATGTGGTGTGTGTGCGTGTGATGAGATGTGATGTGGTGTGTGTGCGTGTGATGTGGTGTGTGTGCGTGTGATGTGATGTGGTGGTGTGTGGGCAGTGTGGTGTGTGGGCAG
>NC_134797.1:42996907-43004407 GCF_046742065.1 Oratosquilla oratoria | reverse complement strand
CCTTGACCGTACCCCAAAACACTATAGCCTGGCTGGAACAGGTTCTAGAGAACTTAACGAACAAATGAAAGGTTTTAATATTATGCACGTATGTACTAAAAGGTATTCATTCCCGTATAAGTGGGTTGTGCGAGCCAACGCATACTACACCCATAAATATATACCGTGTATATATATATATATATATATATATATATATATATATATATATATATATATATATGTATATATATATATATTTTTTTTTTTTCTTCTTCTTCTTCTTCTTCTTCTTCTTCTTCTTCTTCTTCTTCTTCTTCTTCTTCTTCTTCTTCTTCTTCTTCTTCTTCTTCTTCTTCTTCTTCTTCTTTCTTCTACTTTTTTTATGAAGGGTCATCCCTGTCTTCCGTCACACTGCTCAGGTAAAAGGCGATCCAGCGAGACTGCTAGATTAATTATTTATCACTGGAGAGTAGGAGACGTGAGCCTACGAGCGTTGCTCCTTTCCTGTAAGCTATACTTACAAAAAACTAGGTGAATATACACACACACAACCTCTCTGTTTCTATCTATATATCTACCTCTCTCTCTCTCTTTCTCTCTCTCTCTCTCTCTCTCTCTCTCTCTCTCTCTCTCTCTCTCTCTCTCTCTCTCTCTCTCTCTCCTAGCACCTGCAGTATTCTTGACATATACAAATAAAACAATGAAGGCTACAATAAGCGACACCAGCGTGTGTAAACAATGCAACGATCACGAGAAGACTACAGTAAGAAGGGGGTAACAAAATACCACATTCACTCGTGGAAAATGAACTCTAATGACAAAAAACATGAAATTATAGAAATTACTCAAAGTTCTAAAAAGACTGGGTTAAAGAATCTTCTCTATCTTGTCACCTGACAAAAAAAACATAAGTGCAAATTCGCGTCTTCTTATTCGTTCAGTTATGAAATCATATTTATTTGAGAGCTGTACAAATCAGGCTATCTATTATAAGTGTATGTTATTGCGTGACAATATAGAAAAAAAATTCCTCATTGCCAAGCGCTGATGTTGTTCATTGGTCCCTCAATTGCCGCGACATGACGTCATAGTCCCACCTTTCCTGCGGTCGCTTTTCTGTCGTTCGGTTTCCTGTCTTCCCCCAAGGAAGGCAGCGCCGTATCACTTCGTCATTCGTTTTGTTTTCGTTGCAGGCACGTTTGGGTCAAGGGCGTAGTGCGCAAGGAAATCTACACTAACCACTGTCACATGAGGCGCTAAAGGGGCTAGAAGACCTTGGATGACAAGTTTTTCCTCAATTTGATTCCGTTAGGGATGGAGATGTTTTTAAAGTTCGGCGAATATTTTCATGAAGATTCTTAAAATTTGAAACTTGTTTTCGAGTGCATGGGCCGTCACATTTCGAATGAATTTTCGATAACGATTTTGTAGTACCAGTTGGAAGCTTTAAGATTAATCTATAAATACACAGAAGTAAAATACTGTATGGTCTGTCAATACGTCATTTTAAGTGCGTAGTTTGACTATTTGGGAGTTTCTTTACTTCCTTATCTTATTTTACTTGTTGACTCGCTGTCATATATATATATATATATATATATATATATATATATATATATATATATATATATTTATACATATCTATATATATGGCTACCCCCCCCCGTGTAAGGGGGAAAAGTGCCTTTGGTATATGTATGTATATATATATATATATATATATATATATATATATATATATATATATGTGTATACGTATATATATATATATATATATATATATATATATATATACATTGGCTACCCCCCCGTGTAAGGGGGAAAAAGCCTTTGGTATAAGTATGTATATACGGTGTAAATAAATATATATATATATATATACAGATATATATATATATATGTATATATATAATTCACAACCACACGTGAAAATAATTTGCAGAAAAACCAATGGAAAATAAGAAACTTGGTCCGAACATTTTCGTCTCTTTAAGACATGATCAGGGAATGATGTCTTAAATTGACGAAAACATTCTGACCAAATTTCTTATTTCCTAGCGTTTTTTCTTATATATATATATACATATATATATATATATATCATATATTATATATATACATATATGTATATATGTATATGTATTTACATATGTATATATGCATATATATATATACATATATACAGGGTATATATATATATATATATATATATATATACATATGTGTGTGTGTGTGTGTGTGTGTGTGTGTGTGTGTGTGTGTGTGTGTGTGTGTGTGTGTGTGTGTGTGTGTGTGTGTGTGTGTGTGTGTGTGTGTGTGTGTGTGTCCCGTTTAATGTTGAGTGGTTTTATTAAGCTGAAGGAGAATTATACAGTATACCGTAAATATGGAGCCAAAACTCCTCCCCAACCCTTCGTTACGATGATGACCTTTGAATATTTTATTCTAGCTAAAAGCGGACGATTCTATTGGAGAAGGAGAGAGGGAAAGAAGTGGAAAGAGAAAAGGAGGAGAGAAAACGAAGGGAAGGAGAGAAAGTGAGGAGGAAACAGAAATCGAAACTGAGAATGAAAGAAAAAAAGGCAGAACGAGAAGGAATGCGGAGAGAAAGGAGAGAGGCCAATTGTTCAGGATAGTACCCAACCTTTGGCCCAATTACCAGATGGGCGTTTCCACCAACCCATTGTACCAATCGTACATACACGTTTGGTTCATCATTATTTCATACATGAATATCAAATATGGCATATATGTGGGGTTTGTTTTGTTATATAATACGAGCCCCCGGCTTCGTCCGTCCAAGCTTTGCCGGGATTGTTATTTTCGGTCGTAAATTGATTAGGGTTGGTCACTGTGCCGGAATTTAAGTTGGAAAAGATATCTGTAAAGAAAAACGTAGCATGTTATTAATTGTATATATATATATATATATATATATATATATATATATATATATATATATATATATATATATATATATATGTAAATACCAAAAGTCCCCTTTCCCTTTACAACTGGGTGACCTAGCCAAGCCATGCACCCACCCTTCATCCATCCAACGCCCATTTATCTTCAAAGCTGGGCGCGTTCCTCGATTTTGGGAATAGCGTTCCTCAAATATTTTCGCTCTGTGCGTTCCTGCATTAGCGCTACCAAACTATTAAAGCGTCCCTCAAAAAATAGTGCGTTCCCCCAAAAAACTTGATAAAGTAAAAAAAAAAAAAAAAAACGTTCCTCAAAAACACTACTGTGCGCAAGAACGCAGGAACGCACCGAGCGAAAACATTTGAGGAACGCTATTCCAGGAACGCACTAACAGCGGCCGGAGGAACGCAGGAACGCTAACGCACTATCCAAAATCGAGGAACGCGCCCAGCTCTGTTTATCTTCCTTTTTATCTTGATACCGTCTGGATGAGGGATCATCTCACTTCCTGCCTACAGCTCGGGTCAGAAACAATGCAGCATGACAACACATCCACCGGCCCCAACACATCAACTAATTGTTTAAAAAGGATGTAAATGTTGTTAGTAAAGACTGCTACTATTTATTTATTCCTTTATCTATTTACTTATTTATCTATCTATTAATCGCATTTTATTGTTTTATGTTTGTTTATTTTATTTCCTTCATTAATGAATTAATTAAATAATTATGAAGACGAATTTTTTGTATAGTCATCCCCCCACAGGTGTCGGGGTGGGAGAGGAGGGAAGGGGAGGGAGGTCGTCACTACTCGACCGACGGTGCCAGCACAGAGCCGTGACCTCGCGTTCCAATGGCGACTTATCATCAAAAGAGCTCCTCGAAAGTCTTTTGAAAACGCGAATCGCCGCTTCTAAATAGTCACACTGACTTCCTGTGTTGTTGTTGTTCTGCGCAATGAAAAAGAGGGAAAGAGAGCCCAGATAATATCAACAGAGAACAGGAAGTCATGGCTGCGTGCCTCTTTAAAAGAGGCGACGAAGAGGGTGGAAATGGAGATTAGTTTCCAGACATAAAAGAATACTTTGTGACTCTTGAACGCAGGGATGTCGTGGAAATCACTAGATTACTGACAGAAATAAATATATGTGATTAAATGTTATCTTAAACCGAAGTAGCATAAGAAATGTTCGAAATCTAGACTTCATTTCCCCTGCAGAACGAATGATACTAACTATCGTTATTCATTTTTTGCTCACAACAAAATGAATAACGATATTTAGTATCATTCGTAAGCAAAACTAGGATTACCTACAGGTTACAAATAGTAACTTATTGATAATTATGGAGATCCTGAACCTGTTTTCTCATGAACCCCCGGACAAAACATCCACGGACGAAACACCCCCTTTATATATTTCACCCATGATGGTGATGTGATTGTGGTTATGATTGTGGTGATGTGCTGGTGGTAATGATGATGTGATGATTGTGGTGGAAATTATGATAATTATAATGATGGTGGTGGTGGTGGTGGTGGTGGTGATGTTTAGGTTGATGGTGATGTGGTGGTGATGTGTTGGTTGTGATAGTATCCTGACAAAACACCTCAGACGAAATACCCCCCCCCCCCAATTTATCAATTTTGGTTACCATTGGTGGTGGTGCTGTGATGGTGGTTGTGATTATGGTAATGTGATGTAGTAGTGGTGATGTCACGTTACTGATGGTGATGTGGTGTGGTGGTGATGATAATTACGATGGTGGTGATGATGATGATGGTGGTGGTGATGATGATGATGGTGATGGCGGTGGTGGTGGTGGTGATGGTGATGATGATGGTGATAATGATGATGATGGTGATGATGATGATGATGATGATGATGATGATGGTGGTGGTGATGATGATGATGATGATGATGATGATGATGATGATGATGATGATGATGATGATGATGGTGGTGGTGGTGGTGGTGGTGGTGGTGGTGGTGGTGGTGGTGGTGGCGGTGGCGGTGGTGGTGGTGGTGATGATGATGATGATGATGATGATGATGATGATGATGATGATGATGATGATGATGATGATGATGATGGTAGTGATGATGATGGTAGTAATGACGATGATAGTGGTGGTGATGATGATGGTGGTGATGATAGTGATGGTGGCGGTGGTGTAATGGTGGTGATGGTGGTGGTGCTGATTAGATATACATACACATACCAAAGGCTTTTCCCCCCTTACACGGGGGGTAGCCAAAAAGAAAAAAGCATAGAAATCACTCCCACCCTTTTCATTTCCCATATATTCCTCTCCCCTCCACCCTCCTCCCTCCCTCATATCTTGGCACCTCCTGGATGACGGGTCATCCCTGCATCCTGTCCACTGCCCTGGGTCAGAAGCAGCGTCGCAAGACACAGTACATCCACAGCAAGGCCGCTTCATAAATTCGGCGACCCCCCCCTCTCCGCCCCCTCATGCAGAAAAGAAGACGGGGAGAAATCCCCTCGGGCTGCGTCAATTTTTTACTCATACACATTTTCTCAACCCCCATCCCCCACCCACTCCCCCTCATGCATCACAGCCTCATCCATACACAACCCTTCTCCATTCACCCCTATCTTCTGTCCTCTCCCGTCCTTCCTCTACAGACATTCCTTTCTTTTGTAAAGCCCCTTTCACCCCATCCATCCATCTCATCCTAGGACACCCCCTCATATTCACTCCTTCCACCTCCGCCTTCCACGCTTCTTTTACTAATCTTTCTTCACTCATTCTTTCCATGTGTCCAAACCATCCTAATACTCTTTCATCAACCCTATCTCCCAACTCCCTTTCCACCCCTGTTCTCCTCCTCACCTCCTCATTTCTCACTCTAGCCTAGTAACCCCTATCATACTTCTCAGACATTTCATCTCAAACACATTCAAACTCCTTCTCTCTTCCTCTCTCATGTTCCATGTTTCTGCCCCATACAATGCTGTTGGCACAATCACTCCTTCATATAACCTCCTCTTAGCATCCATTCCCAGATGTCTATTTCTCATTACACTTTTTAATCCACCAAGGCATTTACTCGCTTCTCTCAATCTACATTCTACCTCCACCCCCACTCCTCCCTTTCCTGTCACATTCGCACCCAAGTATCTGAAGCTATCCACTTCCTCCAGTTTCTCACCCTTAATGCTCACTTCCAGCCTACTGTCACTCTCTCCCCTTGTACATCTCATCACCTTACTTTTACCCACATTTATCTTCAGCTTTCTTCTTTCACACAACTTCCTCAATCCCTCCTCTGATCCTGCTACAAGCGTAGTGTCGTCAGCAAACAACAACTGGCTCACCTCCCACTTTTCTCCATTTTCTTTAATCATCTCTAACCCCTGACCCACTACCCTTGCATTCACCTCTCGCACCACCCCATCCATGTAAAGATTGAACCGCCAGAGCGACATAACACACCCCTGACGAAGTCCTACCTTTACCTCAAACCATTCATTCTCCCCATTTCTAATCCTAACGCAAGCTCTACTACTCTCATAAAAACTCTTGACTGCTCTTAACAGCTTTCCACCTATCCCATATACCTGCAGTACCTCCCACAGTGCCTTCCTGTCTACCCTGTCGTAAGCCTTTTCCAGATCCATAAAAGACCAAAAAACATCCTTACCTTTTCCTATAGCTTTCTCACATACCTGTCTTACCACAAAAATCTGATCTACACATCCCCTACCTGTCCTAAAACCACACTGTTTCGCACCAATTACTCGCTCTGTTCCTCTCCTAATCCTTTCAATCAAGACCCTCCCATAAGCCTTCCCAACTACACTCAAGCTGATCCCTCTGTAACTACTACACTCACACTTGTCCCCCTTTCCTTTGTAAAGCGGAACTGTACAGACACTCCTCCAGTCCTCCGGCACTCTACCCTCTCTAAACAAACATTAAATAACCTCACCAGCCAGTCCACCATAACTGTACCTGATTAGATATATTGGGGGTAATTCCTCTGGGGGTGTTTTGCCCGGTGGGTTTCTTGTCCTGAATGCTTCGTCCGGGGGTGTTTTGTCCGGGACGTTTTGTCCTACACTCAGTGGTGATGTTATGATGGTGATAGGAATATTTACAAGTTTTAGGACCAAGTGGTAATTGTTAAGTAGTTCATACGTGTTGTTCTTTTCTACTACAACTATGATATACTTTCATTGGTAATCAAACTGGTGGGTTTTGTCGGGGGGGGGGGATGATTTGCCCGATGTGTGTTTCGTCCGGGGGTGTTTTGTCCTGCACTCATACTTATGGATTGTTGATTTTTAGATTCCTGGTGAAGACCACTTGAACACTAAGTTTAATCCCTAAACATCCACTAAGTCACATTAGATTTCGGTCTGTAGCTCCACTTAGGGTCTTCTGTAGACCACTAGGTTAACCATGGACCACAGATTGCAGACAACAAAGTAGAAATATATCGTGATTAATTAAAAAAAATTCTCTGATACTTTAGGATACGGCCACATCGCGCCCAAAACACCATGGGGCAAAGTAGTGACTATCTTTTACGCCATCCCTGGCGTTCCGTTGATGATGTTGTGCCT